>NC_031773.1:15678243-16010772 GCF_001522545.3 Parus major
CCCCTTCCCTTTTTTTCTCTGTTCTGCTCAGAAATCACTTTCATCTGGTAGGAGACTGGATTATATCCTGGAAGTTCCAAAACACTTTACAAAATTGTGCTTGCTGTTTGTCACAATTCTTTTAGATGAAAAAAGTGAATTTAGAAAGTTACTTTATTTTTGATAGCCTATGTAATCAAATGTAAATGAAATTTCTGTGAATACTTGGTCGTGTGCTTGTGGAAGAGCTTATCCTGCAAATAGTTGATGTTTTATTAGACAAGGCATTAGTATCCCACTGTGGAGAAGATGGCCAAACATCAGGTAGATTTGTAGGAAAATTAATGAAACAAACCAAATTTCCTTACTGGTCATAATTACTGTGTATTTATACTTACAGGAATAAGAGTTTATTAGATTATGGGATGAAGAACTAATTAGAAAAGGCAGTTTCTGAGTGCTTTCTAAGCACTTGTCTTTTTCAAAATTAATAAAAATGAGAAATTGTTCTCCTATCACCTCAAATTTAAACATACAGAGGCAAAATAATTGCTCAATTAGATGTTGTAGAAATTACACAAGTATTCCAGAAATCCCCTGAATAGGTTTGGAATGAATCCTGCAAATATAGAAGTAAATACTTTGCATCCCCTATTCTTGGTAGCTTCTTAAGATTGTGGTTAATTCCTTAGTTACCATAATCTTTATTTATAAAAGATAAGCTGTTTAAAGCTCTGATTCACACCAAGAAGTGATGTTTCCATCTTTTGTCATCTGGTGGTATTTAGGAATGCTGAGAATTCTTACTAACATGTTATCAATTTGCCTGAGTTAGAGGAAATGCAGTGATAAAAACCATCTGGTGATACTGCAGGTATAAAAATATTTGCCATATACATGTTTTTTTCTCAATAAAATCTAACATGTTAGAATTTTTTTAAGAAATTATATTGATTTAATTATTTGATAAAGGGAGAATACATAAAAGACATCCAAGAGGTGACCATGTAATTCTCTCCATTCTAAACAGTGGACCACTTCAGGAAAAATTATGTTTAAGTCTTTGCAAGAAATTTTAATATTATTTTTAAAACTATTTTTTAAAAAAAGGATTTTCAAAATAGGACTTCCTCAACTTGAATGTCTGCTGGAGTTTGTTATAATGGCAGGAAAATTCATCCTCTGTTCAAAGCAAGGAAAGGAATTTAAGAGAATAAAGAATGAATATTCTTGAAATGACTGAAACAAAAAATATATAAATGCATTCTCTGTTTACTATGAAAACATATTCTTAAGTGCCTTTTGGGAAAAAGCTGGATATCATGAAAATTTTTACAATATAATATTTATATATCTCTTTTCTGCCCAGACTGAAGAGGTAAATGCAAAAAGAGAGATACTTACTGGGATGGCTCTGGTTAAAGGGTTAAGATCCAATTACTAGACAGAGATGCCTGTACCTGAATTAAGGTGCAAACAAGACCATATGTTGAAGCCAATAGAACAGATCTTATTTAACTGTAAGTGTGAGATACAAAGAGATAGAAGTAGAAAAAAGAGAGTGAGCGAGAGACATTAAGTTGAACAGCACTGTGGATCCATCAATGTCCTGTTGGTCCTTCTTTTGGTCCTCTTGGTGGTAGTTGGTCCACAAACCATAGAATTCAGTGGGATAAGATGTTTCAGGTATACAAGGGAATGCCCAGACAGCTCCCCTGTGGGCAGGGATGTTTTACACCATCTTTTGCAACACTGGACCTTCCCAGCCTTTGTGGCTCACATGTAGTCCTCTGGTGGATGGCCTCAGAAATGAGTCGGGGGCCACTTTGGGATCTCTGATGGTTTATAGCACCTTCTATGTCATGACAGCTGCCTCTCAGGTCAGCACAGTTGAGTCAGTTGTGCCCCATCAGAAGGGATGAACACCTTCAAGACTGTCTGTGAATGTGAATGTTCCATGTGAATTTGATGTTCATTAATTCTTCTGGAAGTCTGCATGAATCAAAGTTGCAAGGTGAAGTCAGGAGATCTAGTTGTTTGGGCTTTTGTGTTTGTGGGGGTTGGAAAATGACACTTTTCAGTGTGTTGCAGTTCAGGCATCACTGGTATTCACATTTCTGTTGCCTTCCTTCCTTAGTCATTTACCCTTTACTTTCTTTTCTGCTCAGTCATGCATATTGAATTTGTTAAGAATTTGTTGAGTACCTTTAACATGGCCTTAATTAGGTCAATCATTTCAGATACTCTATCAGCATTTTTGCCAAGCACATGATGCCTAAAATAGTGTCAGGATGTTCTAATATCTATTAATGAACCTATTTGGGTTTTGTGCTGTTTTGGTGTTTTATAATTAAGATGTTTGTCAAGGTTGAATTTTGTTATAGGAACTGATATAAAAAAAGCGACTTAAGAACATTTCAGTCACTTGCCTATTTTTAGAATTTATAAAGAGCAAATAATTTTTTAATAAAGGGTTTATATTTGACTTTTCTAGGTCCTTCAAACTATGAGACGTACTAGAAATAGCTTCTATATTCTTAAAAAAATAATTTAATTTTAAAGATGAATGTCAAATTAGGCCTGATGAAAAGCTACTGCATTTGTCTTTTTTCAGTACTAATCTTCTCTTTAAGTTGAATACTCTGCAAATTTTCTGTCTTTAAAAGTAATGTGAACTGAAAATTAGGAATACTGTCATTCTTTACGGCTCCAGAAGCTCTCTGAATAGATTTTTTTCATATAGTTCATTTATCAGCATGCAAGTAGAAATAAGATTTCAATTGATTTATTATATGAAAAGTCTATGATTCTGAAGACAAAATTATCTGTTCTTTTTTGAAAATTATTTTTTTCTCAAGAGGAATTTAACACATCTCAGGTATTGGGAAACATAATCCTAGATTCCTAGGTGATTCGGATCAATGTGATGTCATGTCCTGTTTGAAGAATTCCTGCTTGCTGATATCAAAGACCCTTTAAAATAATTATATTAATCTTTATGGTTGTGCATGAAAACACAAAATATTTGCACCAGCCTCACCACTGTTGATTCTTACTGAAACACAGAAAACTATTATGTCTAGGACTTTATCTTTAAAATTATGTCTTCTTTGACCTTTGTTTCAGAGGAGATCTATTCCTTTATGAAGTAAGGCTCAGTAAATTAGTCTGGCAAATTGCTCAGCTTACCTTGCCACTAAAAAAAGCCGTATCAAATACTTAAACAAATGTAATTAAATCCACATAAAAAATAGGAGCATTGAATTTACCAAAATTCAGAATACCAAAGTAGCTTCTATTATGCATAATAATAACAGCCTCATGGTGGCTTTTGATACTATTCCAGTATTTTTCTCTTAATTTATCTTGATTAAGAAGAAAAATTAATTAATCCATAATCTTCAGTCTAAAGAATGGTGATTGTATATATCATATCCTCTTGTTTGTAGCCATTTAAATATTATATATAATGATAAATAAATGTACATATACATGCTTATGTACCTGCTTATATATGTATTAATTATATGTTTTCTTTTATATACTTCAATATAAAATTATACATGCTTATTTCTTACTTATATATATATATTAAACATTGGTTTTAGACCTGATAATTGTTCTTGAAGAAGAATTTAGAAAGACTTGAGTAGAATTGTATTACAGATTTGAAAAGATGAGACTGAAACCCAGCTTTAATGAGAATGCAAATGAGAATTACTAAGGTTCAGTGAAGGTCATAGCAGCTTAATCATCAATTTATGTCAGCAACTTCTCACAAGTAACAAATGAGTTTTAATAAAAACTGTTGTCTTAATGGATTAAACCACAAAATCATGATTGTTCTAGAGTTGGACCAGCTGTCCTCACACTCATGCAGTTGTATGTGTTTGACTTTTATCTACAAATTCAAGAATAGTCTATTTAGAGATTGTTTTTAAAGGAACATTTTAATGACTTTATATGGCCTTCTAAAAAGAGTTCTAAAAGCATGTTCTGGTTGTACCTAAAGTATAATTTTTTTCCTGGAAAAAAATTTGAACATTCTCAGATGCAGCTGTAAATTATTTGTTTCAATTAAAAACAGAGAGGTTGCATGGATATGCTTCTTTTTTGTTGAATAAAAATATCCATAATTTCCTTGGGAAAGATCACTTCACTGAAATTTAATTTGGATCTCTTTCTACCTAGTAAATACATGCCTAAAATGATATCATTTTCAAGAACAGAAAGTTATCCTGAGAAGAAAAATGGAATATAATCTTCTTTGTATCCCACACATTTGTGAAATCCCAACAGAAGAACTAAAAAAAACAAACTTTGTTTAAGCTCTTTTTGTTTGCTTAAGTGTCTGTTTTACCAGTTTGAATATACTTATTATTCAACTAATAAACAGAAATATAAGTATTGTATTTGCATGGCAAGGTTTTGGTAGTGGGGGTTGCTGCTAGGGTGGCTTTTGTGAGAAGCTGCTGGAAGTTTCCTGTGTCCAGTGGAGCCAGTGCCAGCTCCAAGGTGCACCCAGTGCTTGACTGATGGCCAAGCCCATCAGGGACAGTGGCAGTGGTAGCACCTCTGGGTGACATAGTTAAGAAGGGGAAAACGTTACTGCACAAGAGGAACTTGCAGCTGGAGAGAGGAGTGAGAACATGAGAGGAGTGAGAAGATGGGAGAGGAACAGCCCTGCAGACACCCAGGCCAGGGATGCATGTGGAGATTCCCCTGCAGCTCATGGCACATAGTGAGCCAGCCCATGGATGTGTGCCCCTGCAGCCCAGGGAAGTCACAGAGGAACAGGGGAAGAGTGCGAGGATTCCTCCCTCTGTGGAGGAAGGAGTGCCAGAGACGTGGACTGACTGCAGCCCCCATTCTCCATCCCCCACTGCTGGCAGGAGCAGGAAGAGAAATCTTAAGCAAAGTACAGCCTAGGAAGAAGGGAGGCTGGGGGGGAATGTGTTTGAAGATTTATCTTTTATTTTTCATTACTCTACTCTGACCTAATTGGCAATAAGTTAATTTCCCTAAGCTGTGTCTGTTTTGCCTGTGATGGTAATCAGTGCATGATCTTTCCCTGCCCTTAGCTTGACACATGAGCCTTTTGTTCTATTTTCTCTCCCCTGCCCAGATGATGAGGAGAGTGATAGAAAGGCTTTGATGGGCATCTGATATCCAGCCACAGTCAGCCTGCCACAATGTGTAAATATTTAGCACTAAGAATGTGGCCAGTTAAAGCTTCCTGATGTTAAAATAAGTCAATTATGTCATGGTTCCCATAATTTATACTCTTTTGGGTATCTAGAGAACAAGGTAAGAGGAAGGAGTCATTAGCACAGCAGAGTTCTTGGCAAATGTGCTTGCAGGGTGAGCTGTACTTATGAGATACTTTCTACACCAAACTGTTTGGACAAGCCCACAAAACAGTGTGCAAAGAACCAAATTAAGAAAACATTCAATTCTTCTTGAGAAATTTTCTAATATCAGATAATCATACTCAAGTACCTCTTGCTATATTAGAAATTGAGAACAAGTGAAATCTAGTAATACTGCTATCTGTGTAAAGCAAAAACCCCAAACACCTTTTCTTTCTAATATCAAGATCTGGAATCTAAATCTAGAATCTTAACTTCATAATGCATGAAACCTCCCTATGGGTGGGGTTAAATAATAATAAAAATTTTATGTGAAGGGGAACTTCAAACTATGAAATGGATGAAAAATCTAGAAAATATAGAACATGTTACTGCTGGATACTTACAAACAAGTTTAAATTAAGGATTTAAACAGCTCTATCAATATTACTGATTTTATTTCAGGGTTAAGTAAGAACAAAATAGAGCAAATCATCGTGTGAAAAAATGCACTTCTCAAAAGCAGGGGAAAAAAACCTATTATATTAGAGAACAGGTAGCAACACCTGATTTGTCAAATGAGTTGTATAGCATAGGAGCAGTTTTATGTGTGTGCATGCACAGTGGTATAAGTCAAAAAGAAGATCTAATCTCTGTGTCCTGTGGTCCAAATTGTACATCAATTGCTCATGACTGAGCAAACCTTGCTTCAGTATTTGGTAGGGGTTGGATTGGTATGTTGGAAGGTGAGGCTATTACAATCCCCTCTCCACCTCATTACTACCACACTGACCTTTATTTCTTATAATGAGGCTGCAGAATTTATTTCTGTGAAGTCTTTTCTTACTGTCCAAGTACTGCAGTCAATGCTTCTTTAATCTTCATTTCTGTGTACGTTAAACAGCAGCATGCCATTGTTGTTGTTGTTGCTTTTCCAGCTAAGGATGTATTGTATTTATCTGTAGCTATAGAAGTTTGTCTTCCTTTGCAAGTATGTGCCCTGGTGCTTTGAAATTCCATACCACTGTGCTCACTCAGCGTGACTCACCTCATCTCTCGCTGGTTCCAGCAGGGATCTTGCTTCAGCTGAAGAATGTATGAAGGCAGACATGATAACTCCAACCAAATGCAGCACTAATTTTGCACTACATTCTAGAACAATGTATTAGAATACTCTAATAGCAACCAATCTTTGCTTCATCCGTGTTCTCACAGTCCTGTAAGTACAGCTGTACAGCACAGCTAAACATCTGAGCTTCACTTAAACTTTGAGGAGACACGTGGTTGTCTTCACATAGGAGTCACAGAGCGAAACCACTTACCATGCCACCTTCCCTCTAATGTTAGAGGGAGTCTAGATGAGCAGCTGAGACTAGGCACTGGTGCTTTGCAAAGCTCAAAAGTTTGGTGAGATTAATCTTTTTTGTACCAGTTTACTTTTATCAGAGTTGGATAAAAACTTAGTGCTTTCCATTATATTTCTTTTGTACTTTAGCTCTCCTGAAATTTATGAAGTTTGTTTATAGAAATGATCTGACGGTAAAATTGAATTTGTAAGACTGGGTCTCTAATTGCATCTCTCTATTTATATTTTTTTTCACTTTATCTCTTTCTAATTACATACTTTACATCATATGTGATTAAATTATGATTTACTTGCACCATTTGATTTTCTCTTACTAGCTTCACATTAGATCAGTAATGGCTGAAATGCCCTAAATTGCTTCTAGAGCCATCATACTGTATGTATAAAGCTAGTTCCTTCAATCTGTCATTTTAACAGTGGTTAGCTATGGTTATGTATATCAACTATGCACAAATTCATGGTGGAGTGCCTAGATAAACATGAGTTTATCTTAGATTTCATGCTTACATCTGAAATAATAGAAATATTTCACATTTAAGGCAATGCTGCTAGGAGTTATGAAATGTGCACCTTATATAATAATAAAAATGCTTTTAATTATATTATCCTACTTCTCTTAGGAGTTTGCATTTTTATTTTTTCTTTAAAAGAACTTCTGTATTGAATTGCATTGTAGGATAGTGTCGATGCTTTACTTACAGGGAATTTTTATTGGCTACTGGAATGGCAGTTAGTCTATTTTAGCTGAGTAGAAATGTGCCTCTGGTGCTATTAGTTATTGAATTAACACTGTTTTTATCAAGTTAAATTTCCAGTAGAAAATGCTCAATTGAGTACAATACTCTATATTAAAAAAAAAAATCTTGAATACTAGAATTTCACATCTGATTTCAGTATTATTTCTAAACTATCAATTCACTGTATCATTAATTTAATTCTAATTTAACTTATTTAATTCTTATTTTAGTTATTAACCCATTCATTATTTCTAGTAATCTTATAGCAGTACTTGGAAAGCAAATTACCTTGCTAGTTTTTGTGGTATCCTCTATAATAAGAAGGAAAAGAAAATGATTGAATATGGGATCATTCCCTGTTTTTATTTTAAGCACCTCCATTTTTAGGGACATCAGAGAGCAGCAAGAATGGGCTGCTCCATGAGGAAAAACAAGTTGGGTGCTGAGTGTGAGGCAAAGGTGAGCAGCAGTGCCCTCACCAGCAAGGGCCCAATGCTGCAATCCCAGACCCAATGAGCAAAGCAGGTTTGGTTACGTTATTAAGTGAGAGGAGAGCCTAAAGCACCAGGCAAAACTGAAGTGATGAAGGATGTCCCAGGTCAAGCCAAGAAGTCAGGACAGCAAGTGCCGATCAAGTCCAGCTACACAGCCAAGCTCAGTCCCACTGCAGTGATCCCAGGCAGGTCTGGGGTGAGAAGGCAGGTCAAGGTTTTGAAATGCAAGCCAGGAAGTCAAGTTTCCAGGTCAGGATCTGGATCAGCAGGATGCATCTCCAGGCACAGACATGGTAGTACTGTGGCTCAGTCAGCAGCCAAGGACAAGAGCCTGGGCTCAAACTTCACAGCAAAGGAGTGGGGAGGCAACTTCTCACTGCAGTCTGAGCTGAGCTTATGCTGCTGTGCCATACCAGCACTCCAGCACAGGTGATCAAATTTAAGGAGGCAAAAGTGTACCTAGGACCTGAGGAAATCACACATAATTACAAGTACATTTGTTGTATTTTGCTCTGAGCTGGTCATATGGAAAATAGATATTGATTTTATTTAATGGATAGCTGGGAGAAGTAATTAATTTTGACATCTTAATTTTGTTCTTGTGTTGTTTTTAACTTGTTAAGTGCTTGAAACTTAGCACTTGGAAAGACAACCTATTATCCTCTCATAACGTCAGTGTATTTACAATTCATGCTTTGTAGCTTATATTTCAAATCAGCTATGGTTTATTCCTTCATTTCTTTGTCTTTCATTTTTCCTTCTTTGAGTAAATGAGAGTCAACTTAAATCCCTAACCTGCTTTCTATGTTCATATCTACATTTGTACTTACTGAACAACCTGAATCCAGTGCAATCAATAATTCTAGACATCAGAATATAAAACACATACATTAATTATACTTTCAAGATTTGTAGACAATTTGTATTTTTCTGAGTTAGAGAACTCCCTTTTGATTGTGTATCCAGAAGACAATTAAGTTAATTCTTATAGAATTATAGAATCTTTCAGGTTGGAAAAAACCTTTACGATCACCAAGTCAAACTATTGCACTATTAACCCAGCAGTGCCAAGTCCACCATTAAAGTATATTCCTAAGTGCCACATCTACAGGTGCTCCCTTCAGGGATGGTGATTTAACCACCTGCATAGACAGTCTGTTCTGATGCTTGGTAGCCCCTTCTCCTCTAGAATTTTTTTCCTAATATCCAATTTAAACGTCCCCTGGTGCTCCTTGAAGACAGTTCCTCTTGTCCTGCCACTTGCTTTCTGGGAGAAAATGCTAAAAAACACCTGGCTACAACCTCCTTTCAGATAGTTGTAGAGAACAATGAGGTATCCCCTGAGCCTCCTTTCCTCCAGGCTAAACACTCCTAGCTCCCTCATCCACCTCTCACCAGACTTGGGCTCCAGACCTTCCCCCAGCTCCACTGCCCTTCTCTGGACTTGCTCCAGCACCTCAGTGTCTTTCTTACAATGAGAGACCCAAAACTGAACACGGGATTTGAGCCCCACCGGTGCTGAGTACAGGGCAATCGCTGCCCTGGTCCTGCTGGATTGTATCCAGAAATACTGGACAGTATTTCTGATCCAGGCCAGGATGCCATTGGCCTTCTTGGCCATTTGGGCACACCCTGGCTCATGTTCAGCTGGATGTTGACCAGCACCCCAGCTGCTTTCCTGCCAGGCAGCTTTCCAGCCATGCTTCCCCAAGCTTTTTCTTCAAGTCCATAGGAAAATATCAGAAGTATCTTTCCATACAGTGAAGATCCCATCTGCTGACTTTTTGGAGGGGAGTGGTTGTACTTACAACAGTCCTCTTTTGCTTAATAGCTAATGATTAAAATAGTCTGATAGAGCACATTGAATTTATTATTTTGAATTTCTGGCAAGTGGTGTAAGAACCAGGCTACAGGGCCATGGATAAGAGTACTGATTATTCTAGAAGTTGAATCTGTATGCTAACAACAGATGCAATGGTTGGGAAAAAAGGTAGTAAATATCTAATTTTAGTCTCATAGGACGAGCAATGAATTTGCAGGAGCTATAGATTTGGTTCCAAATGCAGTTCCTTGAATATGACTCAATTTAATTTTGAATCAGTATTTCTTGCTGTCCTGGTTGCGCCGTAGCCTAGTTTCAAATAATCACACACGGCAATTGCTATGGATATCTTGTTAGATAGGGATTCAGTATTTCTGAGCTGGGTAGAAATGGAAACCCACCTCACAATTCAAGTATGAACAGTGTGAACACAAAGATGGTTTATATGACAACAAATTGCTACTTGCTACTAAGTCTGATACTTTATTCTTCAGAGAGACAAAGGCAGTGTGGACTTAGGCCAAGATATGGATGTAAGGGGAATGGATGGCCAATGGATATAAAGGAATCTATTGCACTAGAAATATGGGTGTGGGCAAACATCCTAATGAGGTTAGATTACAGTGTATCTTACTAAAATAATTAAATTTTAGAAGTTGAAATCCTGATATAGGGAGAATTTTGAATTAATCTGAGTCACTCTGTGTAAATGAATCAAATACAACCATAAAAAACCTAAGAATTTAAAATTATTTATTGCTTATTCATTGTGAGCCATAGAGGAAGGATATATATGATATGTTTTAAAAATAAAATTATTTGAGTAGGTACCATTTCAGACATGGTATTCCCAAATGAACTTGTTGCAGAGGGCTTACTCATAATAAAATTTCCCTCTATTGTACTATGAAAGTCTAATGTTCATAATTTAATTAATTTTGCCAAAGAAGAAGGATTCCCAAATGTCTTCACAAACTTTATATCATAGCAATTTTTAAAGCGCTTAACATTTATGATTAGCTTTGTTAGGCATATCTAACAATGTATGTTCAGTTTGCCACCTTTCTGCTTTGTATGTGGGTTGCATCTCTGGGGAATATACAAAGTCTGGGTTGGTTTATTGATTTAAATTTATTTATAATCTTGTTAACTTTTAGAAAACATCTATTTTAATTTATTCAGTCTATCCAAAGTATAGAATCCATGCATAGAAATATCCCAAATGCCAGATGAATTTTTCTAATAACAAAACCTGATGTTTATGAATAAAAATTCTTTATGGATATATTTTTACAATGTGTATTTACTTTAAGTGTATGAGATAAAACATAACTTTGTTCTGATTTCTATAAATGCTGTTTAAATTATTTTTACAGCCTTTTTGAAGCATTCACATCATGTTTGAAAGAAATGTTAATAGTATAACAAATTAAATGCTGTAAGTAATATGATACGTTTTTGTTAAAATGAGAAATGTATTCTCTCTTTTAAGAACAATCTACAAGTATGGATAATATTTTGAACGTGAAATATAAATTTCGCAAATTCTCTTTAAAGTACTGTAAACAATTCAGTCATGGAAATGGTCTGTTGAAGTGGACAATACAAGAGTGAACTAAAACTGCTTTATAGACCTTTGACTACTCATAAACCAAATCTAATGTATTTCTCAAGTTTACTACAAAAGCAATTTTTTTTTTGGAATCTAAGATGTAAATGTAATAGTAAAGAGAAAAGTCACATCTTACACAGCAGTGAAGAAACAAATATGTGTTTTAGTGTCACAATCTCAATTCAACAATTGCTAAAAATTTGGAAAGTAGATAATCTGACAGTCTAAATGAAAAAAATAGCATGGAAAAAGCGCCCTTGCACAGAAGGGAGTTCTATATACAAATCAAATGTAGCAAAAAGTTAAACATAAGACTAGAAACCAGCAAGGCTATTTATTTCCAATAAATAAATATAATGAATAATTATAATTAATAAATAATAATAAAAAAATTGAATACCTCAAATTTCAGAAAATTATTTATCTGTGCCCTGGAGAACTGATTTATCCCCTTTGTGCACCACCCTGGAACTTTCCTTGCATTAAGAATAAGAAGAGTCAGCTAAACATAATTTATGATGTATATTATACGCCAAGATCTGATCTTGGACTACAACTACTCTAAGATCTCTACTTTTTTAATTTATCAAAGATGAGTGAAAGTGGCAGCAAAAAAATTGGCTTTGATTTTAAATGTAATTATTTTTAGTGTGGTGCTGACTGTGAAAGGCCACAGAAAGCGTAATATTCTAGGATGAAATCACAATTGGCTTCCATGCTGCTGTATCATTATGACAATCAAGATTTCCCTATAGAGACATCAAAGACCTATTGAAAATATATTGTGAGAAGAAAAGTATGGCAGTATGTGAGTGACTTGCAACATGGATCATTAATACACCGATTATATTTCCAATAAAAGTGAAAATGCACTTTGGATGAATGACCATCCTAATCCTATACTAACGAGCAGGAGTACTTAAAAGGTAGTCTCCTGAATAGACTAAAAAAAGAAACATTCTTTGGTATGTAAAGGTACTCTTTACATTAAAAGGATATTATGCAAGCTGCTGATTTTGGCAGGGGTAGAGTTAATTTCCTTCATTGTAGCTAGTGTGGAGCTATGATTTGGATTTGTGCTGAAAACAATGTTAATAATATAGAGATGTTTTCAGTATTGCTGAGCAGTGCTTATACAGAGCCAAGTCTTTTTCTGCTTTTCATACCATAACACCAAGGAGGAGGCTGGGAGTGCATGAGCATTTGGGAGGGGACACAGCTGTGACCCCAGTTGACCCAAGGGATATTTTATACCATATGTCATCATAAAAGCTGTGGGAAACTGGGTGAAGAAGAAAGCAGGAGACGCTTGGAGTGGTGTTTGTCTTCCCCAGTAGCCATTCTGCGAAATGGAGCCCAGATTTCTGGGGATGGCTGAGCACCTGCCTACCCATGGGAATGGTGAAAGATCTCCTTGTTTGGCTTGGTCTGTGTGCAGTTTTTGCTTTACCTATTTAAGTATCTTTATCTCACCCCATGAATTTTCTCACTTTTACCTTTCCAATTCCCTCCCCCATCCCTCTGCTGGGGGAGTAAACAAGTGGCTGCGTGGGGTTTGGTTGCCAGATGGGCATAAACCACAACATAAGTGTAAAATGTTTAGGAAAATATGGGGCTTTATTTCATTGGCTTACTTATGGCAAAGAAGCTGGAAGATTTTAAGCAGGACTGCAAGAACCTAGGAATGACTACGTGTGTTCAGCTCAATGGTCCATCTCCTCCCTTGTCTCCAACACTCATGTGTTGGTATTCAAGGGGATTGAGAACAGGACAAGCATATATTGTGTGTCAGAAAAACTCTTCCAGCTTGTCCCATATTAGATATTTTTCTGACTGTGATGTGATTTCTTACATTACTAACTCTCAGCTGAACTTTCTTCATACTTGTCCTGTCTTCCCTTGAATCCCAACACACAAGGTGTTCTACATGCCTATTTGTTTTGAGAATCATGTGCTTTTGTTTCCCTAGAGCATCACTGCTGTTAGCTTTATTTGAAACTCACAGGTTCTTGTAGCTTCATTTGATACTCCCTAAATAATTTTTCACTATATTTTCTTTTATTTTTTTCTTTCTTTCCAGGTTATAAATTGATGGGATAGTCGAATTGATGGTATAATCAGAAGCTGCTTTTAAAAAGTGCTGATATTTGCCTAGTTGCTATTTACATGATAAATGTTCCTGCATATCATTGTTGCTACAGACTTACCGACTATGCATTACAAATATACCAGCTACCAGTGTTTGAGTCTTTAGGCCAATGGCAAGAAATATCTATCAGAAAGCTTTCAATTAACGCTGTTTGTATTGTTGTAACCTATGTCAGAGATATTCTGGTACTCACCTAGGAGCTGGGGACTCTTCCCATAAAACCCTATTTGTATGACTTTCTTCGGAAGACCTTAAATGCTGAGCTCTATCATTCAGGACTCACTAAGATTTCTTTCTTTAGCACTGTCTGAGTGAACCTGCCAATTCCCATTTTAAGATGTGAAAACCTCAACTGTCTTCCTGTAATTCAGCCAAATGGTTGAGGGCTTTATATTGAGAGGAATTTGAGTTTCCTGTAATTTCTTACCTGAAAATGGGAATTAGGATTGTCCTCCTAAAGTTTAGTTGTTTTTTCTTTGGTTGGTTTATTTTCATTGAAGTGCTCTTTTAAGTCATATGAGTATGTAAAAGGCATGTAAAGGCAGGGAAGTTATGTTCCATTATTGCTCATGCTGTCACTTACGGTTAGTTCATTGGTGTACAAAACTCTACACCTTAGTGCTACGCTTTTGTAGCAGACTATTTTACACACTGGCTGTTGGGCATCAGTGCAGTATCACTGCTTTTCAAGCAGTGTGAAAAACTGTGAATTTTTCAAAATGATAGTAATGTGATCAAAGCATTGTTTATTAGCTTTTTATAAGCCCATACATATGGGTACATGTATTTTCTGAGTAGATGCTGTTTTCTATTAGTTTGACTTCCTTTGGATTTTGTATTTCCAAAAACAATTGTAACATTTTTCTTGTGCAGAATTTTACTTTGGCACACTGCTAACAGCAGTAGGTGTTTTCTAGTATCTCTTACCCTGCCCCTGCCAACTACCACAAATGGAATGTTTGTATCTGCTTTGAGCTGCACACCAAATTGGAAACAGTTGTTGTGCTTATCCTGTGCCTTCACAATTGACTGATGACAACTACCCTTCAGAGTATTGGGGCTTTTTTATGCCTAATTATTTTTACTGCAGCACTGGGAACTTATGAAAATCCTGTGAGCAAATCTTGGACAACTTGAAGTCAGGAATAATAGAGTAGTGAGAAGGATTGAAAAAATGGCAGAAATTTGGTTAATGTCAAAAAATAACTTTTCAGAAGTACATATACGCTTTCACCTGGAATATTATAAATGTTTGAGAAGGACTCTGTATTTTATTTTTATTTTCCTTTTCTTTGTAATTACTATAAATGCAGCTGTCATTACTACATTTTCCCATGACATTTGCAAATGACCTTTCTGGTACCTCCTCCTCCTTTCCTGGAAATAAAAAGGTTTTCTTTGCATTATATTTTGCTTCTTGGTACTATGCCTAGGAATTTTCTACCAAAACCAAAGCATAATCTTTAGTATTGTCACATTTTTCTCACATAAATTCTTTTAGTAAGAAGAGCAAGAATTTTTTTTACATATTTACTTTTTTTAAAAAATATACTACAATTCATCTATCTATAACATATTTCAGAAACCATAGATAGTAAGATTAAAGATTTTGTGTCAGTAAGAATAAGATTTTGTCTCAAAGCTTTTAATCATAAACAATGCTATTTGCAATCAAACTATATTTAAAACAAATGATTGTTTTCTTTATTTCAACATTAAATTACTAAATTAGCAAGGGAACTGTATGATTAACATATTTGTATTTAGTTGGTACTTAATTTGTCTTGGTTTTAAAGAAACTTGAAATTTTTGTAAAAAACATTCTCCTTACATATTCCTATATAATATAAATTTGTATAGAATTCATAAATACTTTTAAAAATGTAGTCATAATTTACCTGTGTGTTGGTTTCTGTGACTGCTTTTTTAAGTCTAAATAAAGCCATTCTACAGTGTAAGTAATTTTAAAGTTGTCATCCATAAGCAGGCGTACTTACTGCTTCTTGGAAATGAGATCATACCCAAGTGAGAAGTTGATTTGATGAGATAATGTGTTGTAAAGGGAACAGTATCTGAGTTTGAATGAAGCTGCTTTAGGAATAGTAGTCTAATGTATTGCTGTGCTTTAATGCCTGTATTTTTTCACAGAAGGGAAAGGTACCTGTGGTTGTTTCATATATATATGAAATATTTGAAACATTGGAAAAAAAATGGTCTCTGGAAAATGAAGGTCATATAGGCAGTGCCACAAATATTTTAAAATGTTGTGCATGTATATCCTCACAAATATTAAATTGCAAAAGTTGAACTTAAATTCTCATGACTGTGAACAGTTCTCCTGACTACCTGAGAATGTTGAATAATGTGTGCAAATAATCTCTGTGTTGACATAACTAATTGTTCTAAGTTTTGAGCTGGCTTTGTTGTTGGTAGTTCACAACAGAATATACAGATTCTGACACAGATAATACTTCAGAACTTGAGTAGGAAATGCAATTTAAGATCATTGAGAAAGTCATTCAGTTTTTTCTAAAAATGTAGAAGAAAAAGTAGTATGCATTTCCTCAGAAACACTATGTGGGATTTATTGCACAAGTCTAATTAAAATTCTTTCTTTAAACATCCGCTTTTTAGAATTTCTTAATTTCTTTTGTTCAAGAAACAAAAGTTCTGCTTACAGAACTTTATTCTCTTTATTTTTTTATGGATTTGATTTAATTTTTCAGTGGAATTTCTTCTGTAAAGTATATTTTCTTAAACTACTTGCATATTTTTTCTTAATGTGAGGGATTGCCAACAACACTGACTGATGGTTCTGAGTAAGGCACAAATGGTGACTTTGCAAAGAAGAGAGGTACCAAAGGTAGCATTTTGCAATCAGCAAGTGGCAGTCCCAGAGCAGGGCAATACTTGGGTCACTGCTCAGATGAGCTCCTTGGACCTTGGCAGATAAGTGGAATCCCTGAAAAGCTGAAATAAAAAGATTGTAGAAAATTTACTCATACCAAATTGACACCAATGTAAGCAAGCACTTTACATGGACTCTGATTATTGTATCATGTAGGCATTTGGCTGTGATAAAGGTTTATTGGCTAAGTTTCCTTTAGAAAAAAAAATCTCACTTAGAAATTTGCCCTAAGTTATTGCCAATGGATCCCCTCTTTAAAACTCATTTCTCATAAAAATTGTAATAAAACATTAAGTACTGCCACAGACAGAGTGCATACATAAACCATCCTTAAAAGTGGGCATTTGAAATAACATGACAAAAATAATACATTTGCAAGGCATCAGACCAAAGAATATAATAACTAGGTATAGGGCTTTACTTGCTATCCTTACTCCCAGAGAGAATGAGCATAAAAAGTAAAAAAGTTACATGAATATCTGGTGAATTTTTGAACTTGGAAATTCTCAAAATAAGAGAGAAATATGGAAGTTCTGAATGAAACTTCTGCATATTTTTCTAGTGTGAGGAGAGCTCTGTGGGCAGGTTAGCAGTAGGAACCTGAGGGAAAAGATGAGACTGAAACGAGAGGAGATCTAGGAAACCTCTTATTTCCCTGGTAACTGAGGTACAAAAACCTGCAAATTTAGATGTTTGGGGTTTGGAGAAATCTTGGTATGATCAGCTTTTCTGCTTGTCTATTCTGCCTAATATCTATTATGTTTCAATCATTCATACACTAAACTCAATTTTAATTCAGGTGCCTCAAGACAGGCTGTATTCGTCAGCATAGGATCCAAAGAAAAATAAGAAAAGTATTTCATTTCTTCAACTAAAATGATTATTTTTTTACAGAGTTCTGCTGGAACTGCACACGTAAGTTTTGCAGTTCTCCATTCTGATGTCTTTGTTTGTGAAGCACAGAATAATGGTAGCAACATTTCATTAATAGGAAACCATACTAAAAATTAATGAACGCTTACTATTTTTTATAGCTGCATTGTACATTTTACTCTCCTCTGGTGGGTAAAGCCTTTATACTATCGTGACCTAAATATTTATAGTCATCTGCAACCTCTGTATGTAAGATATTTATTGCTTTTGCTACTAGTTTCATGTCAGGATAGAAATATACCAGTGTGTGTGTGTGCCTTGTAAATTAGGATTTTGTAGATTTGCTTATAGTTCATTCACAGGGTGCTCCATGAGGGTATATTCCAGGAACAGGTATGAACTCATTTAGTTTTTGGAAAGGCTTAGTCCTTTTTTTTTTAAGATTTACAAAATGGTTTTCTGAAATACTAGCTACTCAGGGGTGTGCAGTGCTTGTGTGCAGACATGGTTTTGGTGTGAGCTGTTAGGGTACAATGTTCTCTGGCATACAAGAAACACATAAACACTTTTTTTTAAGACTATTTCCAGTGTCTTCTCTAAGCAGATTAGCATAGAATCATAGAATATAATCATAGAATACTCTGAGTTGGAAGGAACCACCAGGATACTTGGGCCAACTTCCTGGCAGAAGACCCCAAGAATTACACCATGTTCCTGGGATCGTTGGCAAAATGTGTCTTGAACTCTGTGTCTTTGCTCTCTGCAGCCTCCTCCTGCAGGAGACTCCTGATGGCATAGAAGGGCTTGCACAAGAATACAAAGAAATAGGTCTTGATGTCTTCTTCTGTTTGTATGTGATGATATGCAAAGTTATTAATATCTCTTGCAAAAAATTGATACTTCCAGTAATAAAGGAATATCTGACCAGGAATGAGGATTTCCAACTTACACTGAAAAGCTGAGGATCCCTGGCAGGCAAGATTCTTTGGGTTTTTTACCTTTTGCATTTCTGTGACTGAAGATGTGCAAGAATTGGCCTCTTCCCCAGGAAAAGACTTTCTGTGGCATGGTAGTGCTTTTTCCATGTAAAATAATTAGTTAAACAAATAGTGTAAACAGGCAAAGAAAGACAACAAACAAATATTCTTGGGTTTTTTAAAAAACTTAGGTAATTCAGTTTATGCTTTCTGCAAAGATGCATCAGCAGTAGAGCATATGATTCTCAGTTACAACTCAGCATTCTAATGAAAGGAAACAGGGATCCTCAGAATGAAAAATGAAACAGATAAATCAGAGCATCAGTGGAATTCTAGGAATCTGGAATAGTAACTTGCTCGACCAACTTGTCACCCTAAAACCTCCTTTTCTGTAAAATAATGAAAAATTAAACCACAACATTATAATTAAAATGGTGGTTCCTGGATTTTTTTTTAATATATACATATGAATGTTTCAGCTTCTGTACATCAGCCTGATGCTATGATCATTTTGTTTTACATTGGGGAAAATTTCCACATGCTTAGATACTTAGATATTGTTTTAGAAATAAAAAGCATGGATCTTTTGCTAGCAGATTACCTGCTTTCGATATAGAAACATAGAGTGATAGAACTTATGTTATTAATTATCAGGTATTTATTGCAATCTGTGGTGGGAGATGGCCAATCTGGATTTCCTTAAACAATTCGAGTCCAGCAGAGTGCTTAGCATTTGTTGCTAAAAGACAGCTAAAGGGATCCGTAGAATGTTCACTGTAAGCACACTGTAAACTTCCAGTCATTTGTCTTGACAGAAGTAGAGCAGAGATGAAAGCCTATCTCCACAATGAATATTACACATTATGGTGTTCCATAATTTTTTTTTTTGCCAAAATAAAGACATCCCTATACGGTTTTTCTTTGCTTTGCATCTTAAGTCAGTTTCAAAGATTCTTCAAATAAACCTCAACAGAATTTATTCACTAGTTGAAACCTGAATTTCTCCTGCTTTCCCTGGTTGCCTCTCGGTGTTGATCTCCCGTTTTCAACATACAGTTAAAATTACCACCACAAGGTGGAGTTCTGAACTTTCCAGCATGAACAATCTCTTCCTTACATCAAAAGGGAGCAACCGTAATTTCTTCACAGTGTGTGTCATGGTGGTTGGAGCAGCTGCAGGACCTGTTGTTGTTTCAGTGTCAGATTTGGAGACCACCTTTTCCTCCTGCAGGCAGGAGGATATTCATTGAGCATATTCAACACTGAGCAGTGTTGAATATGGCTCAAAAAACCTAAGCCAGGCCCCAGAACATTGCAGTGATTTGGGTCTTCTTTGGAGTGCCAGGTGCCAGTAAAAAATATTTTACTAGTTTTTCTGGCTTGTGGACTTATTAAGGGATAAGGCACAAACATGTTGAGGTGCCGCCTGCCCTGGGTACTTGTCCATACAATCCCTCACACCCCACAACTCCATAATATCCAGCTGTTGGGCAGACCTCTGGATAATAATCTTAACTATTTGTCTGACCTGAAGGAAGGAATGAACCATACAGAAGAACATGCTCCTAGCAAAAAAACTAGTTTGGTTTCAAGGGTAATCAAAGGATATTCAAAATCTTTAAAATTCTGAACTGCTGTAATCAGCTTGGATGGCAAGAAGGGAAAAAAAGAGGGGAGAAAAAAATTAGGAGTGTCATCCCGATAGGTTATTCCTCTGCAGAGAGAAAAGCAAAGGTGTGACTATTAATCATTCCCAGGAGATGACTCCCAAAGCAGAGAGTGCCTGCAATACTGAATGCAGACACCAGACTGGTGTCCTGACCAGCAACACTGTCAGTATCATTAGCCCACCCAATTAAATACACTGCAAGTAATGTATTACTGCGACAATAGAAACTAAAAGCCACATATGTGAGAGCAAGTAAGTCCACATTGTGACTAGCAACTGTTAAACCAATGCAATGAATGTTTATAATAATTTTCTTTCAGCACACTCTGGTCAGATCTGTCCTTATTTCAACCCTTTGTGCCCCACATTGGGTGTTGAAATGGACTGATGCTGTTTGAAGCTGGAGATAAAACAGCACATAGCCACTCTCTCAAACCCCCTCCCTGAAAGGGAAGGAAAATTGAAGTAAAACTTGTATGCTGAGGTAAGAAGAGTTTAGTAATTGGAAATACAGTAAAATACAATAATAATGGTAAATAATTAGAAGAACAATAAATAAAAAGAAAAAAAAAACCTACAACCAACCAACCAAGTGATGCACAATGCAATTGCTCATTACCTGCTGACCCAGACCCAGACCTTCCTTCCTGAACCCAGGTTGGTAACTCCCCCAGTTTATATAATGGGCATGAAGTTCTACAGTGTGGGATATCCCTTTGGTCTGTTCAGGTCACCTGTCCCAGTTGTACTCCCACTCAGGTTTTTTTTGTGCTCTGCTCACTGGCAGAGCATGAGACAAGGCAAAAAAGGATATTTGACTTAGGATAAACATGCCTCCCCAAAAAACCAAAACTTCCTTGTGTTATAAACACCATTCTCATTCTGATTCCCAAATGCAGCACTGTAACATGTATAGAGAAAACATGAACTCTACCCTAGCTGAACCCAGGACATTCAATTATATCTGAAATTTGCAAGAGTGTTTAAAGATATAAACATACAGTAGAAAACAATAACTCTTAGTCTATTTAAATAGTTTCTCTAGAGTTTAATGCATTTAGTGCTGGTTTTAGTCTCATCTTGTCATGTATATGCATAGGTGACAGTCTTAGAAATATTTTTTTCCATTTTTTCTATTGACTAAGAAACACAGTTTTGAATCACATCAATGACATTGTTTCATATGATCTTTTTAGTGGTTACAGAGAAGGAATTTTGTATCACATAGACACTCAAATGTTTTGGAAGGAAAATCTACACTTAATACCCATATAAAAAATGAATTTTTATAAAGTGGGACTTAGTAAAATTAATTTGCTGTTTAAAGGAATTCTATTATGCCTGTTTAATCGTTGAGAATAAATGATTTCTTGCTTTGAAATTCTGACAGGATTTTCAAACACATATAGATTTGCCAAATGCGTAGTTTTGAAGGAATTTCTTTGTCTTTTATACAAGTAGTGGTTTATAAAATTACCAGTGTTTCTAGTTTCTTCTAAATGACTACTTTTACATATGCATAACTCAGAACTCAATTTGAATAGTTTAAATTATGCCTTTTAAACATATATTCCTAGAGTCTGATTAGGATGGTAGGACACTTCTTTCAAGGGACAATTAACCGATGGAGATGATTGAAGGGTTTGGGTAGTTCAGCAGCTGCTCTGGTGGGCTGTGGTGCTGAAGGGACAGCTCATGGCAGCGGGAGGCAGCAGCGCTGCAGCAGGAGGGTGGGGCAAGGGCCATAGCAAGCATTAGGATATCATCATTATATTGAAATGATCAGAGAAGAGTTTTTAAAGGTTCCTTTATAATAAATATAATTGACTACAAACAAAATATTTGTAGTCGTCTTCTTTATGGAACACACTACATTCTCTAGGGTGATGGAAACGTTTAGGAGGGTTGTGAAGAAGTCCTAGCTCAAAATGAATCTGCTTTGTTGCTTAGGAGAAAGCAAACCAAGATATTGGGTATTGGGGCTTTTAAAAAACGTATTTCTCTTCTTCTTCCCTTTATTTTGTGAAAAAAAAAAATAGCACATGATGCATATAAAATATATAAAATATAGCATATGATGTGATATTGTCTCAGCTTCCCTGCATATACTTTTTGTTGTAACATCTGGAATGTAATTTTACTCTGTTATGTTGCTCACTATTGAGGAAAAGTTCAAACTATTAATCTTTAATTAAAAAAAATAAAATCAGCAGAATTTTAAAGATGCAATTAACACTTTGCTCTCATTTTCTTTAACCTCTTTACTCAGTCATTAGGAATTTAAACTCTGATAATTTGAGCAAAGTTTGAAAATCCTATTGATATTTTCATTTCTTATATGTTCTAGGCATGTTCTTCATGTATTTTAAAATGTTCCCTTAAACTTTGTTTTAGCAATAAATATTGTAAGCTGCCTTAGCTCCATCTTTTATCAGTATTTTGCAAATTTCTGTTCCTTAGAGTGTCAGGTAGTGTCATTTTTGGCCTTATCAAATAACATAAATTCTATATAAAGTTTTGGAGCAAGAAAACATTATCCATGTATCCAGGTCTCATGTGGAGTTGACTGCAGTAAAATTTCTGTGGACATGAAAGCCCATGGATGACATCTTTGCCATGGTGGCCTGTAGATCCCTGTGGTAGTTAGTATTGCATGCTACTGCTCAGCTGAACAACAGCTTCTGTCACCCTCTTCTCTCAGAAACAGTCTCCTTTGATTCCTTCCATTTTGGTTGAGTTTTGCCTAAATTAATATGATGAGTCAAGAGAAAATGGGTATAAATTGAAATAAAATTTTGATTTATTTTTTACTTCTAAGGGTGTTTGAACACTAGAAGAGGATGTTCACTAGGGTTTGGTGATCTGCATCCTCACAGAGAATTCTGAATTACCTATATCCCCAGCTGACCCTGCTCTGAGCAATGAGATTTGACTAGATGATCTCCAGAAGTTTCCTCTAACTTCAACTACTCTGTGACCATAAGACTGTAAAATGAGAGGAAATTCCTCTGCTACCAAGTGAAACAAAGCTACATGAAACAGACTCATGTTTTTGTTTGAGATTCTTGGTGATAGCTAGCAGTGTTTCCTCAAACTTTTCTCACTCATCGGGCCCTGGTTTTCTGTGTGAAAGTCAGAAAGGCCATGTGCTTTTCCATAGTCAAGCACAGTCACAACATAAACCAAGAAAAATCAAAAGTAACAAAACATTACCCCACAACTAAATTTCTGGCTGTCTTTTAGTACTGTCATATTGTATCAGAGATTGCAAAGAATGAAAGTATTGCCTTTCACAGGAGTGAGTGTGCTTCACTTGCCATTCTCTAAGATCTTCCCTGTATATGTTGGTGACAATTGTTACCTCCTGGTAAAATTAGCACAATGCTGATCGTGACCAAATGTCAAATGAAATTTTATGTTTATTTTTTTTTTTCATTGACTCATCATGACTCCCTTCACTGATTATGTTGATGGTGGTTGTCCATTTTAAGTGAAGTCATTCATTTTAACTGATACTCACAATTCCGAGACTCTTCCCGTTGGTATGATCGTCCTGTGAGGAATGACGAGTGCTATTGCTTAAGCCATCACAACTATCTGGGGCTCCTAAGCTTGCCTAGCTCCATATGTTCATATTTAACTGCTTAGCTTTCAGTTTCCAGTATGGGATTCCTGCGGCTTTCTTCATTAGTGTTTGGCCAGGCACTCCACACACTTCACAGCAGAGGGCCCTTGCTAACATCTTGTAAGTGGGCTCTCTGGTACCCGCTGTAACTTCAGTAGTCTTTCTTTCCAGATTGTCTGAAAAGCATCCTCTGCAGGTTCCTGTACATTCTAGGCAAGGGCTGATTTTCTTCTCAAGTAGGGAATTTTCTTCATGTGTGCACTTCTGGACTTGCCAGACATGTGAGCTTTTAGTCAATCCTTTATACTGCACTTCTAAACTGCACATAAATATAGCTATTCTAATAACCTCTATGCCTGTGAATATGGATTTTTTGTATGAGGGACTGCACTCCTTCTTAGTGGGAACTATGCAGGCTGCTATTTCAAAAAGTCAAAATATATTTATTGATATTATGGCTTTTGTATCATTTCAGGTAACAGTTTGTCTCAGTCAGCTTTATATATGTGGGAGCAAAGTAGGGCAAAAAACCTGTTCTAACCAGATAACATGGCCTGATTTCAGTATTAGGAAACAGTCCCAGAGGGGATTATATCTCCAAGAGGGTGCTCGAAGTGTAGTCTTCCTTTAGTCCTTTGTTAGAAACAGTTCCTACTCCTGTTTGACTGCATTTCATCTGGAGCTAGGAACTATTAAATCCTATTATCCTTTCATTTGAGTGCACTTCCATTTATCTCTACCCAATCCTTGTGTCAACAGTCTCAAAAGAAATTAAGGGAGACAAATTTATGGTACAGGACAATTTTTTGTCTTTCATGTGACACTGGTTTTTATGAAACAGAATGATCCATGAGCATCAGGTTAAATCAGAGGAGGCTTTTTGCATGTGCAAACATGAACAGGTAGATGTGATGGTAGTGAACAGGCAAAGAAAATCTTGTCCTGTACTTGGGAGAGCCAGAGAAAATGAAAAACTATTCCTGCATCTGAACTGAGCACCTAAGCTCTTTAATATCAAGAGTCTCTTTTTCTCTAACCTGATAATTTTGCTAATGTACAGTCTATCTTCTTATTACTCTGGCAATAAAAATGATAATAAAAATTACCCAGAAGTACCCACTCATTGCAGTTTTCTGGTCCTGTAGTGAGAGTATGAAGAGCTTAAGTAATATTTTGTCTAAATTTGGAGCTTGATTTAGTCTGTAGGGAGCAGATATCTGATCTCTAAGAATAGAATGTTCCTTAACACACTAAGGTTGCTAAAGGCAGACATCTCAGAAATTTCCAGTCCAAATAGGGATGTGTGACTTTAAGTGCACACAGAAAGGACAGAGGGATGGCTGAAAGAGAGAGAATTGGTGGGGGAAAGAGGAAGAAAGAAAAGAAGAGAAAGTAATAGAGATGGAGAGAGACGGAATAAGAGATTCTATAATGGAAGTTCTTGAACAATAAGTGGTCTGAATAACGGTTTGTACAGTGATTAAATGTATGTGTTAGGCTAAAATGGATCTGAGGACTGTCTAGTCTATCTTCTTATGGGAATTAGGATCACCACAATGGGTATTTATCAACTTATTCTTATACATGTGTTGAAATGTGGATTCACTATCAATAATAAACAGCTCCATTATTTATTTAATTGTCCCAACAGATGAGCTGTTTCCAATCAGTATCTAATATAAATTCCTTTTCCTATCTGGCAGCTCTAATTAAAACCAGGTCTAATTTATCTACATCTTTCTTAAAAGATGAAGCCATAAACTGAGAAAAGTGCTGCTGTTGGGTCTTCAGTAAACACTACTTACCATGTCTTTTGTTTCTGCCAATAAATTACAATATTATACTTCAGTTTCTTATACTAATATTGTATTTTTGGATCATTATTCACTCTGTGATCCACCATACCTTCAAACCTTTTTCCATTATTTATGCAGTTGTCCATTATTTTCTAATTGTTTACCACTCAAGAAAAAACCTGATGCCTGCGCTTCCCCTCTGCCAAAATAAAAGTTGCCTGAATTAGAATAATCCTGTTATCATTTTATCAGATCTCTGAATTCATTAAATAACTGAAAAACTATATCTATCTGTGTATCTATCTGTGCCTCAATATGATTATAATATCAAATATGTAAGTCATATTCGCTTCTCTGATATTCAGGTGTAAATACACTTACTGCTGTTGTCCCTCTAGGTCTGACCTCATTACATCTGGAAATACAGTGTGTGTCCTTTTATTGCAGAAATAGTTTACCCAAAAGGAACTATTCGGGGAATACAGCTAGCCTTTCTTTTTCTTCTTTTTTTTTTTTTTCTTCCCTTTATTCTCAAGACAAGCCTTCTTTGTATAATGTACATTATGTGAAGGAAAATATTTAGGTATCAAAGTCATGTTCAGGATATGATGCCTTCTGTTCTGAATGTGATGATCAGGGAATTCTCTTTCATTGCTCTCATATATCAGCACCAGTTATGGTCCATATAACTGTCATTGTTTGAGTAACCTGCAAATTTGTTGCTGTAATGAAGCTTCCAGATAAACATAGTTATTTTTCTTTATTAAGTCAGTGGTTGGATCTACAGCTGAACAGACAGGCTTATTGTGTAAAGATCTGAGGCTATATGTAACATATTTTGAAATGCTGTATATTGATAGGAGAATATAGTCATGGTTACAGCAGTGGGCAGGAAATCACAGTTTTGAGTCTTGGCTGTGCCACAGACTTTCTGTGTGACTTTGGACAAGCTACTCTTTGTGCATTAGCTAATAATACTATCTCTATCTCCCAGGGGTGTTGTGAGAATACATTCATTAATGTTTGTAAGGCACTTGGATGCTATAGCAATGGGGCCATATAAGCACTTAGAGAAACAATCCATTTTTGCAACAATGTGTATCTCCCTGACTAAGGACTTTTTTGTTGGAAGTTTTTCATAGATGCTTGTTATGAATAAATCCACTTTATAATGATACAGTGAGATTAAACTGCCTTTCGGAGTGCAGTTTCACTTTAGTATTCAGAACAGGTGTAAACAGTCGTAAGTTGGAAATCTGTTCCCAAGAAAGAGAATACCATTTTATAGTCAGACATTTGAATAGAAAAGATACCTCTCATGATTAATCTAGCTCAAAACATGGAGGATTATTTACATCTGTATCTGTCTCACAAATAGTTTATTCTATTTTAAGCACTTCTTATTACATTGTCTAAACTACCACCTCAGGCAAGTAATTTCATTGCCTAATTGCCTTTAAAGTTAAACAGTTTGCTCAAATGTCTACTCTACTTTTTTCCTTGTGGATATAGGCTGCTCTTTCAGTCTGTCCTTTCTTTCTGAAATAACCTTCACTCACATGTGTTCAATTCAGACACACCACGCAGTTGCACCAGGTTAACAAGGTATTGCTTTAGTGCTGATGGGAGGTAAATTGGTAAGCCACAATAACTTGATTTGATCATTTTCCTGGCTGAGTGCTGATCAGTGTTAAAATCTGAATGTGAGGCTCAGGACATTAGCACCAAGGAGCAGAAAAAGGGTAGTCAATATTCCTAAGGCTATTGGAAAGGAGTTAGTGAGAGATTTCCAAACTATGGGAGAAGTTGCTGCAACAACTTCATAAAAAATTTTGTTTTGCTATGGCTTGTTTTTTTTTTATTTGTATAAAGTAGTAGCAGCAGACATACTGTACAAGTAAGAGATTTGGAAGAGTGTGAGCTGTCAGTAAGGACAATGAAGAGGGCTCTGCAGCTCTTGAGGCTCAGAAAACCAGATATCTGTTGTGTTTCCATGTAAAGCTTTCTAATTTAGTGGTTGAGTTCAACAAAAATTTTTATGAAATCACCATTAGAAGATAGAGACCCTATAAATGTCACAATGGTGAGAACATACTATGTCCTCTCCTACTGCATTAAATGTAGAGAATTGACATGGTCTTAAAAAGTACTGAACTGTACGAATCCAGTTAATTGCAGTTAAATACAAGATATAAACATACAGAAGAACAGGCCTCATTTGTGCTGGGGTTCAAGAAGTTGCTTGTTTGCCATGGAGTCCATCCTCTAGTGAATAGAATTGTTTTTAATAACATTCCCATATGAGTGACAGTGTAAATGCTTCTCAAGATGAGTATTATATTATACTATAGTTAATACTTTCCTCACAATGCAAGAGAAAAGAGCTTTGTAATTTTTTTTTCTTATCTCTATGAGAATTGGGGATTGAATGGGGTTGATATCCTCTATTATACACATACATAACATATACTACTCTGGACAGAAGAAAAAAAAAAAGAAAGTATACTATTGCAGTGCTGTAAAAACTTACAATAAAAGGAGCCACATGCATCAACTCCCAGTCTCCACTTGAATTCACAACCGTCAGGCTGCTCCCAGTGTCATGTATGGTTATTTTCTGAATTTAGGAAAAGGTTCAGTATCATCTCTCAGTTTTTCAGTAAATGCAGGACCCAATTCTTAATAAGAATTCCAGATTCTGTAATTTAAGTTGATGCATTTTTGAAGAAAAATTTATCAATGAAGTCAGGAGAGAAAGCTTTGTTTCACAATTGTTAGTGAGCCAGTAGTTTGTCTCAGTTCTTGTGCATTCTAACAGCTTTTCAATTTTTAGTTTATTCATGTCTGGTTATTGAGCATTATTTTAGTAAAATACTTTGTTACCAGAAATTTCCTGTAAAAATACTTTGCCATAGTGCAGCAACACTAAGATATCTACCAAATATCCAGGAAAAATGTAACTCAAAGGACTACTTTTATCTTTTAAAAAAAAATAGGAAATATTTTATATTTTGTGACAAATTAATCCTCTTTAAGACATGGTATGAATCACACAAAAATAATTTGGATGCTAAAATTATTGTAGTTTGAAAAAAAAAAGTTAAAAGAAAAGGATACCTGTTTTCAAAATTCAGTTCTGAAAGCCAACTAAAAAAATATCATCACCACAAACAGTGGAAAATTCAAATTTCTCTTAAAGAATTTATTGTCATATGTTGTGTCTGTCAGAAAGATTACACATATTTGGTAGTATACCTGGAAAAAGAGAACAAAACAGTAAAAAGTACTGAAATTTTTACAGTTTAATTACTTTTTTTTTTAAGGACTGCCTTCTTGAGAATGCTTTTCTGTATGAGAAGCAGCAGGGTACATAATCTGGAAAGAGTAAGGCGTTTTTCTATAGCAAAGTAAATTATAGCTATTTTTTCACAATAGGAGGTCATTGGCCATATATGGATTTTCTCCATTTTGATAGGACATTATTGATAAAAATTTTCATACCTTTGGTATGTCTTTAGGATTGATACCAGTTGCACATGTTTACTTCAATAAAATAAATTCTGATAACTTGCAGATCGCCTGGTCCCTCAGGCTGTACTTAATATACAATTAGATGTTGTCTTGTTCATACTATTTCATATTTTAGTTTACTACATAAAGTGCACACCTGCTTCTTATATCCCCCCTTTTATTGTTCTGAAGTGATTTTGAAAACAAAGTATTTTAAAACTTTATGGTTCCTAATGGAAGAAAATAAAGATTTGTTACATATAGGCAAAGAGAAAACAATTTTAAAAGTGTTTGTCATTCAAAATAAATCCAAGTTGTCCTTTTTAATCATAACAATTATTTAACTAAATACACTGCTTTTTACTAGTCACTCAATTCTAGAAGTAATTGTCATGTATTTTGGGAATTCAATCTGTTCTGACTGTATAGAATTCCATTAGTTGTCTGTGGGGAAGAAAGAAGAAAAGAAAGTTTTTCTGGTCCAGTTTCTTCATAAATTAAAAAATAAAAACAAAACCAAAACACAAATCAAGCTGCACTTGGTTCCAGTATTTAGCCTCTGTGATTTTATTTAAAATGGTTTTACTATTAAGGCTATGACTACACTATAACCACTTTATAGGGAAGATAGGAATACTTAAACTCTTTCAAAAAGAAAAGAATGGATGGGAAGACAGACTCTACCAAGTTTCAGTTCTGTCAGAGGTGACTGGATGTTTTTGTTTACCTTTACATCTTACACTTACATCTGAAATGATGCAAAATAACTCTTCTAAATATCAGTAAAGGTCAATTTTGTAAGTACTATTCTCAGCATCTTGAAGCAACTGTCTCATAGAATGGGAGGACTGTAAGGGGAAACACCAAAGTTCTAGATATTCAGGTGTGCACGCAGTTAGACCCACTAATGCTATAGCTTGTTCTGTGTTTCCTTTTGCATTTTCAGGCATGATTTCAATTGAATCATTTATGGTTCTTCCATTCAGATTATAACAGCTATTTTGGAGCGGATAACCCTCAATGGCTGTATATGAGACATTGCCCGGGGTGCCTCCAAGATGCTTTTGAGCTGGGTAAGGAAATCACTGAGTGTTGACACGTTCTCAAAGCACTATGGCATGGATTGAGAGCATAGCTTATAAACTGTGTTACTGACCTATTATTCAATGGTTTACTGAAAGAATAGACTATACCAGTTTCTTCTGAAATGTTGAACAAAACCAAGTAAACATTTTTTTCCTAAAAAAAGAAAGGTAACAAGTATTTAAAAAAAATAAATACAGTATCTAATCTGTATGTGGTAATTCATGAATAAAACCTTCAATTCATCATTGCCCAGTTCTGATATGCTTACTTCTAATATAGTAGCCATTCAATGTATAATATGCTAATCTAATGTCTATTACTGCTTTATTAGTACACTGGCATGGTAAATCAGATATTTACTGTGACTTTAAGGTCAAAGCTGTTTCTGCAGGCATGTCTTAACCAATCTGCTAGTTTAAGATTTATACTTGATTCAAGCTGTAATGCCTGTATTATCCTTACTATCTACATATTAGCTTGCACACTCCTGTTCAGACAGGAACAATTAGTTATCATGACTCATCTCCCCTTTCACTTATGTACACAGACAACTGAAAACTTAAGGGCTTGTAAGCCTGCACCTGTGGAGTACACAGGCTATAGGTGTGTGGCTTTCACTGAGTGTGCACTAAGAGATCAGAGAAAGCATTAATCTCTTGTTCAAAAGTGTGAAAATGAGTATGTTGATCATTCGATCATGGGTATGATGATAATGACATTCCAGCACAAGTGTGATGCTAAAACATCCCAGGACTTGGCACTCCACTCCTCTATTTAATGTTAAGCAGTGTCCAGGGAGAGAGTATATTCTGCTGTATAGATGTTTTATTTCCTAAAATGTTTGTATAATGCTCTTTGTAATGCTTTATCCAGCTGAAATCTGGCTGAATCAGCTACAGTATATCCATGATTTTTACAGAGGATAGTTTAGGCTGTGCACTGTCACTGCCCCATGTACCAGGGGTCATATTTTAATACTGGGTTTTTTTTGTTACATGTCAAAAATCTTAGATGCTCCATTTCATGTTGTAATTAAAGCTTTCTATTTCAAAATAATGTAAACATGCAGAAAAAATGGTTCCTATAAGGGCAGCATAATTTAAAATAAAACCAAAGAGGTTGTTTGCCTCTTAAAATACATTTTTCACAAAAAGTTTTGTGAAAAGGTGCTATGCTGTGGCTACTTCCTTAAATATAATAAGTTATAGGACTCCTGATATATCTGGTAAATAGAAGAAATAAACTTCCTACAAAAACAAACAGACAAGCAAATAATGAATAGATTGTGTGTGCAAGAGAAGGTTTTATTAACCTGCAGTTTCTGCCATTATCCCACCCAGGTGCAAAGAGATAGGCCTCCCGTTAATTCCTGTGTTAATTCCACAGCGTCCAGTAATAAACCTGAGATTAGCTTCCAATAATCCACTTTCTTCCAACTGTGAAAAAAAAAAAAAAAAAAAAAAAAGTCTTATACCATTTAGTATTAACTGGACATATTTAATAAGAGCTAGAGATTCACTAATACTTTCCTTTTACTTTACTCTCAAGAACCAGTGGACAATATTATACATGAATGGCTTGTAAAATGATTGTTTTATATTTCAATGGCAAACAAGTTTCTGTACTCAGATTAAAGATTTAAATTTAACAACCATTTCACTTTTACTTATTCCTGAACATGTACCCAGAAGAACCTTAATACATAAAATTCTCTCTTTTAAGGTCAGAGTCTGATAATCTCTTGAAAACATGAGAATGTTTAGGTTAAAAAAAAAAGTGCCATAGTGGTAAACACATTTTAGTTTATACATAAAATGTAATAATTGTTAATTCTGTGCATGTAATACTTTTAACTGTTTATTTGAGATTTTGAATTATTTTAAATACTCTCCACTTAAAATTTGTCTGAAAAATGTTTTCTTCCCCTTCACTAGCTTAATAGCAACCAAAGATTACTTCTTCTCAGGAATATCACCCATTGTAATCAAATATTAGAGGCAGTTTGTCTTTTCCCCATATGTTCAGAACCTGTTTTAACTTACTGTGAGGTGCCTGGTGGTGTTCTGGATATGCATCACTTTTGCTGCAGCTCCCTTTTATACACACCACAATAAGAACTGCTAATGGAAAGAATTCAAGTGGCTGTTGAGGCCTAACTTCAGCTCCTGATCAATTTTTGTAAGACCCAGATTTTGAAAAACATGGAAAGTCAAAATCTAAAGAAAATTTAAGAAGGTTCTCCGGTTAAAGTAAAAACTACAGGTCAAAGAGTTCATTGCTTAAGTTGCCAGTGAGTGTGAGTTTGTATAGCAGAATTCATTTTCGTAGAATTGGTTTTTTGATTTTTTTTTTTTAATTTTCTCCCTCCACTAAGGTGGAGGAAAGCAACAAACATTGCAAATCTGTTAGCTTACTCACTTTTCCATGCAACACTGCTATTGGCCATTGTATAATGGTTTGCTGTGACATGGCTCATAGATTTTGTGTGAATTCAGCATGGCTTTCTCTGTGGGTCTCTTTCTCAATTAAGAACTTACTCCTTGAATGTTGCAGCATTTTAGTTGTGTATTTTTAAGCTAGACCCTCAAAAATTGATGCTGGAAATCTGGATCATAACTACTTTCCCTCAATTTCATGTGTTTAATCATCCTAGTTAAAATACAAATCCCTTTTCTGAAAAAAAGAGTGAACATTTGTATTTTGAGAAGGGTTTAAAAGTCCAGATGATCTTAAAATACATAAAAAGTAAAAATATGACCATAATCCCTCTGAATTTAATTGTAATTTTTGTGAATAGCACTACAGTCATTGGAATGTTTGAGCCTATGCCTCGTACATCAGTCTTAACTGTGAGTTTCAAGAGTTGCATTCTCTCTCTGAATTATCATATAATCACAGAATGGTTTGGGTCGGAAGGGACTTCCATAGATCATCTATTCCAAGCTCTCTGCCATGGTTAGAGACTTCTTTCACTAGATCAGGTTTTTCAAAGCCCCATCCAACCTCACCTTGAACGCTTTATTTTCATTTCAAGACAAAAACGTTGCAACTGAAAGCAGGTAGAAAGGCCCTTTTGACACTGTACAATCTCTCTTTGAGATTAGTAGTTCTCTTTGTTGCTGTAATCTGCTAACTAGTCAGGGCTTTTTAGGTGAATGAAAGCATATTTTGAACACAAGAATGGATGAAGGCCATAGAAAAACCAGAAAAATAACAGGGAGTATAAAAAAGGATGGGTAGACGGATACTGCAGTAATACAGGTTCTCCATTACAACACATGGAGTTCTTTCCATTAAATTCCAAGTTTCTTCTGCTCAAATATAAAACTAGCCACAGGCAGCCATAGCACATATAATCATGTATTATAGAAATTAAATCATATCATTTAGATGTCTCTTTCTTCAGACATCAGAGTATTTCCTCCTGAACAGGTTGTGTGAGATTTTGGTACATCTTGAATTAAAAAAAACCCAAATTAATCCATACTTTAGAAGGCAAGAATGAGTTTCAGCACTGCAGATTCTTCACAGAGGATATGCTGCCCATCTCCCTCCTCACTGGTAGTTCATTCATTGCAGCTCACGTATTTTCTCATATGCATACAGTTTCCTTAGGATCTGTAATGGTGGCAAATACCATCAGTGTAGGAGTTGGATTTTAAGGCTCTAAGTTTTTCAATCCCAGATGCAAGGAGCTTTCTCTATGTATAAAATTCCCCAGGTCATAACGCTATCATTGTTCTCAGTAGGAAACCCTAATTGCAGAGCTAGTTGGATAAGAGTTGGATTAGCTGGCAGAGTGTTGTCTGGAAAATCTTTCAGCTGTGCAATGTTATCACTTCCCCTACATCCCTCCGCCCCCACCCCTGAGGATTCCTAGCCTACTGCATTTGGTGAGATACATATGTTTTCCCCAGCTACAGGAGCTGTGAAGGGTTCCTCTGGGATATCTAAGTATAAATACCCAAGTGTGTCTTCAGTTGCTAGGTTATTTTTAGTCAATGGGTGGTTACCAAGTCATCTATAATTGTGCTGTTAAATGTGTCAGAGCAGCTACTGCAAATTGAGGTGCTCCCTGTAACAGGTGGAGCATATCAAGTAAAATGAGAGAGGACAAGAAGCAACATTTCAGAACTGAACTGCTCAAAGATTTGAATTATATAAGGGGAGATTTCTTGGTAGGCAGATGTGAGGAGGATGATCCACAAGTACAACAGCAATGAAGGAATATGGTAGCATTGTTTGACTGCATGTGGTGTTTTAACACCTGCTGCTAATTAAACCTCAAATAAGTCACTCCCCTTTCTCCAGACCCCATCTGGTGAGAGAGGAACAAAAGCAGAAACTGTGGGTTGAGACAACAAATTACTGAAAGCAAACAGCAGTAGAATAAGAAATGCACAGTGGCAACAGCAATATTAGTAACGAAAGAATAGAAAAGAGATGGCTCTTTACATGTGAAAGGTGTTCACTAATACCTCAGTTTAGTTCCACGTGCTGCTGAGACAATGACAAGATAAGAGATGTTCCTGCAGCTGGCAGCAGCTCACGGTTATTCCTGAGACAGAGGCAGTGATGATGTGGGCGATATAGAACAGCGATATTCCATTGGCCACGCCCCAGGGCGCTGGGCTCCCCCTCTGTGAGCAAACCTAGGACACTGCACTGCACACAGTGCTTGTGCTGGTACGTTGTGTGATTTCAGATGTGTGCTTTGGGACAATTTACCAGTGGTTCAAGGGATCAGAGTGGTCTCACAGGACCTCTAACTTTTTCTTAGGTAGCTCCTTTTTGGGTAGCAGCCAAAAGCTGTTACCAAATGGTGCTGCTGTGTGGGAGAACGTTCAGTGAGTTCCCAGTGGAAAATTGTCTACATGGCATCGACTGCTGGCACAAATCTTTATAAATAGAGAAGAGGAAGAAAACCATACCTGAATAGAAAGTCAGTAAGATGGTAGGAAGACACGAACAGCAAAATAATGCAAATGAAAAGCAAAATGAAACAAAAATAACTTAAACAAACCCTAAACCATCAAAAGTTCTAAGCATGCGCTGTTAGCAAGGAGATTGCACACTGATAATTCTAAATTATCTAGGCCGTGCTATCCCTTTTATGAATCTGCCGCTAGGAAGCAGGACAGGAAGCAGCGTATAGTCTGTCAAAAATATTAAGGGTTTATTAATGTATCACCTAATTTGGTAAGTCAAGGGAAGAATGAAGAAAATTTTAGGTGTTAATGGAAAAAGTCAAATATATTTGTGGTTCTTATGATAGCTGCATCATGTCACAAACCAGAGATCAATAGCATCTCTTTAGATGTTAATTTCTACTCCAGTGGCAGTTACCCAGCATCAGCTGAAGATCAGGAATAAAATTTTGAGGACTGCTGTAGTTGTGCATAGCTCAGAAGCAAAGAAATGCAAACCAGACATTGGTAGGCAGAGAAAAGAGGAGAAAAAAATACTTAAATGCTGCTAAAACTAATTGGTGGAAATATATTTATCTGTGCTCATTCCTATATTCTCAATATATCTTCTATTTTGGTTAGATTCAAAACAGAAAATGATTTATAATGCTACTTCAGGCATATGGGAAAGATGAACTGGGTGAATTTCAACAAAATAAAATGTTAAACTTAGCATCAGGAGAAACATTCCAGCTGAGAGAACCACTGGGCTGGAATAATCACCTCAAGTGGCTGGTGACAGACGATTGCCTGAGTAACTCAAAAGTAACAAAAATGAAATCCAGTGGGCATTGGCAAAAGTTTGGTCTAGATAACCTAATAATAGCTATTGTCTTCTCTATTTTTTTCCCAAAGCCAGAAGTAGTTTCCAAATTCATTACTGAAAATGGGCTAACGTCACATCTTGTGCTCCTGCATTTAGATCTGCATTGGCCATGCATAATTTGGAGGTTTATTGCATGAACAGGAATAAAATAGTTATGCAAAAGGCATTTGACACAGCTGGAAATAGTAGGACTTCATTTCTAGGTATTTCTAGGATTGTGGAATACAATCTGAACATGATTGTTTTCCAGGAATTTTAGCACATCTTTATTTATGAAATATCTCAGTAGTGAAGAATAAATCTTGCAGAGTCTGGTAGAATCTTCTCACAAAATTAAATGCAGAGTATAGATAATTTTTTCAAGTCTCTATACTTGAGACTGCTGCTGTTTTTGCTACCGAGTTCCAGTTTTAGTAATTCTGTAGAACTCGACTGAATTTTTGGTGAAAAGAACAAATGAGCTGTATTTCCAAGAGAGAACGCAGATTTGAAAATTATGCACTTCATTTCTCTTCTGCTTTCTTGTAAGATCTCAGAAGATCTTCTGTCTCTTACATATTTGCTCTTGCTCCCTGATCATCAGGGAAATGTATTCCTCACTTCTCTTCCCAGCTACAAATGCCTTCTATATCAGAAATGTCTTCCAATGCCATCACTATCCTTTAGCAGCTTTCAGGTGCCAAGCATTGCTCCTTCAAATATTAAAAAAAATGAGGAAAACTCCTGTGGAGTGGTTCCCTAGAAGTAGCTCCTGCTAGGACCACAGCCTTTTGCCTCTGTATTGCTGGAGATGAACGGGGTCAGAGCTTGGGACAGAGCCTGGAAAAGCAGCCTGGAAGTTGTTTGACAGGTGCTGGGAATGCAAATCTTAATCAGCTGAAAGATAAGGGGGAATTTTTATCAGTGGAATTTATTTAGAAAAGTCTTCCAGCAACGTCTACATGGGTAACTTGAGTTATCTTTAATATTTTATAAATCTTTATGCAGGTGACAAGTAAAGAAATTGGAGATGGATGTTTTTGAATAGGACTTGCCCTATTTGAAAAGTCCAAAGCTATTTAGAAAACACAAAACTGAGAGTGAACCATATGTAGTACAGCAAGTGGCGTTGCCAGGTACCACTGTCCTCTCAAATGGGAAGTCTTCTGGAATCCCTTGTTGCTATGAGACTAAATATGTCTGTACAGTGTGAGTGCTGAACCAGATTTTGCTCCCACTTCCACTAGTGTGCAAGTAGAGTGGGTCCCCTGTGGACAGGGAGCACAATGACATGTTCTGATGTTTTGTTTATGAAGGGTCTGATCTAAAGGCCACAGAAACCCAGGAGTATTTGTCTAATTAAGAGACTTAAAGAAGCAAGACTAGTTGAAATGAGAGAAAGCACCATCTTGCACCTCAAAAGGAGCAAGGAACAAGCAGCTGGGGCTTCTGACCCATTGAGAGAGGATCTTCATGTACCTTTAGTCAAAAAGGGAAGCAATGAGTCAAATTTTTCAGAGGATTTCTCTCTAAATGTGTTCAAACTAAAAGAAATGTATTGCTTATTCTGGACTGTATAAACTCTAAAGTTTGACACTTTTAAAATCCAGTTACCTGTGGATTTTAAAGCTGCTATGTCGATGGGGGGGGCAGGGTGGGGGAGAGATTTGTTTGCTTAAGTATAAAATGTGTGAATTTTCTTTAGCTACTTGACACATTTTCTTTCACCCAGAAGACAAATAAACAAACAAAACCCAACTTGAACTGTGCCCAAGCATGGCAAATTTCTCACCAAAGTGTACATTTCAGAATGAAAGATTTACAGTGCAATTTCTCTAGTGTAGCTATGACATTGCTTTAACATTGCATTGCTGTAATGTTCAAATATAGTAAATGCAATACATGGGTTTATAGGGATTTGTGTGAAGTTTAAAATTCAAAAGATGGTTGTTTTTAATGTTTCTCTGTGCTATCTGTGAGAAATGAAAAGGCACAGGGATGAATTTAAGACACATCATCAACAGCATGGGATATGTTTGCCCAATAAAAATACTGATCTTTTATTAATCTGTCCTTTCAAGCATCTTCTGGTTTCTTAAAACTAAGCAAATATTTAAATATTAAATATTACAAAAAACCCCAAACAAACAACAAGACCAAAAAACCAAAACCCCAATTCGCATCATAAACGCAGACGTAACCAAGGTGCAATGAAAACAAAGCTCTCAGCGTGCAAGTATTCCCTTACTTGGTTTAAATCTCCAAAACTATGGATGCCTATCCCGGAGAAACCGGTGTAGCTCCCTGGCCGTCGGTGCGTTACCGCCGTTGTCAGCGTTATGCAGTGAACCTACGCCAGCCCGAGCAGCAGCACCGCAACTCCCGGCGTGTCGCGGAGCTGCACGGCGGAGGACCCTGCGCCGCGCCGGCCGGGCCGCGCAGCACGGTCCGCCCCGCCGAGCCCGCGGGGCGCTCTGGCCGCCAGCCCTCTGCCCGCAGCCTCCGCGGGGCTGCGAACCGCACCTGCCCTTCCGCAGCCTCCGCGGGGCTGCGAACCGCACCTGCCCTGCTCCAACGCCTGCTGGAGCTCCTCTCCCCGCATTTCGCGTCCGCCGCCCGCTCCGCCCCGCGGGCCAGCGCCGGCCGCGCTGCGGGACACGCAAGCGCCGCGGAGGTTGCGCGGCGCAGCGGCGGCTTTGAATGCGAGAGGCGCGGAGCCGCATCGCCTGCGCGGGCAGAGGGCACCGGGAGCGAGCCCGGCTCGGGCAGCCCCCCCCCCCCGTGCGGCCGGCAGCACTTCGGTGTGCGGCTGTTAACCCTGCCCTGCCCCGCATCGCCGAGCCGCCTGTGCGCACCGAGCTCGGTGCCCTAACCGGGCAGCCCCGGCCGTCGGGGGGAACACCCGGGTGCGGAGCGCCGCGCAGCGTCTGCCCCTGCCCGGGGCTGCACCACGTCCCGCAACGGCGGGGCCGAGCGCGCAGTCCCCGCGGAGCGGCCCCGCATCGCAGCACCGCCCCGGCCTTCCCGCCCCCCCGCCCGGCTGCTCTACGGCAGCCGATGGCCGCGGCAGGGTCCTTCCCCTGGAGTGGGAGGGCGGCAGCAAAATCACATCCTTGGTGTTTCGGGGTTATTTTTGTAGGCTGTTTTTTTTTTTTTTTTTGGTTCGGTGTTTTTTTTGTCGTTTTCTTTTTCTTTTTTTTTCCTCATTTTTTTTTCTCCCCACGCTGATTTATTAGATTCTTTCATTTGCACTCCTGTTTTCCGCGGGGATTGCTGCAGCGGAGGCATCAACCTGTAGACCAGGAGAGCCCGCCGTAGCCCGGCGCGGCTGCTCGGAGGGCGCGCTGCGGTGCCACCGCCGGGGCGCGGCCCCGGGACAGGGTCGACCTCGAGGGCGGACGGCGGGCGAGGGAGCGGGACCGGCCACGGCGCCTGGGGCACCTCCCGGGGCCGGGCGACGAGGAGCCCCCGCGGTGGCGGTGCGAGCCCAAAGGGAGACCAGCGATCTGTGCAAGAGCCCCCGAGCGTCCCCGCGTTTGCCAGGGACGGCGGAGCTGAACTGACTTCCCTCCCGCCCCCCGCACCCGCACTGGAGAGCATCTCCGAGCCGGGGGAGGAGGAAGGGGGTGCAACAAATTGCCGCCAGCCGGGAGAAGTTGCAGTAAAGAGAGATCCCTCCCTCCCGCTCCCTCCCCTCCCCGCTCGCTCTCTCCTCCCCGAGCCGTGGCAGCGAGCAGCGGAGCAGCGGCCCGACGAGCGAGCGGCACCCGCAGCCCGGCGATGCTGCAGCGGCTCCCGCGGAGACGGAGCGCTGATTCATGGGGCCCCGCGCCGGCTGCCTCGGCGAGGAGAGCGCGGCGCTGCCGCTGCCCCCGCGCGGGGTGTGAAGCCCCGGCCCCTCCTCCGCAGCCCCGGGCTCGCCCGCCCTGCTCGGGAGTGTGGTCCCTGCCGGGAGCCGCCGCGCCTGGCGCACAGAGGGAAGCGTTGATGCATCGCTGTGGAAATTCATTGTGTGACTTTCTGGGTATTTACTGAGTTTCAGACCGAGATGCAGCTCTTGAAAGCTTTATGGGCACTAGCAGGAGCAGCGATCTGCTGTTTTCTTATATTTGTCATCCACTCACAGTTTCTTAAAGAAGGTAATTGTATGTGCATGTCTACATATCCTGTTCTTTAATACTAAGATCTTTACGAGGTGCCTTAATTATTTTTACTGTTTCCAGTATGTTCTATTTACAGCAGTGCTTCCACGCTATTTTTCCTTTCCGTTAAAGCCTTCTCAATTTTGTTGCTTTAGGTAATAGGTAGGCTTAGACTTACATCTTTGGTAAATGTATATATGTTATATGTGCATATAAATTTATATATATATATATGGAATCTGTATGATGTTTATATTCAATGTTTTAGCTGACGTCTCATTTCTTTATGGGGCATGTATACTGTATAGAAAATATTTGTTGCTATCAGATGACCACAAAACAGTAGTCATCATGGGAATATTAATAAACCAAAAAACCCCTTAACAAGTAAACGTCTTATTTTTATACCAAATCAATAGGCATCCTTTGCCTCTTCCTTATTCAGTACATTTTCAATAGATGGCACTAAAGTTCTATGGAAAGGGCAGGGCAGAGCAAATCCTGGGCATTCAGCATCTTCCTTCTCCTCACTGCCCCGAAACGGGAAGAGGCCTGTTCGTGGCTTCAAGGCTCTTGTTTTTTCCACCTTGTGTTCAGAAAATTGTGATTACAATTTACAGGAGACAATAATTTGGATTGTGGGGCAGGCTTTCCTCTTTTTTTTTTCCTTTTTTTTTTTTCCTACTTGACTTGGGTGGAAAAAAATATGTTTGATTAAATGAATAGAGGGATTTTCCTGGGGAGTACCCCTTTTCTGTTTTGTTTTCTTTCCTCGAGAAGTTGGTATTTTCTTTTTTTCCCCTACTACTGAAATAATTAGTCCCTTTGTTACTTGTGTAGCGAACTCTAGTTTGAGATTCAAGTGTGAATCCTTAAAAATGTATATATATTTGGTGGTGTATGGAAAAGTGCAGTATTTTTAAGCAGTGTTAACAAAGATAACACAACAATATGGGGATGTTGGTGAACCCATTTTTTCTTTTTTTACCATTGTAATATAGTTGAGAGTATAGCTGGAGAAAAAACGAACCAAACTCATCTTGGAGTGCTGGCTGTGTAAAACAGGGAAAAAACTTTTTTGTGACTGGGACAAAACTTCGCTCAAGTGCAAAGTGACTACCTTGCAATCACTGAAGTATCAGTACTGATTTTAATTTAGTGTCAATCTAAGCAAAGCATGAAACTCTGTTTTCACAAATTTTTTTCTTTTCTGAAATTAATAAACTCTGATTTGCCTAATTTAGAAGCATTATTCAGATACCTCCAGTGATAAAGGTTTCTCCTTTAAGAAACCTACCCATGCTGTAATTGCATTGTATGCAATGCCTCCCACATAGTGACTTATTTAACATTCTTTTAAAATGCTCAGACAACTGTATTTTTATATATCTGTCTAATGACATGGCCTATTTTGAGGAGATTTCGTGGAATTTCAGTCTCGTTTTTTACACTATTTTCCATTATACTGTTTTTGTTTTTTTTTTTCTTCTTTGGTCTTTTAGGGCTTAAGGTCTGTGTTACTGTAAAAAAATCCTTAAAGGAAAAAGCATTTTGTTTCTCTTAAAATATTTCATCCTGCCTTGTAGGAATAGAAAGCTAGCAAGTTATTTTATAAAAATAGAGCCCATGGCCGTACTTGAAGGACTTTTAACACATTTTACATTTCTCTAGCAATTCTAACTATTCTTAACATGGACTGCAGACAGCAAACTGAAGCTCTTTAGCTTGTTGGGTAACTTAATTACATCAGCTTGTTTATATTTGTTCCCAAACCATTTCTGTTTTCTTTAGCAGTGAGAACTATATACTGACTGTAAATTGCATGTATTGGGATAGCTGTCAGACTTTTCTTGACAGGTGCTAATCTTCACGATAGCATTTTGACCCTTTCTGTATAATTACTTCAGCAGTGCATGTATTCCTTCTTCCCCGTAGTTTCAAGAGACACTGAATAGTTTGATGGAGTTGAATGAAAGTCTGTACTGTATGACTGAATTTTTCCTTTATGAAGAACTTTTAAAATATCCAATAGAAGTGAATGATTTAAACATAAAATATTTAAATGAAGACATATAAGAGAATGAGAAATGGATAACACTGGATTTAAGCTATGTATTGTAAGCTGTTTGTAGAATAAGATTTTTGTTTACTTTTTCATTTTAGAACCTGGTGTTTTATGTTACTTTCAATAAGAAAACAAAGAGAAAGTGTGAGGAAAGAACTAGCAAATAATTTAACCATATGCCTACCACATTAGTTTATTAAGTAAATATGTATAAAGAAGAGTACATGTGAGATTACCTCACTACCTTCATAAGATTTGAAATAGTTTTCTGATGTCAGAATTATTCCTTTACATTATAATTTAGTAAAAAGTTAGGAACACTATGTCCATTGCACATGATCTTAGACTGTTGATTTCCTGGCAAAAAGATTAATTTCCCATTGGAGCCTAATGAGCTACACAGGCTTGCTGTTTGCAACACAGCTGTGTGGTCAAATTCCTGAGTTAAATGCTTGGACATTTTAATTTGATTATTGCTTGAGCAGAAGGATAATTTCCTGTTGTCCCAAAGAACATTCAAATAAAGCCACCAGTTTGACTAGCTTTATCAGATTAGCTGATAACACCTATCTCCTGGGACAAGTTGATGGTACAAGTCCCTACACCAAACATTTCTTTTGTATGCAAGACAATTGATTTAAGAAGAATGACATGTAAAATTAATAAAAGTTCAAACCTGGTTTATTAATGCATGTTCTTTCCATTTTTGCATGTTTCATAATATTTACTGCTTATTTTTCCAGAGCTAAGTTTGAACAGAAAACAGACATAATCTCCACTTGATACAAAATTATACCATTACTACATGTATTTTTCTGTGTTCATTTTTCTTTTACTCACATGGAATTACTGATGTTATGTGGTAGCTTATGCTCTTATGACCTATTAACACAATGTATTTTTGTAATTTCAGTTGTTCTGCATGGCTATAGTATGTAGAACTTCCATGACATCCAGCTGAAATTTATTACCAGACACAAATCCTCCTTCAGTCCCATTCATAAATATGAGATTGTATATTGCAACAGTCAACTGATATTTTTTTTCATAATTAATGTTAATTTTGTGATAATTAGTGTTAATTTTGTTATTTTTTGTTCCTGTGCTGAAGTGGGCCTTTCTTAATTCTTAGATATTTTTATAACCATTTGTGAATTGAGGTAGTTTGGTAGTAGCATTACATTGCTACCATATAAATGGTGTTAAGAAACAATGAATGCTTGTTCTGAGATGAGTGGGAAAGAGCTGTTTAAATGTCTATTTTCATGAATATGTTTTTTTCAGGAAGTGAAGAATGGGTGACACAGGGTGCCATTTTTCCACACTTAGGCTTTTGTGTGGAAATACAGGTCGTCCTGTGGCTAATCCCTTCCCCTATGTCCAATCTGTCCTTCAGTGTTTCTAAAAGATGAATAGAGCTGTGAACCCAGAAAAGGGTATTGTGATATATAATTGCAGTCCCATGCCTGTCTGATCTTCCTGCAAAGCAGTTTAACATACTCAAGTCAGCTGTAGTCAGTGTGAAGGAGTGTTTAAAATTTCAATACCTAAACTTTTTGCATACACTATTGAAAATTAAAAGTAACCAAGTATATTCACTACCCATGTCTGATTTTAAGTGATTCACTAACTAATACTGTTTCACACATTTATTCAAAGAGAAGTGAAAAACATTTGAGTTGATGTTACACTCCATAAATTGTGGGAACTCCTTTGCCCCTGACAAGGACCTCTTTCATGCAGTAGAACGTTTTAACCATTCAGGCACTGCAGTGATGGGGAAAGGTAAAGGATACAGTTTCTAAATGTGTCTTTGAGTCTCATGGAAAGTAGGGCAGTTAGGGAGTAACTTCAGAAGGGTGTGCGTACGTGGCAGTCAAAATGTGTTACAGCTCGGGATATGCTTTAAAGCTTTGTTTATGTGCTGATACCTCATTAGGAGATAGAAATATCTAGTTTATCAAGAGGTGTGTTGATATTTTGAATGGTTTAGAAGATCTCAGTCTCAAGAATTTTGCTTGTAGAGAATTGGAATATTCAGATCCCAAAACCGTATTCCTAATCTATTGGATAGATGTTCAGTAAGCTCTGTAAAATAAGGTGACTTCCTGTTGATACACTGCAATAGTTGTGACAAGAGAATTCCAGTACTTCTTTTATAAACAGATGATTATGGCTATAAACCAAAATTTAGTATCATTTATGAAAATAGTGCATGCTTATATATATGAATAAGGTATCGGTTAGCAAATTTTTTTAGGTCTCTTTCTTTTTACCCTTGGGCAAAAGATAGCAATTATTGGTTACACTTGTAGGCACTTCTGTGTCAATTCTGTTTATAGGAATTAGTGTCAAAATAGTGAAAAATGTTACAGCACTTCTTTTTTGAAAAGAGTGCAATATTACACATGATAACTTGGCTAAGTTTTATATTAAATATTTTTTTTCTGATAGTTTTTATACAGATTGAAATACTTTGTCCTGCTCTAAAACTACAGAAAAAGCTTTATGTGCAGTTTTGTTTTTAGCATGTACATTTTGACTCTGACAGTAATAAGGCACATATTCTATTTAGCTGTGTAACCCTAAACAACTCTGCTACTCCTCTGCTAACATTTGAAAATGTCTACTGACAGTATACCCAAGATGATTTTTTTAAAGAGTGTTCTGTTCATAGAACCTGATGGCTTGAGGAAGCTGGTATTGCTAGTGTTTACTGCTGTGAAAAACCTTTTGAGGAAAGGAGCTGTTATCCTCTAAAACGTTTTGAGCCTTTGGCCCTCAAAATTTTCCTAGAAAGAATTTGAATGTGACTTAGTATGACAGATAATATTGCTATCCTTTCACTTTTCTTTTATCTTCTAAACATAAAAAAATGCTTGAACCAGGTAGACACAGAAAGATAATTGCTTTTCAGAATGTGGGGAAAAAAAAAGTTTAGGTTTATTTTATTTTTTCAGTTTTCCCCTTTTATGCTGTACCTGTGTCTCAAAACAGTAAGATACCTTGCATACCAGATGCACTGCATATGTTACCTATATTTAGTAAAACTGAGATGAGAACAGTGTGTCCCAGCTGCAAATTTGCTGAAGGGTTTGTTACATTTAATGCACTGTAGTATATTTTTTTCTACTGTCTATCTTCCATGTATTTTTTGGGAGGGGTGTTGTGAAGAGACAGATATGAATGATATTTTCAGCTCAGGACATCAGGTAGAGAGAGGCACAGAATGCAGAAGTGAAGGATTTACTCTTCCCATCCAGGAAACTGAATTGGTGGCTGAAAATCCCTAAGCTTGAATAAGGGCTACACAGGAAAGAAAATGTGAAGGGTATCCAATGTTTTTTTTTGGTTTTTTTTGTTTTTTTTTTTCATTTCTGATTTAGTTTTATGGAAACTAAGTAGAATTAAGACCCAGTTCAGTGGCTGTGTGACACATTGGAGCTTCAGAAAAATAAGAGGGGGTCCTGCTTTGAGATAAAGTATCTTTGTATTTGAAATATTTTGATGTTTCCAGTTCGTTGTTTTTTTTTTGTTTCTTCATTTGTTTATTTTTTTTTTCAATTGGATTAGAGAGGTGTAGCAGTGAAAGGAAGCAATGCAGACAAAATTCTCAGTAATTTTCTTTTCAGGGAGGCAGGAAAGATGTTCTCTATGTGGCATCTGCTGTGCTGGGATGTACCAAGAGGGGGAGTCTGACAGGTTTTCTACCCATGGGAGGAAGCTTTGAAATAGTCCTTCACTTTGTGTCTTTAATATGAACGACTTGTATGTCTTCACAGGGAGCTGCACCATTGATGGTATAAATCTCCTAGTTTTCCTGACTGAGAAACTTAAAAAAAGCCATTAGTAAGAGATTTTTCAGTAGCCCTTTTATGATTGCCTGTTTTCATAGCCCAGGAGCACAAGTGATGAATTATTGACCTTTCTCAGCATTTATCAGCACTACCTATTCCTAAAGGCAGTTCTATAGACTGGTGTGAGTCACATCATACAAAAGTGCTTGCTGTTTAGATCTGTTGGTTAATATTTATTTTTCTCCTTTTTTAACACACATACACTGTACCAAATATTCAATTGCCCAAACAAAATACAACTGAGACTTTTTGAAATGGAACTAAAAAGGCCAAATAAAAAAAAAAAAGCGTGTATTCACAAGTTGTGTTCTATATAAGGTTGCTGAGAGAAGCCATAATTTTTTTAAATTCACTAGTCAAAATATAGACGAAATTTTTCTCTTTGTTTATGTATTTAAAAAAAAACCAAACCTCTTTAAAATCACGAAGAAAAGACAAAAAACAATTGTACAAATTAAAATAATGGTATTTGTTTTCTGGTCATATTTAGATATCCCATTGGAAGTGATAACTCAGCTGAGTGTGGCTGGCCAACTGGGGTATCTATTCCACCCAGTATTGCATTTAAGCTAAGATTTATTTTTCTTAGAAATTATATCCTTGTGCTACTTAAAACCCACAGTGATAGTAGGTTCTGATTAATAAAATCCTATTATTTACCTAAATGTGCTTTCTATGCTTGTTCTAGGAATTAAAAAAAAAAGTGAATCTGCCTATTCATTATATTTTACCTTTGGCACCACATTAGTTCACAAGTAAATCTTACTCAGGGTAATAGATCTGCCTAGTAATTGTTGTTAGTCTTGTGAAAAACAATGAGTAACATGTTTGGAATATGTCCAGACACAAAATTAACATAGAAATTAACAATACTAATATTTTCATAAGGCAGGCCGTGTATTAATGTGTGTTTTTACATGAGTGATGTATTAATTTTAACCATATAAAGGAAAGGAGATTGTATTAATTTAACAGGTAAAAAAAATATATATTTGTATTACACAAGTATTTTCTGAACCTCAGCTTCTTTCTAGTGTTCTACATTAGAACAAGAGGCTATGTGGTGTTTGAAGTCTGGGTGTTTAATTGCAGTCACACATGAGAAAAGATTAAGTGGATCCATAGGAGAATAAAGGGAATAGTGAAATCTTTAGGAGATATGACCTATAAAAAAGAACTAAAGACACTAGCGGTACCAAGTTTAGCAAAGAGATTACCAGCATGGTAAGAGATTTTAGTGGGTAAAATTCCACCTTGAGAATAACAAACCATCCTTTCTGTGAAGTAGGGAGATCACAAGAATCAATGAATGCAAAGTGATTTGAGGGAAATTTAAGCTAGGCATTGGAAAAGGTTGCAGCAGGACAGATTTGTGCTGGTGCTTTAGGAAGGACTTGCCATTGGCAAGAACTGTTAAGCATTGAGATAGTTTTGTTGTTTTTTTTTGAGAAGTTGTGGAGGAGAGTTTTATTTTCAGATTACAATCTTGTCTGTTGGGAACAGTATTCTTAAACTGAAGCAGACAGGTGGACTAGGTGGTTTCTTCAAGTCCCTTGAAGTCTGTTTCTCTGAAATGGGCACTTACCTAAAACTTACGAAAGTGAAAGATATTTAAACATCTAACTTTAGGGCAATTTTCTTTTGGCAGCTGAAGTCAGTAGGCTCATGATAAATTATCCTGGGGTCTGAAAGTCTCAGAGAACAAAAACAATTCCAAGAAATCAGCCAGAGTTTTAAGTATTATTAGCTAACTCATACATTTTTTTTAAGTTGCAGATGTAATTTAAGAGCAAAACAAAGGAACAGAAAATAGCATGATTTACGTAAATAAAGATTACTTTTTTAAGTACTGTTTATGTCACAGCTATTTAGGACTCAAAGGTGTCCTTAATCAGGACCGTGCTCTGTTTGCGCTTCTTCATATGCAGTGAGCAGTGAACTAGAGATACTTGTCCAATTCACATTCTGGTATTTCTTATGAGATGTGGATTTGTGTGTTTCTGGCAGTGATTGTTTGTTTCTGCCAGTCTGATCTTGTTACCCCAGCATGTGAGGGGCTTATCTCCAGGTCACCCTATGGCTACCCAGACCTCTGGTATGGGAAACACAGAACCTGCCCCACAACAGAAATGGCTTCATAAAGTTCTCTGTTAACATGTGCCTGTTGTGATTAAAAGCTTTGTGTTCATTGCAGTCTGCAATGGTGTGTATGTGTGTATCTTGATGCAATACTGTCCAATTTTTAGATGTCTCTACAGTTCCAAATCTGGTAGCAAAAGGAGAATTAGCAAGTTGTGCTGACAGAAATGCTTGTGGGTTGATATAAGGACAGGGAGAGATCACTCACTAATTACCATCACAGACAAATTCTTCTTAATAAAGAATTAATTTAGGGAAGAATGAATTTAAATTATTGCCAATGAAACTCAGAGCTGAGTCACAATAAACAAATCCAAATCCTAAAACACCTTCACCCCCTTCTTCCTGGGCATCACTTTGTTCCCAATTTTTCTGCCTTCTCTTTTCACCCTGAGTGGGTGCAGGGGGATAGGAAGAGGGGTTGCAATCAAAACATTGTCTCTGTTGCTCCTGCCTCTTCATACTCTTCCTCTCTCTTCCTCCTCTCCAGCACAGGGTCCCTCCTGTCTTCCACAAACTTCTCTGTCATGTGTCCTTCCCTGGGGTTAGTCAATCAGGGACAGACTGCTGCAGCGTGGGCTCCTTTCTCCCTGGATCCACTGGTCTTGCCAGGAGCCTGCTCCATTGTTGGCTTCCCATAAGACCACAGCCTGCCTTGAGCATCCATCTGTTTTAGCAGGAAGGGGTCCTTCAGAGGCTGCAGGGGAATCTCTGCTCTCCTGTGGATCCCCATGGACTGCTGGGGAACAGCTGTCTCACCATGGTCTTCTGCTCTGACACCTGGAGCACCTTCTCCCCCTTCTTCACTGGCCTTGGTGTCAGCAGGGCTGTCTGTTTCTCTCTCATATTCTCACTCCTCTTTTTTGAATGCTGCTAGAGTTGCATGGATTCCACGCCCCACGCCCCCTCCTTCTACCACTGTCACTGATGGACTCACTTCTGGCCACTGATGTGTCCATCTTGGTACTGGCTGGCATTGGCTTCCTTGGACACAGGAGAAGCTTCCAGCAGCTTCTCACAGAAGACATCCCTAAAGCCCCCCCATCTGTCCCCAAACATTGCCATGCAAATCAAGTATATTCATAGTCCACAGCCTGTCTTGGAGCAAGTTCTGTGTGGAATTATTTTGTTTCTGTGGAGCAGTTATGCACTACTGAGTTTTTCTACTTAGAGATGCAGAAGATCTGGGTACAGTTCTTGTTTTCTTGAGCAGTACTAGCATTTCTTAAAATAGAAGAAATAAAAAAGTTTTTTGGAGTTACTGTAATGCCAGGTAAAATTTCTTTGTCCCTTTACACTAGCTTTTGAAAAAGTACTTGCATTTTATGTTGTTTTGTGTTGACTGCTAATTAATCCTGACAGTGATGTTATATGATGTCTTTCAAAATTTTCTAATGTTTTTATTGTATTAAACTACATTTTTTTTCCTACATTATTCTGTCTATACAAATTTATGGCTTTAAGGAAGAAAAAAACAAAACCTCTGCTCCATTATTCAGTTGCACATGTTTTGGAGATGAATTTAGCCTCAAGAGAATCAAACAGTTGTTTGAAATGGTCATTGCTTGAGTATCACCTTGCTTATGGCTATGAACTAATTGAGATTAAACTAAAATGGCTGTGAAGATGCTTCCTCTTCCTGTGCATCAGCAGGTCCCGTTATCTGTTAATCCGTTAAAAGTATTATTTAGCCATTAAGAAAAACGAATGTTCTTTTTAATTCCTCTTTTGTTCTATCTTTTGCCTTTGTTTTTATTATACATGCTGGTAGATGAAGTAAAGAGTCTTTGGCTCCATTTATTGTGAAAAGATCTTGTAAATGTTTTAAGCATTTTGGTGTACTTGGCTGTAAAACTATATAGATTGTACCAGATGCTGCCTTATCTTATTTTATGGAATTATAATGGATGCTGATGAGTTTTAGATACAAGCCTTTAAAGATAAAAATCACTTTGCTGTGTATCATTTTCTTTGGTAGAGTATACTATCAGCCCCATTTTGTTGACTCTTTTCACCTTTACATTATTTTGATTAACATTTTAGTAAAACTTTTTGTATTTTAATATTCTAAGAAGTTCTATGTCTTCCCTACAGACTATTAAAGTGTTAAACGTGTGCTTTGCCTGTTATTTAGTGAATAGTGCCATGATTTTCAGGTGGGCTGAAGACCCAAGAACTACCATTACCTTCAGTTAGAGACTGTATGATAAAACATGGATTGACCAATTTCCTGGCCATGCCCACTTAGTAATCTAATGTCAAGGCCCAACAGATTTATTATAATTACTGGTTTGTTCATAACTAAACAAATATCCATTTGTTATGATACATAGGCATCACTTGTAGTGTTAAGTATTTATAGTAAAAGGCGTTATAGGCTTAATTCACATCCGTTTTTCCTTTTCGTTGCACTTCTCTGAACCCAAAAGCATTTTGCAAACCACACGTGTCTTTTCACTTAAGCAAGCTTAAACTTTGGTAACAGCCTTAAGAAAGTAAATCTATAAGGTATGAACATTAAAGGGAACAATATGATTGTTTGATGTTAGGAATGAAATCTTGTCTGCATTGAAATTGAGATTGAACTTCTTGCTGTTTTCATTTATGCTCCAGTGCAGCATTGAGGTTCTACTTTGGTATTTTTTCACCTTGGTTTATTGACCTGGGAAAGTGTCCTTTCCATCTGTAAGGTGTGTGAGGTAAATGCCTTTGGAAGATAATTCCTACTGAAACTCTTTCAAAACAACTGATTAAAGTGTGTATTTAACTGTGAAGGCTCTGCTCCACACTACCATTCCTTGTCCCATACATGGGCACTGCAGCTCCTGATGACACTGTTTTCTGATGGTAAAGTGAGGTTATTTTCCTTATTCCACAGACTCTAAAGATTATGTCTGTTGTGCAACTTCATACTCCATTGCAGTGAATTATTAGTGTTAGTAGCATGTGGAATTATTAGTGTTAGTAGTATGTGTTTCTACTTAATTATGCACTTACCTAGAGCCAAAACTGTATCGTTGCAGTCACTTAACAAATCTAGAGGCACTTGCTGTTCACAGAAGTGCAAGAAAAAGATTGTTAAATTATACATGAGCAAGTAGTTAAAATAACAGAAGTTATGAAATATAATTTCTCCTCAGTGTCTCTTCACAGGCATAATGCTTTTCGTCATCTAGAATTGCTGAATTTCTGTAGTAGCTCTTGTCTACTTTTAGTTTCTGTCTTGCATGCTCTCCCAAGAGAATGCAGCTTCCTTCTGCATGCACCCATGGAAACATGGACAAAAAAGATGGTTAAGGGATGTCATTATTCTGAATACTGTGGTTTTTTTCCCTTAGTTTCTAGTCTCTCTTAGAAATGAATTCCATGTTTGCTCTGCCTGTGTGCTTTTATAAGTATAGCTTTGACTGTCCCTCCACCCATTAAAAAATTGTTACAGTCTGATTTTCAGTTTAGAATATGGCAGGCTGCATGATCTAGTTCACTGGGCATTGAAGTTTAGTGTATTAGCTAATGAATTACCAGCATCCTGATTTAATTTTGTTAGAATATAGTCTGAATGTTTTGGGTTTTTTCTGTAGTACTGACAGAGAACTAGGATGAACATTGACTTTGTGCCCTTTTTATAAGTCATTGCTAGATGGTTATTTTTCACTCAATTACTTGGTTGCAAACTTCCAGACAACTGGTCCCTTAGGAAGACAGCACAAATCACAGAATCACAGAGTGGTTTGGATTGGAAGGGGCCTTAAAGATGGTCTATTTATATCCCCTTCCATATGCAGAGACACCTTTTACTAGATAAGGTTGCCCAAATGCCCATGATGGGGGCATTTTGTTTTATATGTCATTAACCTCCTACATTTTCACATGCATTTTATTATATTGTCATGTTTTAAAGTTTTTTCCTCACTTTTGTGAGCTTCATTATGATAAGAGCTAAAATGCATTAGATTTATAATAACTTTTAATATTAAACTCAGTTCATAGAAATTATACATGTTTAGTAATGGTGTAAAATGAATTGAATCTCTATAATTATTACAGGTATTTTAATAAGTAGATTGAAAATTCTTGTTGGTTCACAAGTTGACATTTGCAAGTCTCTTTTTTTCAGCAGACAAGAAATGGGAGTCAAACTAAAAGGAGTAGCTTTTCTGTCAGATTCATTCAAATGCTATGACTCTCTGATGATGATGTCAGACCTATCTCAAGGCTTACATAATTCCTGTAATGTTCACTGTAGAACTGCAGACACCTGTGCATCTTAAGGCAGGCAGGTTCTTGAATTCAGTACTCTGTCCACTACTAGAGAGGCATATCAAAACAGAATTTTCTTCATAAAAAAACCAGAGCAGTCATACTTTCCCAGATTTTCAAATTTTTTTTTTACAAAAAAGAAAAAAAACCCCAAACAGTAGAATTGTTTTTAATGGAATTAGCAGTAAAAAAAAGCAAGACAAGGACTGAATTGTGCTGCATATTTTAATTTTCTAGAAGTTTACAAATGTAAAAGTCAAAGAGAAAAACCTTTGCCATAGAACCCATTTGTTTGATTGCTTTCTCTTGCACTTATTTATTGTTATAGTTTAAAAGTCAAGGTTAAGCAAAGATGTGCTTACAAACTGTGATTTAATCCCAACTTCTTCTCACTGGGGATTCATCTTTTTGTATCAACTGTAGCCATTTAAAGTAAAAAGCTATTCTGATTCCATATATGAGAAAAAATTATGTACGAACACAAAGGAAATACAGAGTTTGTAATGAAGCCTCAATGTTAATTTACATTTTGAAAAAAACAAAAAAGTTGTCATAGTAACATGTAGGTTGCAAAAATTTTCTAAATCTCATGTATTAGACTGAAGAAATCCTTAACTTGCATGAAGTGTTTCTCTAGTTTTGTGAATAAGAACATAATTCTGTGTATTTGGCCACAGTTTTGCATAAAACATAAAAAATAAGCAGGCATTAGTAAGTTATGCAAACAGAGTCTTTTCCAATCAGCTTTCTAATTATGTTGTTCCTAAGATAATTGTTGTTTTGAATCTTTTTCCCTAAAAAAATTGTGGAAATATATAGGTGCTTTTCAGTATAAGACTTTGTTGCATCTTTGTTGCTCAGCAACTGTACAGTTAATATTGATGATTTTTAAACATGTGGGGCACTATATTCTGTCTGTTCCCTTAAATTTCTTTTTAATTATTATAAAATGATAAACTTTTTTTTCTAGAACAAACGTACCAATAGTATTTTTATATGCAATAGGGCTTTGCTGAACAGATGAAAAGACAGAGTTTAATAACTCATTTCATTTTTGCTATTTCAAAAGACTAGTTTTAATAGTATGCATTATGAGTATTGTAAACTCTAGTTCTGAGTGCCATGGGCTGCTCTGTTTCCTTTCTAACTCCACATGCAGCCAAACTGAGCAAGTAACTCTTACAGAGCAATTTGTAGGGTCAGTTTTTTAACTAATTAATTTACTGCATATCTGAAATCTCAGCAAACAGCCAGTTTTTATTTTCAGTGCTACTTATATTTAAAACTGATTAGGAATTATGTATGAAATAATGTTTTCACACAACCACTGTCCAGTGCCTTCTAAGTATCGCTGTGTTGGGTCCATCCCTACTGATGATGGCCAGTGACCTTTTGACTCATAGAAGTATCTGAGCTATATAACTTTTTAAGGTGAAGTTTTTGCTGATGTCTGATACAGTTGAGTGTTATAGCTTGGGTAATTCTTCCATACTGTTGTGTTAGATTTAAAAATAGATCTCATTTTTCCATATGTTAAATGTAATAACAGGAAGTACTCATGGCTAGATAGCACCAATGTATACCACCATTACCATTTTTCAGCTGCAGTTCAGTTGCAAAGTCCCCTTTCCTATTATAAATTTTTAGTATATATATTTTTAGTTAGCATTTATTCTTTCCTATAGAATCATAAGAAATAAGTCAAAAAGCACACTGTAGATCTGAGTACACCTGGACCATTATTTTACTTTCAGACCTCTCATGATGGAGATTCTATAGCTTTCCCAGATTTTCATGCTGCACTCATCTGTTATGTCTGCATTTACTCTTGAGTGCTTGCTGTGGTATCAATCATTTTGTCATGTGGGAAGGCTGGAGCAGAAAGCACACACACATACAGAGCTTTTTGAAATCCTAACATACTTAACCCAATTAAATTGTAAAGATAGGACTTTATTTGTGATGCTGGGTTGCAGTTGCAGAATGTGGTGAATAGCAAATCAAACAGCAGTGTTCAGTTGCTGCTGGGGAGAAGGAAGACTTTCTGAGGACAACCAGAATCAGTGGTGAGGGGTGGCATCCCTAGCTGAGAAGGCACTTGGACAGTCATGTTATTCCTTGGCCTCTGCCCCTGAAGGAGCAGCAGCCATTTATCTATGGCTATTTTATTTTTTTTATTTTTCCAGCTCATACAAGGGTGTTTTACATGTGTGAGATGCATGTTCCCTGTTTTTCCTTGTGCTATCTCTACTGAACTCGCAAAGCTAGCATTCCTTCAGTAACTAGTATCTGGCCATGGTTTGTGTTTCTGCTCCCATCCTTAAGTTTTTATATCCTGGGAGGCCCCTACTTCACATTGCTGCAGCATAAAAATGGCTTCTGGTACTGCCCTGGGTACTCATCCCCTCCTTTCCCAAAATATCTCAGGTCAACAGACCAGTGGTTTTAGAGGTTGCCAAGGGTTGCTATTTAATGATATTCCATAATTTTTAAATGCAAGTCTGTGAATTTTAGTGTTTAGGAATAGCATCCATGAAGCTCTGACTACCCCTGTTGTTGTCCAGGACTTGCAACATGTCTTGTGAGCACAGTTCATAATAATTCATTTGCTATTGTGACTAATGTCTTTGTGCTGATGCTTTGCTTCCCATGGAAAGGCAAATGTGTAAGTGAGAATTTTACTGATTTTTTTTTTTTTCTTTTCCTGTTTTAAAAATACATGAGTTCCTCTTCATCTGAGGCATAGAAGGTATTCAAAGCGGCACTTTGAAGGTACTCACACTAGCAAATTATTGAAGGTATTCAAAACCCCAAATCTAGCTCTCCTGAAAGTTTTGAAGGAGGTCACTAGCAATTATCTGTCCAATGGGATATAAAAAGTCATATTTTAAATCCATTTTTATATAAGGAAACATTTGGTACTTGGGAGTATTTAGGACACGCAGTTGCTACTGTTGACAATCTTGAATATTTTTGAAAATCATCCATCTCTAATTGCTGCTCTGTGCAGTCTCACTTTGTGTTTCTGTTTTCCAAAGTCTTGGCAAAAATGTAGCTTATTTCTTTATGATAGAGACAGTAACTAAATTTCATATTAGAGGGCACTGTCTATGAGGAAATATTCCTTACATATTCTTAGCTAAGGTTCGTGTTCTGCATTTTTGCTTCAGGGTGCTGCGAGGCTGGCTGCTCTCCGGGGATGGGGTGCAGGGGCAGGAGCTGTCCCACCACAGCCCAGAGCCAGGCAGCCAGGGCCACAGGGACAGCCCCGGGATCCAGTCCCCTCCCTGGGAGCAGGGAACCGGGCTGGGCCCGTGGCTGGGCGGTGAGGGACTGGAGGGGGCTGGAGATCAGTCCTGCTGTGGCATCACTGGGTCAGGGCTGATGGCCCTGCTGGCTCAAATGAGGACCTAGGGTGTGCCGAGAAGGGACATTGGTACCTTCAGGGCCCTGGTGTTGTATCTGCTTTTGTAGCTGGTCCACTAAGAAAGTCCCTTGAACTTGCTATAAAGGCAGCAGGAGACTACCAGCCTTCACTGACACTGCATTTTGCAGCTTTGCATATTATGTGGCAGACATATACTTGTCTTTTAGAGACCATGCACATTACTCTCTGAGTGTGGTAATGGGCCCTGAATGAGCTCAGTGTGGACTGGCACTTGAAGATAAATTGAGCCCTGTGCTTGATGACACATTGCTGCACTCTGTCAGTTCTTCGAGGAAGTAGGATCTATGCTTCTGAAATTGTCACTTCTTCAGAAGAATAGAAAAGAAATGCAAGAATGGAGGGTTAATACTGAATTGAACTGTATTGGACTTCCTTTAATGTTATCTAACTGATGTTATCAGTTAGGTCCTCCTTCTCTAAACTGTGTTACAATGAAAGGTTTGCTGCGTTTTAATAGTACCTGAAAATCTTAGAAAAGCATGAAGTTGTCTTCCGTGGATGTGACTTTGTGAAGCATTTTGGGTTGCAGGATCCACTGCAGGATACTTTTAAACCAGTACTTTTATCTCCTTTCCATTTTCCTTTATTCCAGCTGATGCTTCAGACAATGAATAACATTGAATAAGGGACAGCATAGTTTCATCTACTGTGAATGGACTGTGTTGCCATGACACAGAATTTAGGAATCATTGTAGTATCACATAGAAGGACATGCTTAAAAGTAGCAAAAATACCTAGTTTTACATTGCAATCTTAAATTGTAGAAATTAGGCAGAAACTATGCATGGTTGAATTATTTTTTCCTCCCTCTATGTTGCATATTGTGATGTTACAACAATATGACTTGCATCCCCACAAGTAAGGAAATACTTGACTGTACTTGTGATTGTGGTAGAGTAGCTCGTATTTCAGATACTGTATTCTTAAGTCATATATAAACATATTGATTCATTAAAACTGCAGTTATAAAAAGTGCCCTTTGTATTATTGTAAGCAAAAGACATGGTGCAATGTCAATGAGACCCACATTGTCCTTCTGGGGGATAATTTACATAGTCCACAATTATGATTTCTCAAAGGACATTTGATAGCACTATGCAATGCTGCAGGTAAATGAGTAACCAGGACTCTCAGAAATTCACTCATCTTGAACAGTGTGTGCTCTTTTTAAGTTCTGCAAGTGTCTCAGATCATGAAGCTTTGCTGGTCATCCTTCCCTACCACGGTTTTACTTTGTATTTTGATTGTGTCCCAGTCCACCTGTCCTGGAAGTTTATGTACAATTTAGAGGCTTGACAGGCTTAAATGCACATTTGTGGATGGTAGGTTGACCAAATTTCAGTTTAGCTGCAAGAGTGACTGCTAGCAGCAGTGGGGATGTGCTATACTTGTAAGACATCTTGCTTACATGTTCATTTATGTCTCAGTATATGAAATATGCTTTTGGTTTTCACTTGTAGATAATGACTGAAATTTGGGTTTTGGTTGAAAATAGGAAATATCATGATCATATGCATAGTATACTGATTGAATTTTTAGTGAAAGAAAGTGGTGAAAGGTTTATTTATATTTGGGATGCATGCTTTCAATATTCTGCACAGGCAAAAACACTCTTATTTATATAGCTTTACTTTTCAGTAATGATGATGAAACTTGAGTTAACATGTTTAAAATGTGTATTTATGTTCTGAGGTATTAGGTGTACATACACTGTGAACATGAAAGCTAAAAATATGTCATAAATACTATATGGAAGGGACTTGAATGTTATGACTGGATACTTACGTGTCTTTAGTTTTAATGAACTTGGTTTTTCAAAGGTTTTTAACAAGGGGTGGAAGATGGAGACTAATTCTAGAATTGCTGGATAATCAAAGACAATTGCTGCCTACAGTCAGTAAATTCTGAACTTGCACACTGAAGCATTTGTTGGCTAAAAGCTTCATCACCCCTAACTATAAGTACAATGTTTCCTTATAAATGTAAACTTAATAGTCTTAAACACCATAGGTCCCATCTCTCATTTGATCAGCTCTACAACTGTTCTGTTGGTCCAGCCCTTTTACTCTTTCTTTTGCCTTTTTCCAACATGTATTCGTCTAGTTAAATTTTTCAAGTTGAGCACCAGAACTTCATAGGCCATAACAGTCAACTACATTGTATTCTGTCTATAAACTGAGTTTGTTGAAGATTTTTTCACCTTTAATCCTATCATAGGCTTTTTCAGATTTTCCTTGCTGTTTTTACTGGAAATATGATTTTTTTTCCACCTTACTTTATTTGTGGTACGTGTCCATTTTTTTTTTACATTTTCCCTCCTTCCAGTATGTGCACCCACTTAAATTATTAATATACCCTTTTTTCCTTCTTAGCCTTTATTTTGCCCTGCTGAAGAAAAATTGATATCTTTGCAGCTTTACTTCAGAATGTGCACATGTAGTATGGTTGTCATTACCTCTTTTCCCCACAAACAGTGGCTTGAAAAAGTATAATTTTACCTTTAGCTGTCTTGCAGCGGTGGTGAGCACTAATACTAATACTTGCCTCTCGTTTTTTAGCATTACCTCTCCCATTCCTGTTTATTAGGATAGCAGTTGTCCTTTCACAGGTGAATAAGGGTGATAGTGTACCATGAATCTGTCATCAGTTCATCATTTTAGTCCTTTTTTTCTCCTCTGTCATTACCAAACAGTAAATGCCCAAAATTTTCATATCAATTATTTTTAGTTCCTGCCTACTTGGCTTTCCATTTCATTGTTCTCATCCCACTTCTGTTAAACCCATCATCAGAAAGGCATTCAGTTCTTCCTATGTTGTATTTTAAGCTTTTATTGTATTAACTATGCATCTAAAATTTGTGTTTTAAAATTCTTTTGAGCTTCTATTTCAGAGGTACAATAAAAAAAATTCAGTAACCAAATTTAAAGTAATGCTTTATTTTACACATAAAAAAGCACTGGGGAAAAAAGCAAAATTTAAAATTTGATATGGGATTAAACTGGAATTTGGAGATTAGATTTTTAAACTAAAACTGTTGTCTACATTTCTAAAGACTTGATCAAGAATGGTATTACTAGTTCACTTTTTTAGGACTTCCATCTTACAATATTCCAGGCTTTCATAATTAAATTAGAGAAGCATGCTCTTTTTTTGCTTTTTTTTTTTTTTTTTTCCAGATTTTATCAAGAATGGTATTACTAGTTCACTTTTTTAGGACTTCCATCTTACAATATTCCAGGCTTTCATAATTAAATTAGAGAAGCATGCTCTTTTTTTGCTTTTTTTTTTTTTTTTTCCAGAACTGAACTCAGTGGTTGGTTATGTCAATTAATATTTAATTAATCAACTCCTATTTTATACTCTGTATTTTGTCTTTCTGTATGTATTTAAGAAAACACTCAAAATATGTAATGGTTTTCACTTAGTGGGTTTAGGAAAAAGTATGAACAGGAGAATTAGTGGGGTTATTTGTTCTCTGGCAGTTGCACAACAATATTTTCTTTTCTTTTTTGATACCTGCTGTTTGAGAAATGTAGTTTTGAATTGCTATGGCTTTTATGTCTACAAAGAAAGGCTTAGTGTCTTATGAATTAGACTGCATATTTTCCAGTGTATTAGGGACATAGGCTTTTCAAGCTCTTTATTTATTTTTCAGTATTTTTACTGCAAATAGACGATCAGGCTGTAGGAGAGAAATGAGAGGAATAATTTCAAAGTTTATGTTTGCTATTTTCTTAAATTAAGAACTCCTGTAAATTGCCTAGGCCTGAAAAGACCCCACTGAATAAAGTGGAAACAGTTGAAGATGAATTGTGGTAGAAAAGCTTTGGGTTTTGGTAATGAAATACCTGTCTTGATTTAAAAAAACAAAATCAAAAAAACCCCATAAATAAACAAATCCCCCAGAATAAACTCCCATCACTTTTAGCAAGTGAGTGTATGTAATTACATTCTCAAACACACATAGTTTCCTAGGGATGACTGTTTCACATTGCTTGCCTCTTTCATTTGGGAAGGAACAGCTCAACTTTTTTTGTCATGCAAGCTGAAGTGACTACAAATACTAACTTTTTACTGGCTTTGAAGAGGAAGATTAGAGCAGTTGTTTGGTGTGAAACTAGTTTCCATTTTTTTATAAGAAGCACTTAACTGACTTAATTTCACAGAAAGGTTAACAGAAGTTCATGATTCTTTTAGGTGAACCATGACTCAGCTTTGAACCAAACCATATATCAAGAAGATGTTTCTGATTTTATTCAGTACCAGTAAAAATTGGATGGTCTGAGATCTTGAGATGTCTAGTCCTGAAATTAATTGCAGAATTTAGGGTAGGAACTCACATGACCTACACTGAGAAAAGAAAAAAAACAGGTGTTTTCCTGGAAGCTGTTTTTCATGTCTAATTTTCTCATGCAGTATGTTCTTTATCCTGTGGACCGACCTCAAAATTTTCTCCTGGTCCCTTGTGTCAGAGAGTGATGAAAGTGTTACCTCCTGCTGGCCCTTCTGTTGTGTCATTTGCACTCACGAGATTTTTGGAGACATGTGCTTTACAAATGGCTTCTTCTCTCTTCTTTTGAAAATTGTTAATACACTTTTAAAAGGAACAGACTTAACACATTTACTGCACCATGTGAACTATAAACTTGATTGATACGAAAGTACATATTTTACTGGAGAAGGAAGTGTACCCTAGCTGCCTATAAGCTGACTGTAAATATACAGGATTTTTTAAAATATTACAAACTCGACTGGAACTGCGATTTTTCAGAAAATGAAATATTTTGGCTGAGTTTTGTGACCCCCTTTCATCTGTAAACAGATCAGGATTTACATTGCTCCACAGTAATTGCTGATTAAGGGTTTCTGTTTCAGGCTGGCATTTTTTACTGTAATGTATGTTTCTCAAATATTGCAGCAAAAACTGGAGATACTTCTATGCCTTTCAAACCTTGTGGGGCTTTTTTCCTGTTGAAACCTTTGAAGGGAAAAATTAAAACTATTACAGAATTTAGAACCTGCAGGGGTGATTTGTATATGCTATGCCTTTTTCATTATTTACTAACTTGAGATGCTATAAATCTTACCCTCCAAATCACAATATTCCTCTCAGCAGCTGCAGCAGTAGCAGTGCTTAGGCAGCAAGTAGAGTTCAGCTGACAAGATTCTGGCGTGTGTTTCTCTAACACAAACATGGCTCATAGAAAATGGATACACAGACTAATTCTGGCAGTAGCAAGAGCTCTCACAGGAAGTTCTGTGCAGGTTGGAGAGCTGTGCAACTGATCTAAACACTGCTCATCTGAGCCACCAAACAGGCTGGGTTAAAACTCCTCAAATGTAAACAAGATTTATCAGTTTCAGCAAGCAAACCTGCAGAATTTGATAAATGTCTACAAAAGACATTTAAAAAGATAGTTAGAAAGCTTTCTTGGACTGAAATTCAACCAGCTTTGAATGTATCAATATACTGTTTAATTAATGTCTTTGTGGAGCAACATTAAAATAATACTGTGCTCTAATCCTCTAAGAAGTAAGGCTGTCTCAGAACTGCAGCTGAACTACACGCTGCATAAATTAAAATTTGCAATGCACAGTATCTTTCTGGAGCCTTATTAAGTGGTGTGATTATGCAAAAATGTGAAGTATGAAAATGGACATTTCCAAATAATCATTAGTGTTCTGTTATCTTCCCTTTTTTAAGTCCATTTCCACTTAGAATTAGCGTATTTTTTTCAATTATTTAATGTATTACTGTTAAGAAGACCATGTTTCACAGTTTGTGTCATACATCTGTATTTTTTTCCTAAATTCAATGTGCTTAATAGAGGAGAAAGCAGTCATTTATTTCAACATGTCATTAATTTTCTCAATTTACTCTGCTTCTTGGTCAATAGAATAGGCTTTTCAATGTAGTGTAAACTAATTCCAGTCAGAAGAAAGTGATATTAGCACAAATGACATGTTTTTAAATAAGAAATATTACCAAATAGTCAATGTATTTAGTCTGCACAGGACCAGGCTTTGAATAATTCTGAAATATAGCGGGCATATTAACACTGCTTGTCAAGCAGAAGGAGGGAAAGGCTGCCCTTCAGAGATGGGGGTTAATTTAATCTAAACTGCCTGACGGTCTTCAGCTTGGCAGCTCCATTTTGCCTGATGGAAGAGCAGAGGTGAGCTGTGACCCTGTCCCCTGCCTGTCCCTGTTTCAGCAGGGATGGGTTTGGAGGAGGCTGGATCACACTGCTCCCAGGGAATGTGGCAAGCAGAGCAAAGGGCTGCTGAGGGTCGTGGCAGCACCTGTGCTGCTGTGCCAATAGTCTGAAGCAAAACAGCAGCCTGTGGGGGGATAAAAAAGTAAATTAGCCCCATTTCTATGAAATCAATAGGGTTGGAGATTCACCTCCTTGGAGGGTTTCTTTTGTTTGATGGTATACAGTAAAAACTGACTTTAGGATACTAAACTGAGATTATCCCCCTTCTTTATTTAACTGTTGTGGAAAAGCTGACTCCAGCCTCAGTGAAAACAAGTATCCAGGATCTTCTACACAGGGGACAAAGACCTTGATTACTCCTCTACACCACAGACATCCACTTCATAGCCTTTATGCTTCTCTCACCAGGGACTGAGGCTGGCAGGACAGCTGCTAAGATGTAATCAAAGATACAATCAATTGCCTGGAAAACCTGAAAGAATTGCTGACAGGCCCAGGCTCTTCCATACTCCTTGGAAAGAATGATGCATGTGGGGAAGGATCTTTCTATATATAGATCTGATACTGAATAATCTGAGAATGGTACCTATTTACTCTTTATGTTAAAAAATTGCATTCACAGGGGCAGTATCAAACAAAGAAAGGCACTGTAATGTTAATTTTTCTGTTTTGATGGTTATTTTTTGGAAATACAAACTAGTAGATATGGTTCTGTGTGAAGGCATGAGTCTTTTGCATGAGTCTGTTTAAGAGTCCAGCTGTGCATGCACTGACACTGTGATTCATATGCTGACCTTAATTCATATTACAACACCCCTTGACAGTGTGCCAGCTGTGAACAAGCAAATGAAGAATAACAGGATTTGTCCTTGTGTTCTGTCATGAAAATATGAAACTTGTCAGTTGTCTTTTAGTTAGCTCTGCCACGTTAGATGCTATAAACAAAGGTATGCCATGCCATGAAGTATATGGAAGATACTGATGCTACCCATCAGGAAGATCTCATTGGTTAATGTTGGAAGGGAATACTAATTCCATGTAATTCAACCAATTGGAGAGAGCAAGGCAGAATTTGTTGCCATCTTTTTAAACTAGACCTTCTAGACAATTTCACTGTATACAAATGAAATTGTAGTTATCTTTTCATTAGCTGGAAATAAACCTACAAGTGGTTGGAATGGAACATTGTCAGAGTTTTCATTCTTATTTTACCATTGGTATTCAATCTAAGAACTGAGGGAGCCCTGCTATTAAATTGTTTTAAAAAAACACACAATTTCCAGAAAAAAAAAGAAAAAATCCAGATGAATATGCTTGCTAGCTAAATTAAACCAGCAGATGACTTGTTTTACAGCTCTTTGATTTTAATGGAAGACAGGTTTTTAGGTAAATGCCTGGTTTAGAGAATAGGGTTTTGTGATTTGAAACAGAATATTTTCTGGACCTGAAAAAAAGAGAGTTTGAGAAACATCACAAATTAATGCAATTCTGTCATTACTATGGAGCAGAAACTTTTTTCCAAAACTTGATGATTGCTCATCCTTTCTTTGCCTTAGATATCCATTGTGGGAAACGTTCTCTGGTGGACTTATGGGGACAACAGCCCCCTGTCTGCCCTAGCTTGATGTAGGGACAGTGCCTTGTACAGCTTCCAGCTGAGAATAGTCAGTATAATGGGCAGTTTCTAATTTGTCATTGGTTATGTGTCTGTAGAGGGAAGCTTCTTGTTTGGGCTGCATATGCTGTCCAGCAGCACTTCTTTAACTTTACCTCATGGGTAGCTGTTCTTTCAGAGTGTATCTTCAGGACTTTTGTATCTTTATCCCACCCCAAAACCAGAGCATGGAGTTTAGTAAAAATACTGCTTTCAGTTTCAGCGAGAGAATGGATGCAGTTTGTGTTGCTCAAGGAAGGGATTTGTATCTGACAAGGCTGCACAGTGGCTTCCAGCATGATGGCGTTTTTGTTTCATTAAGTTCCATTTTCATGTATGGACACAGGCTTGAGGGGAAGAAGGGGCCCTCTGCTTTTCAGTGCTTTTAGCAAAGGTACTGTTGAATTTTCACCCTTGTGTCATCTCATACAATAAGGACTTCAAAACTCTTCCTGCAAGGACATGTATCAATCCTTCAGTTCCTGCTTCTGTGCTTGGTTGAGCTGTATCTGGTATCTAGAAACTCTGCTTGTGTTTAACTTTTGTGTTGCTTTGACACTGAAAATACACCCAAAAATTGGTAATATATTTCTTTTTTTTTTTTTCCCTAGTAAATACTTAATTTCTAGCTTGTCATAGCTATCCTTCCTAGACATTGTTTCGCATGATTATGTTGTTTTACATTAGTTATGCTCTGCAGTTTGATAGGAACAATATTTCTGTAACCAACAGCTCTGCCCTAAAAATATCTGTACATATCATCCTACAAGAAAGACAAAGGCAAGGCAGGGGCAGGTCAATTAAACTGTTACTGATTTTAGATATATGAATAAAAAGGGCAGAAAGAGCAGAGAAAAGGGTCTATGTTCAAAAAGGTGAGAGCAGGCCGTGTGTTCTATGTTTCAAAAACAAAAGAGTGCATTTCCTATTTCATCATTTCACTAGTTGAAATATTAGCTGCAGTTTGGCACTAGAGTAATTTGTTTGTAGGATCAGTCCCTTGCTGTTCAAAAGGGGAGACTGAGGCATCCAAATATTGCAAAACCAAACCAAACCTGAACCAAAAGCAGATGAGATCTTTTATGTTCTTAAGTGAAGATGCATGTTGACCGGCTGACTAAATAGTATATGTTTTTTTTTTCTTAATTAATATAACTACACTGTAGATAGAAAATCTCTGTTTTTTAAGTAGCTAAATCTCTTAATTTCTATTGTTTTTTCCCCCCCAAAAAACTAGAACAAAAAGGGTTGAGACTTTAAGCATTGTAATAATCCACCTGATAATTTTTAGTGTTATATATGCTTACAAGTTTTTTTTCAGCAGCTTAATGAAAACAGAGTGATTGCACCAGTGCTTACTTTGTAGTTTCAGTGAAGCATGTGCAAGAAGAATCAGACAGATTGGTACAGTCTTGCTATTAGCAAGAAATAATTTGATCTGTTAGATAGGTTTGTAATACTGTGTTGTTTGGGGGTTTTTTAATCTATGATCCTTTACTACAAATGTTTCAAGAAACAGTTTTGGGTTCAAGGGAATGAGCATTGAATATATTAACACTCCTTGTTTTACAAGTTTAAGCCTTATTGGTTATGCACACAGCAGAGAGCATTCAGACCCACTGCTGAGAGGCTTATAAATGTTTCACATGTGGCACCATGAGGCCTTCGGTATGAGTTCAGATAATTCAGAGATCGCTCCATTTTGCACTGCCTTCTTGGAAAAATGTATTAGGTCAGTGAGTATTAACATTGCATACTGTGCTTTGTCCTTCCTTTCTTCTGACTCATCTGGTGTTAAAGGAGAACTTAGATTGGACTGGGTTTAGGGTTTCCCTTGTGTAAGCAGGGAGAATAATTAAAAAGGCTCAGTTAATTAGTATTTGTGAGTTGTTCAGACGTTACAGTGATAAGGTCCATAAAAATGCCAAGATAAAAAAAAAAATGAATTATTTACTTGAAGGTCATAATCCTCTCTGTGCTTTGTCAACATTTGTCCTGTAAGATTGTTATAGTTTCATAGCAGTATAATATTTTTCTGTAGCATTTCTCTTTTGAAAAATTCATAATACTTTATAATGAATGAACTAATTATCACAATACCCTTATAAGTGGTGTATGTTTCTTTATTACAATGCTTTGAGAGCTTAAATTATAATAGACACAGGTTAGTTGTCCATGGGAGGCCTTTGTGGAGCTAAAAGCAGAACACAGGTCTGTTGAAATGGTCGGCCTCTGATTTGATGGTTGGCCTCTTTTGCTTTGATTTGTGAGGAGAGAAATGAATGCTATCAGATGCTATCTAGCAAAAAGAGTCTGAGGAGCACTGGAGCATAAAGAATGGAATTGGAGGCTCTAGGTTTAGAGATTCACCTAAAATTTGTGGCTGTACTTGCTTTGCTTACTTAGAAGTATAACCTAGAAGTCTATGATGCTAATGAAAGTGTCTCATTCTGAAGTACTTGCTCATCATTCAGATATGTATGTTCTGTAGAGTGGTTCAGATGTCTTCACTGGAAGTCCAGCTGATGCTTTCAGGGATGACACCACTCCAAGATTTACTGTAAGGCTTTCTTAGGTGTGTTGCTCTTGGCCTACTCTGTACAACCCTTGAGTCATACAGTTCTCAGGAACTCTGATAATCGCTGCAGCTTGACATCATTTTTGTTATTACAATCATAGTGTAAGGAATCAGGTGCTAACAAAGGAGGAAAAGGGCTAGAAGTGGAGCAGGCATTGAGCCACCAGCTGTCTGTCTGTGCTGCCCAGCTAATCTCATGGGTTACTGCAGTGGGTTTGCAGGACAAGGTTTTGGTAGTGGGGGTTGCTGCTAGGGTGGCTTTTGTGAGAAGCTGCTGGAAGCTTCCCCTGTGTCCAATGGAGCCAGTGCCAAGCTAGCACCTGCTGCTGGTCAGGACCCAGCCCATCAGTGGTGGAGGTAGCGCCTCTGGTGTAATGTAGTTAAGGAGGGGAAAAAGTTACTGAACAGAGGTAAATTGCAGCTGGAGAAGAGTGGGAATATGTGAGAGAAACAGTCTTGCAGACACCCAGGTCAGTGGAGAAGGAGGGAAAAGGTGTTACAGGCAGCGGAGCAGAAATTCCCCTGCAGCCATAGAAGGTGGCTGCCCAAAGGAAGCTGTGACCCTGTGGGAAACCTGTGCTAGAGTAGACTCCTGGCAGGACATGTGAATGCATGGGGACAAGAGCCCAGACTGGAGCAGGTTTTCTGGCAGGACTTGTGACCCCACAAGGGACTGTTCTGAAGGACTGTGCCCCATGAAAGAGACTCATTTTTGAGCAGTTTGTACAGAAGGACAAACTTTCTGTGGGAAGGACATACATTGGAGAAGTTTGTGGAGAACAGTTTTCCAGTGAGGCATCCCTCACTGGAGCTGGGGAAGAATGTGAAGTCCTCTCCCTGAGGACAAAGGTCCAGCAGAGAAAATTGGAGATGAACTGACAGCAGCTCCCATTTTCCATCTCCCAGCACAACTGAGGTGGAGAAAGCAGAGAAAATAGGGAGAAAAATTAAGGAAGAAGGGTGGGGTGAGGGGTATTTTAAAGATTTGGTTTTACTTCTCAAATTTATCCTCTGATTTGATTGACAGTAAATTAAATTAATTTTTCCCAAGATGATTCTGTTTTGCATGTGATGGTGATGGCTTAGTGATCTCTCCTTCTCCTTATCTCAACCCATAAGGCTTTTTCTATTTTCTCTTCTCTAGTTGAGAAAGGGAGTGACAGAGTGGCTTTGGTGGGCACCTGGCATCCAGACAAGGTCAACCCATCACAGCCATATTGATCTCTCAAGAGTCTTGCACAGCACTGTAAAACTTTGTAACTGTGTTACAGGCTGTCCATATTGCTGGTAAACCCTTTGGGATCAGACATGAAATAACCACCCACTGACTGATAATTTTTAAACGTGCAAGATAACCTTGGTGGCTCTTTGTGATGAATTGCCCTTGACATGAGGGAAGGTTGCACATTTTTTTCTAGTTCTGAATCAGAGCCCAGAAGCAGAATAGAATTGTGCTCTGGAAACTCGCCATAACCAGGCTTGTGCCAGTCTGTAGCACAGCAGTTCTGCAGTGAGTCTGCATGGGTATTATTGTCATTACAGCTCATCCTCTAGATAATAATTTTTCCCCTGGTTGGTGTCTCAGGAATCATGACAGCTTTGCTGGAAGCATGTCAGAAACATCCTTGACCAAACCCCATTTTCACTCCATCACCTTACTGATCACTGGCAGTGTTTTCTACCTGAATTTTAGGTGTTTGGTTTTTTTTGGTTTTTTTTTTTTTTTTTTCCCCCAGGGAAATACAGGAGTTGAACATGTATGTTGTGAAGATACCTTCCTGCTTTGCTGGTTTTGCTTACCCAACCAAATTCTCATGAATTGTAGTGTTCAAAAGGTCTTAAGCCACATTCTTAGCTCTTACTTGTTGCCCACAGACTGAGCCTTTGGTAGCTGAAGATTTGGTTTGAAAATAAGCTGTTCAGCCCATCCTGTCCTGAGGAGATATCTACCCTTTTATTACAGTTAATAAAACTGACATTTTCCAAGAAAATGGTCCACTCTTTTCCCACTGCTGCTGTTTTTCTATTTTAGTTACTGACAATCTAAGGAGCTTCTTTGATTTCTTGTTTGGGTGCTTTCCCTCTCCTCTAAACCCTGGATAGGGACAGCTTGTGAAGGTGTACTGTCAGTAGTGAGGAGAAATAAATATCAGTGTGTCCCAGGCAGAGTGTGGACTTGGAGACAGCGAAGCTGCCTTCAGTGTTTGGCTGCCTATTTTGGTTCACTGCAAGTGCTAGAGTATTCCCAGATACTCCTTAGATGGTCCTTGATGTTACTGTAATTGTCATCTGCCTCAGTATTCCTTCATAGCAATGTTTTCTGTGGCCTGGTGAAAGTAGTCCTAGTTGTCTTTGTATCAGTCAGCTTCTGCTTGCTTTGGTGAGCAGTTTCCCAGCGCAGAGAGAGCAATGGCAGTGTGGTCTGAGCTAATCCTGGTTCTCCATCTGAAAAAATTGCCTGTAGGAAACCTTGTGCAGGACTGGCTTTCCTGGCTGTGTTTGCTCATGTGCTCTGATTGTCTGGGACAGCATGTCTGCCATGCTTCCATTCATTTTTTTGCTGGATCAATGCAGCTTGTCTGTACAGAACAAAAACTATTGGTCGCACATGCTGTGTTGGAGAGCATATTTTGTGGCGTTCTCTCCAGGGCTTTAGGGGTGTGTTAGCTGGAAACAAGGATGAACCTTGGAGGTGGGCAATGTCCTGAAGATGCAGTGCAGCTATGCAGTGTGAACAATGGCAGACTGACTCTCTGGCTGTCTCTGAAGGTGCTCCCAGAGAGAAGTGTATGTGATGGCCACAGAGCTATGTGTTAAGTGGAGGGCTGAACAAAGAAGTGAAGTGGGTATTACTGCATAAGAATGGAATTGAAGAAGAAAAAGAGGAAGATTATGCCATTGTTTGAGACTGATTTGGCAGAGATTTTTATGGACTTTTATTTCTGTGTCCCTCAAGAATTAAAGGATACCATAATATATGTACAATGCAGTCCTCTTTACAACTGACACTTAGTATTTTTATGAGGTGGTTATATTTTCAAAGAATGTTACTTTTTCATGGAGTTACATGGGATTGTATAGGAATGATTAAAATTTTCTCAATTAAATTAGTAGGTGTGTATCAGGGTGCATGCATTGCCAATATCTGTAGATGTTCACAATTTTGAACCTGTCCAGAGGACCTTAATCTCTGGGGTAATAATGTAAAATTAGTTTGCATACAACTACTAAGAAGTTGCATCCATGCAATATTGTGGTGTTTTTGTGTTTTTTAGAGGTGTATCTACTCTCTGCTGGGAGTAGAATCCATATTGAAAAAGGCATAAAAGGTTCCAGGGCTTGAAATGATGTATTGTGTTTGAGACCTTTGCTTCCAGAAGCAAATCAGAGAAATAAAGTTTCTTTACACTGAATTTGGGATTAGACTTTAGACCCAGTGAATGCTGCCTTTATTTCTTCTTGGATTAGTGTTTCTATGTAAGTGTCTTCTCATGGTTTATTGCGATATTTTTTGGAATGTCGTGGTATCACTGGGATAATTTGGATCATAAACACAGGAACACTGCTCTGTTAGATGCCACATACTTGGAATGTTTGCACTTGGTAGAAAATTCCAAGAATTCTCCTTTTTTTTTTTTAAAAATTCTTAAAGGCATTTTACTAGCTCGCATTTGCCTTTAAGACAAGGAATCATTTTTAAAACTAAAATGAGAACATGTGGAAAAGCAAAGTGCAGTTCTTTCCATTTAATTGGAGAATTTAGTTTTGAACATAATTAATATATCACAAATTTTTTGTTTTGTTTTGTTTTCATTAATCTGTAAAGAGTTTTTGATATATCTGGATGTGGTTTTCTAAATAGAACCTTGGCAGACCTCCACTGCAAGCTAGTTTTTAGTGCTATTTCATTAGCTGACTTATCAAAACACTGTAATCAATGCCTGTCATAATATAAGTACATGACCCTTTTGAGTAGCCCAAGTGGCTATATTTGCTTCTCTCTGAAAGAAGTATTAATTCCAAAGGGAAACAGAAGGTCAAACCAATATTGGCAACCATTACCTTCTATCAGTTTGTCTATATGGTTTAGAAATACTAAAATTTTTAAAGGCTAATTTTTCATAAATTTTCTTGTAAGGCACCTGGGGACATACTGCTTTTTTTATTTTGGGTTTTTTTCCTTCATTTCTGATAATGTGTTACTGAAAATTTTTGGATTCTGATGAGACAAAAATACAGCATAGTATATGAAGACACAGCAATCAGTGGAGGGCATTGAATGAGATGTATGACTTCTGTAGCAGAAATTTGGAATAATCTTGTAAGCTATCATATGTGCCTGGAGAAATTGAAAGATGTTGCAGTTGTACAAAGACTCATCTAACATTAAGACAATGAGCAGAATGCTGAATTGTTATTTAAAAGATCCTTGAGCAGATAATTGATACATTGTATTGATTTGAGTTGTAGGATGACAGGGAAATGAACTGGATTTTTCATAAGGTTTATGTGTCTGGTATGTTATTTCTGTAGTTGGTTTGACAAGATTGTTTGTGCTTACCTTCGAATTTTTGGGGATAATCTGTGTACAATAGAAAAGAAGGTTTGGTTTGGTTTGGATTTTAAAACTGCCCAGTAAAACTTCACTTTTGCAGATTTGTTTATTTATGTAATATATTCTTCTACATGAAATACAAATTCATGAAGTTCTTATTTTTATAGTTTGACTGTATATGTTCATAGATTAGATGGAAATAAATTGACTTTTGTAAAGGTACATATTTTTAATGCAATTTTTCTGACATTAACTCTGAGCTGATTAGTAGTGTAACGTAATTTGTATTAGTTTATTCTAGGTATTTTTAATTTGCTTTTGATTATATGTATCATATGATTTTACATGTCTGTTTCTTTCTCTGTGAAAAAAATTAACTCTTCAGCTATAAAGCTGTTTCATGAAAGCTACTTTCTCTAAATGTCTGAGGGGGCTCTCAGAAGCATTTTAAAGGTGAGGTACCCAATATATCTTTAGGAGGTTTTGGTGATGAACATTGTGTTAAATCATTTAAAATAAAACACCAGACTCTTTCTAATCACTTTTTGCTAGTTGAGTGTTAGGGTATTTTATGGAAAAAGAGTTGCTCTCTGACATTTTTCATTCTTAGACTGGTTAGTTAATAATGTTAGACCACAACTGTAAATGAAATATGGGTAGTTTTATCAGGATTATCTATATAAATAAATATTTCAGCATTTTATTGATCTTGGATTGTTTTGGTTTGCCTTTTTTGTATGTTTGTTTATGTTTGTTTCTTGTTTTTGTTTTGTTATCTGCTGAAAAACAAAATCAAAAAACATTTCTTGTGTGTTTTCCAGATCTTTGAAAGATTTGCAAATATGTGGTCAAAAGAGATGAAAATTGTGTCTTATATATATTTGTTTTAGTGCATATCTAAAGCTAATGCAAAAAATATTGGTTATATTAAAAGATAAAAAAATATTAATCAATAGCAGAAACTACAGAACATAGAAAACACATGTAGGTTGCACCATTGGATTATTCTTATAATGCAACATGTCCTCAGAACCATGCCCGAAGAGCCAAAAGTGAACAAATCTGTAGAATCTATCATTTAGATATAGCATTTATTCTTTCACTTTTTTCTTCTTCATGGAACTACGTGTTTGTTTTTTCAGCTACTGAAAAACATGCTGTCTTGTTTAATTTTTTCTTTCTTTTGCTCTCATTGGCATAAGCAGAGCAAAATTAATTTCTTTTAATAGCCTGACAATTCTGAATCTTACTGCCTTCCTCATCCTATCATCTGTATAATGGGACAAGGCAGTTGACTTTAACAAATTCTTATTTTATTACTTCTCTTATATCTTTCGTTGTTGTTATCCACAGTGGCATAAAATAGCTGATCAAATTGTGTTGAATAACATCACAGAATTGAAAGTTAGTGGCTTTCACAGTGTGAAACCAATAAAGAGCTGCAATATTGCTGCTCACATGACTGCACCACTACTGAGTTTTTGGGAACCTTCTAACACATCTATTAGTATGCCCCATTTGGAGTAGGAACTTGTTATTGGGTTGGGTGATATCTACAATTAAAGTTTCAGTGTGATATGTTCTAAGCGCATGATTATCTCATTTATCTTAATTGCACAGGCATTACATTGCCAAAATCAAACATGCATTTATAAAGTCAGAATACATTCCTGAGGGCTTGTCAGAATATTTGGTAACTTATTATAACTGTTCTTTTCTAAGACAGGGTGTATAACAAGCACATAAAATTACTGTTTTGTTTTGGTTTTTTTTTTATATTCTTGGTAGAAGGGCAGTTCATACTCTACAAGGAAATTCTAAGACATCATGGAAAATAGAGGCAATACTGAAAGTTTTAGGAAGTTTTGGAATTGTCTGCTAGAATTTCAGGGTTCCCTCTCTGATCATCCCTCTAGAATATGATTTGATTTATAATTTTCATTGATCTTTTTATGCAGTATATCTATTTCAAAAGAAGCTGTAGATGTAATGTTCTGTTCCCATTTTGAGGTTGGGAAATTTATTGCGTCTTGAAATTTTTTGAAATAAATAGAATCTAGTAAAGCAAACCAGACTGGCTGTAACAGTGCTATGAAAAATAGAAAACTCTTTACAATAATTTCTTTCATTGGCTCATAATAAATACAGAAATTCAGTGGGCCATCATGGTAAATTGTCTTTCTGTGTTAAATTTCCCTTTTAGAAGTCATTACTCCATTGCACAGAAATAAAAGGAGAAATTTCATATCCTGCATTTTTTTAGATAAAAATAAATATTTGCATTTCCCACTTGGCTCAGCAAAAAGACAAGTAACAATACATGTGGCAGTGGGAGGCGATAATCAGATACCGCTGACATTTCCTGACTGCAAACTTTGTCTGGTGCCTATGCCAAAGATCTAAAAAAGTCTGGAAGGATGTCTCAAGGATATATTTCTGCTGCTTTAGCCTTCTTTGCATTTTACAAAAGACACAAGAGGCAGCAGATTTATTTATTTTTTTTAGAAATTGGACAACTTTTTACTTTGGATAAAAATGTCTAGCAAAGACTTCATTTAAAGCTGGTATTAGGTTTTTTATAACTGGGAATTGCCATTTCTAGGGACTTGAACATGTAGGTTCAATAAACAAATATTCTTGAGATTCTGTTGTAGTTAAAGATAGGAAATTTATATGAACATTTACTAGTGTGTCTTCTCAAGCTTGAAGATAGGCAGTAATTTCATTCCTGTGCACATTGGCAAAGATATGAAATGTAGCATTAGCACAGGATCTGCATTTGTTTAATTCTTGTTTTTTATTAGTTATTTTGAAATCTCTCTCCAAAACTGAAACTTGCAAGTTTCACACATGCTTCTGGCATTTCTGTGTAGTAACGGAGTTATTTATAGAGCAAGAAGATTTAAGAGGGAAAAAGCAATGGTAAAAATTATGTTGAAATGAAGTATTTGGAGACCTCTTATGTTCTTCTATTAATGTTTAATGTCTGTAGAAGTGAAACGTTCCCTTACTCCTGTGGAAATTAAAACATTTAGGTGAGATATGCAGAGTGAGGTGCATATAAGGGAGATCTGAGGAACAGCGCCTTAGCTGAACTCCCTATACTCCTCCTCTCATTCACAGCTCAAAAGGGAATAGAGATTTCCGGCATAATGTTTGGGTGTCTCATTTATGGAAAATTTGCTCATAGCTTTACTCTTTATTCTTTAGTAGGAAATGCTGTTCTGCTTACTGACGTGTAGCTGTCTGCCTGTCTGTGGAACTGTTTTAAAATACAAACCTGGATTTGGCCGTCTTAGTCCATACATTTAATCCTACCTTGAATATCTGATATGATTTCAGTGCTGGAAAGGTGTATAAGATTTGAGAACAAGAAGATGAGTCAGAAAAAGAAAGAACAAGACTCTTTAGGATTTAGCACCTACAGAGACTGTGTCAGCTAATTTATGCAGGTTAGATTTACTAGGTCTTCTGTACACTTGTTGATAAAAATAACTAAGTGCATTTGTAAATTGGTCAAGCCTGAGCAGAGATGACCAGAAGAATAGTATGCCTAGGCTGTGTGTGTGCCAGGGACACATGTGTCTGCTGGAGTACTTATCTGAGCAGACCTTCGAGCAGTCCCTGGGGGAAGGGTTTCTGTCTGTCCACAAGCTTTGACCAGCTTCCTATTGACACCTCTCAACCAGTGAAGGAGTGACTAAACCCCTAAAGCACTCCTTGTGCCTATTGAAACTGAACCCCAGTGGAACCAGGGATTGAAACAAATAAAGTGCATAAAGGTCACAAGATCTCAGACTAGTGATTCAAGCAATCTTTTGAAGAGACTAAAATCAACTTTGGTCCCTGATCCCTCAGTGTACATATGTATCATTGCATAAACACAGAGGTTGTCCAGGGATTAGTTCTGATGAGACTTTGGAGAATTCATATCTGTGGGTAAGTGGGACACATATAGTGTTGGCATCATTGTGTATTTTCCTACTGAGTAGTTGTTTCAGATAATAGATATCTTAATATTTACATTCAAGGGTTTGTACATATTGAATAGGAGTATTACTCTGTTAAAACATAGATACACTATGTATTTTCCATAGCATGAAAATAAACTTACTGTGATAGAAACTTTCATAACTACTTAAATGATAGACAAGTAGCTAATTAGCTAGTCCAGGGGGATCAATATTTAAAGTTATGGAAAAGCAGCCCTGAGGAAAATTAATATATGCCACTAAATTACCAAAAACAACTTTTGGCTAAACTAAGTGCAGCCCGTTGGAACTGAAAGCTCATTTGCTTTCCTGTTACTGTCATACTGCTCTTATGCAAACATGCAATTTCCTTCTGTCATCCATAGTATTCCTTTAATTTTTAATATGCTTCAAGAACAAGGTGTCTAACAGCAAGGCTAGGTTTTAATTATTTATGTGTATTCATATCTTTAGCATATACAGGCTAAACATCCACAGGTTTTTCTGTCACTTTTCATTTATACATTCTAAATTAGAATTAGTTACACATGGTACAGATGTGGTCAATGTGTCACAGTAGATTCTGCATGCTAGATGCAGGTGTTTAGGGACATGACTATATCTAGTACTTTATTATGGATGTGAGGTCTGTCTAGTTTCACCAGAAATATGAGAGTTCATGGCCATTCCTTCCCTCTCACTGTCAAATACAGAACATTACACCATGAAGGTTAAATGAAAAGTGTTTCTGTGCTCACCATAAGTTAATGCTTTGCTGAGAGTGAATATTCATTAAAAGCTTTCCCAAACTCATTTTGTTACATTTTGTACAGCTTGTGTGTGGTCTCAAAGAAGTTTTTTACTGCTGCTGATGCCATTCTAACTTAGGGTTTCCTTTTTATTTCTGTATGCCAGTATCTTAGCCCAGCAGGGTTTTTTCATTACTATTTTCTACTGTGGGAGACTGGAATGATAAAGACTCAAAGCACTCGCCCATTGTGGAGGTGGGGTGCTTTGCCTGGGGCAGGATTTGCCCCCCAAGGGGTGGAAGTGAGTTTTGGGGTGAGTGGTGCCAAAACCTCTGATCAACATAAGACAGAGGGGTGGACCCTCACCCCCAGGGAGAGGCTGTGGGCTTCTGAGCCAGAAAAGGGAGAAGGCTGATTAGAAGCCTGATGGAGGCATGGTGGTTAATTATAAGTGTTAATTATTTAATTTGAGATTTTTTTTCCTGTTGTACCAAAAAATAAATGATGACCTCTCACAGTCAAAATGTTATTCTGGGCAAAAGGAAATACACTTTAACATGGACCCAAGAATTACTGTTCTATTTAAACCTTACCAACCTAATAAAAAAAAACCACAGAAAAGCAAGTAGGTTCAAAAATATGAGTGTAAATTAATACAACAAAGTATTTCTAATCAAAATACTCCATAAATTTTTTACATGGGAATTGTTTCAAATTTTGGCCTTTTTCTCCAGACCTGTGCCCACCTTTCCCACATTCCACTGTGGTGATTGTGTCAATTTTCCTTAGGCAGAGGGGTGGTGGGAGACATCACAGGGGGGATTTCAGGACACTCCTCTTTTGCTGGGGGGATTTAGATGTTGATTTTGGTTGATCTCATTCCTTCACAGGTGTGGAGCCTGATCCTCCTTTTGTAAAAGTCCTTCCCACACTGCTGCCGTCTGTCTGCTCCCAACAGAGCTCGACCGTGGCCCCAAAGCCTCCTCCCTCTGCTCAGCCTTCCCATGGACTCCTGTTGCTTAGAGAACAACTAAAAACCTCTGTTTGCAGGCCTTTCCCATGGGGGCAGTGGCCCAGCTCAGGCAGGACAGGCAGCAGGCACTGGCCCCAAGGCAGAGCTGAAGCCAGCCCAGCCCAGCTCTGGCCAAGGTGGGCCCAGGCCAGCCCCGAGACTGCTGCTCTCTGCCCAGGGAACAGCCCGTGACACGACTAGGAAAAGCAAAAGTTGTATTCACTGGTCTGCAGTAGGCCAAAGATAAAAGTGCTTGTATCTGATGAGTTATATACAGGAAGAGATATTGAAATCAATTGTCTACTCTTTGAAGGCTGTGTGGACTCATAGTTTTGGCTTGGGTGATTTGTCTTTGAGTTCTGAGAGTATCCCTGAAAATCAAGCAACTATGTTTCAATATCTTTTCTTCAAGTAATATGAAAATATAGAACAAAGTTTGCATGGATTTTTTTCATAATAGTATGATCTCTTCCTGATTGTCATGTGTTGTGATCATATTTAATTTTTAGTTTTAAACAAGTCTTTTTTTTTTTTTTTTCTTTTAATAGTGTATCCTGAGATGATAGTTACTGCTTTTGACATGAGTCTAGCAAAAAGGAGAGTGATATGAATGGTAGGTCAGAAATAGAAATTTAAGCAGAGATGTAACATGTTAAAATTATGATTCAGTAATAAGGACATCCTTTTGTGTGGAAATTCCTCAAAACTAACTTCTAATACAAGTAATGTGAGAGCCTATTGAAAATATTCTACTTTCCCTACTGTAAAGAGACATAGCACATCTTCAGCACTTCTTTGTAATCATGATGTTATGATTCACAACAGTGGGTGGCAAACATGTCTGTTCCTGAAGGACTGTGAGTGATGTTCCGTGTCAGATTTTATGGCTTCCAACATGAGACGAATGTATGAACATGGAAGTGGGTTGTTTGGAAGAGAGAGAGATTATCTGTTCTGTAAAAAAAATAACAATTATATATTCATGAAAATTAGGTTTGAAAAGCATGAGACTGAGTCTACACTGAAAGGATCAGTGAGAAATCTGAGTTCAGTAGAACTAACATGTCACTATATTAGGAATAAAGAAATACAGAATAACCTGGATTTAACTAGTTTGATACTCTGGTCAGTATCTGAGTATCAGTATCAGTATCAGATATCAGTATCAGATCTGGCTTCCAAACCTGAGTTTGATATTTTTGGAGTAATTTAGAGATCAGGGCCTTGAACACTGAGAAGCGCAGTAGAAGGCATAGATGAATAAAGGGAGACTTTCAGTTGTGTGAACAAGCTCAGAATATAAGTTTGGGAAGGTGTTGTGCTCCTTGTCTTATTATTGCCCAGAACAACACATATTAAGAGAAAAATAAATAATTTAGTGTATTTTAAATCTTCTCAGTCTAATCAAAGAGTTCTTCTTAATCCAGGTCTATTTAGTGCGGAAAAAAAAAAAAAAAGGAAAGAATACTAGTAAATGGGGAAAAAAAATCACTATTTCACATAGACTTCCTACTATCTACTGATTTCAATGGTGTCACATTCTTTCCCTTGCTTTTCTGTGTCCTAAGCCTGTTGGTGAGCCACCACTATCACAAGTACTTTTCTGGGAGAGTTTGATGTCTGTCTCCTTTGTCCTCTGCCAGGAGATCTGATATTGATGGTTTCTTCCTCACAGTAGCCCTCAGTTGGGAATATTATTGCATATTCTGTGTTGTACCTTGGTTTAACTCTTCAGTCTGCAAATTCACATTACAATCAAATTTATTAGAATGTCATTACAGACTGGAGGGTACTGTTCTTTTCGATGCTCTTTATTGCACTAGCATTTGGTTTTGCCCAGTTTCCAGGTCTGCGTTCCTTTAACTAACTATTCTTAATTTTTTTTAAAAAAAATTTATGGTCCTGGGTGTCTTAAATGATCCACTTTCTTATTCTCTCATGTTTTCACCTCACTGTTGAGATCTCTGTTATCATATAATGCCTGTTCCTCTATGTTACACCATTACACCAGGCCTAATAGTTCTGTCTTCAGAAAATGACTTGTTACTCCTGCCTGTAAAAATTATGAATATTCCACAGAATTATTCAAATACAAATCAGGCTGTAGCCTCCTGGACCATAGAAAGTTTTCATTTTTCCACCAAGAAAAGCTAAAGTAAAGCTCCAGGCAGACCAAGACAAGCCCAGTCAAAGCAAGTCTGACAAGTGTCAGCCCCAAGGCCGTGCAAAGGCGGTTTCAAGGTGGCTTGTTCCTAGCAGCAGCAATATGGTGTTTTCTGGGCTGCAGGACTGCAAAGGTTCACAGGGATAAAGGATAAGTAAAGGATGACAAAGAAAAGTGACATTTGACAAGGACTTGCTCTTTCCATTGCAGGAATAAGCCCTTACTTGGCTGCTCACATCCAGGCTTTCACCATTTTAGAGTGTTTCTTGTTTGGCACAAAAACTTTGTTGTTTAAAATGTGGTACTGAAGTATCTTCACTGAAACAAGTGCAGTCAGTGCTGACTCTGTGTTGAACTCGGTTCAGTAATCATTCTAGCTGCAGTTATGCATGCTTTCTGTCAGACAGCAGGGCAATTTACTACAAAATGTTCTCAATAATTTTGACAGAAAGATGTTCTCCAAATGTATCATGCAAAACACAAGCTAGAAATTTTATAGAGGATTGGATTTCTGTAAATTTTTACAGAAAAATATAATCTATTTAAAATTGCCTTTTCTATGGGTGTTGTGCATAAATTCTTGCATACAAGAAATGGTAGAAAAATAAATAGTAGCTTTGGTCATTTGACTTGTTTGGTTCTGAAGTATGAACTCTTCCAAAGCATTACAGTGGGAATCTGTGGGTTTAGTATATCTTTTCTGTTCTTTACAGAATACAATGAAACTCATTGAGGTATATCTTAGCTAAAAGCATAAGAAGGTTCTTGCACGGAAAATGTTCAAGTATGACTAGGCAAAAGATGTAAAAAATTTCAGAATAGGAATATTAATAAACTCATTTTACTGAGGGGGGACTGTGTTATAACTGGATGCAGGGAAATTGTCAAGCTTAAGTTCATTGTTCTTGGAATAACATTGTGGCTTTTCCATACTGAGAGCTTTTTCTCTGTCTGAGATATTTTTTTGAAGCGTGTTTGTCGTCATATATTATGGGTCTGGGACACTTGCCTGTGATTATATGATTGCTCATGAATGCTCTGCTAATGGTATTTTTCCTGAAGAAAAATATTGACTCATTTGTTTTGAACTCCTACTCCACCCACATGTGGTAGTGTAGAATTATGTAAATTTAGTAAATGAGAAAAGTAAAGTTCTACCAAGTGTAATAACATTTATTCAAATAGGGGTATCTCTTATTTCAGTGTGTTTTCAGTGTGAGTGTTATGGAATTCCTGTTGTAACACATGTGAAGATCTAGGTTATTATACTAGATCTTTAAAAGTATTGTCTTACAAGAATCATAAAATAACTGAAAATTGCCAGTAGGTCTTTTAACTGTAATTAAGCAAACTAAGCCTTACTTCCATTAATCCAATTTAGATTTACTGAGTTTATTAACAGTTAAAGGTTTTCATTTTAGATTTTTATTGCTGTGGTTTTATAGAAAATAACTAGCCTTAAAAAAATATTTTTATCAAATCAAGACTGGCAAATGTAAAAAGGATTTTATGTTAATTTTGGCCTATCCCATCATACTTTGTGCTGGTGAAGTTTCTATTCTTTTGCTTGATAAGAACAGCAATTCAATCTATGTTCATTAAACCTGTCCCACCTGTTTTGAGCCATCCCTCCATTTGTTTCAAACTCCTTATAGATAGGAAGGTCTGTATATTATAATTTATTTAAAGTTTAAAAAAAAGGTATAAAAGAATTGAAAATGCTTTATTGCAGAACCCACACCCCCCAAACAACCCTGAGATCAACATTGTAAGGATTTCAGCAAAGGCACGTGGTGTTCTCCTCTTTTAGGATATCCTGTATTTTTATTTTAAAATCTATATTGATCATACTGTACTTTTTCCTTGTAGTGCTTTTCTTGTGAAAAACTGGAAACTTAACTACAAAGGATTAACTACAGTACATTCTATTCCAGGAGTACAGTAATACCCATACAAAGCTTAAATAAATAAGCATTAAATACTGCAGGTCTGAGTGTTATCATGGCAATATTTGAAAAATACCTACATTCTCCTGAACAGGACTATGTGAGGAAATTTTGAGAAGCAGTTTTGAGGACAAACAGAATAAATAAGTAGAAAAAAAAATTAATTCTGTTCTGAAAATCATTTTGTTTTCCCATTGCTAATTTTTTTCCTTTGTTTAAATTTTATGAGTAATAATTGGTGTTCTTGGGTTTTGGTATTGGTGTTCTTGATAGTCATGATTTTTGCCATTCTTGACCTTTCATTTTCAATGAAGAACTAGAAAATTAACGAAAAACAATTGAAAACATCTTGGTTTAGAAATCAAAAATCTTTTAAAGTTGAATTGCAAACTTTTTCAGAGCACTGGCCTTCTGTAGAATACAGGATTTGTGATGTTTTGTTTAAAACTTGTAAGGATAAAATTTTGGCATATAAGTCTCCTTGATTTAATTCTTAAATACTTAAAAAGTTTACTTTTATCCTAGGAAATGTCTTTCTGATATATGGCTTCAGTGCCTAAGGGAATCAGCAGGTATGAATCACACCAGGTGATGGAGGCATGATGGAGAAGATTGAAACAGTGATTAGGATTCTTAATTAGCAAGAATCTACAGGCTATAAATTAGTGCCAGCAGAAGTAATTAAACTACTTTATTTGAATTAAGTGAAAAGCATGCTTAGCTTTAGGAGACAAGCTTAATGTGAAGATTAAAACAACAAAAAAAAGATATTTGTATGTGAAGTACAATGCAGATATATTTCAAACACATTTGAAATAAACATGACCAACTAATTTTTTTCTCCTATTATGAGAAGCTTATGTCTGTTATTCATTAAGTGATTTAATTCCTGTTCTGTTTATTCTTTGATATCTGTACAGTATTTGCCTTTTTTTTTTTTTTTTATACTTTTATAAGGGTAGATGTAAAGGATTTGGAATCAGACATGTAGGGCATAAGGCCTCTTCCTGGTGTAGCTGCTTTTACAGTCACTTTATGGGCAAGTATCTCCTGGGTTCAAAAAAGCAAATTATTATTTCAAGGTGTCCCTGGTCAGAGAACCCCATGGGTTTTCGCAATTCTTTTGTGTGTCTGTGTGTGTTACACCAGTCTGCTCTGAATGAGGATGAAGCTTCTGGGCATCACATAGTTTGCAAATAGACTGTGCCCTGATCTTGAGCAAAGGTTTGGTCATTAGGGATCGCTAGGACCTTCAAAGTTTTTAAAATTCATTTAAATGGGATCATTATCCTTATTTTCTTTATAGCACTACTGCAGGAAAGAGTTCTTTTGTGGTGTGGTATGCCAACAGGCACTAAAATCTACTTGGACTTTTTTTTTTTTCGTTGATATTTTATCTCAGTCTAAGCAGTTGGTGGGCAGAATAGAGTTTCCCTCCTTTCTTTAGGAATGTAAATAATTTTTAATAGATTCTCTTTTTTCCTTTCTTGTATTGAAAATGTACTGTAACCCTGACATCTGATCTGACTATTGGAGATGGAAAGCTGTACTACCTGCAGCATCTCTGAGCACATCAAAATGACTGCCCTTAGTACCATAGACTGATGGTTGCATTCAGTTCTGATTCCATATTCATCATCCATGTAGCATAATCTATTGTTCATGTATTTGATTAGAGTCTTCTAATATATCTAGAATAATATCTAGAGTTTGTTGAATCTGACTGTGAAGATGAGTCAGGTTTACTCCTCCTCCCTCTCCTACTCCTCCTGACATTTCTGCATGAGAAGGAGCAATATTCCGTAGGGGTTTTTTTTGGGTTTGTTTCTTTTTTTTTTTCTCTTTTTTGAGATCAAAGGGAATTCAATCTGAGGAAACCAAATCCACGCGCATCAAACAAGAAACTTTCAGAGTATTAGTGCAACCTATTGAACATTTTTGTGACCCCTCACTTTCTGGCTTCTGACAGCTTCCTCGGAAGTTTTTTTCCCCTCCTTATCTTTCTGGTTCAAGAATCAGTAGATCTGAAAAGCAGAGTGCTAAGGAGACTGTTCCTTTTGATTAATAAGTGAATAGATTTGCTGTAGAGCCAAGAATGGAACATCTTGTAACTGTTGGCAACATTACTAAAAGAATAAGTATCCTCATGGAAGGGGAAGAGCATAACGAGAGTCTTGATCAAGAGGAAAGAAGAGTCTTAGGCTTTCAAGAGTTGTTGCATTAATGTAAACAGCTATCTGTTTTATTCTGGATGTTGTCCAGTTACCAGAGGAACCAAAAAAAGTCATTTTCAGGCTCATATGATTTTGAAACAGGGCATGTTTCTGGCTATTTGACTTCCTTTCTCCTTTTCTGGCAGAACCAGCCTGACTTTGTATGTCTGATGCCAGAGAGTGGAATTCATATTTTTTAGCTCAGAAGGTTGCCATCAATCTCCATGAGACAACTCTTTTTTTTTTTTTTTTTTCATTCTGAAGTGCTCATATCTGTACTGGTAAAGAACACTAGAGTGTATCATGCAAGACATTTAGGGAAGCTGTTTCAGTCAGTTCATTGCAGGATTAGCAGTGAAAATGTAAGTTCCCATTGGAACATCTCCCATTCAGAGACGATGAGCCAGGCGGGGCAGTTCCCTATTTTAATTTCTCTAATGGCAGTAGAATTATAGTTGGTCAATGCTGGTCCTCATTCTCTACTACTACTCCTGTAAAGGAGATGCCAGAGAAATAGCTGGAGCACAGCATACTCTGGCTGTCTCCCTAGATGTGTTATGACTGCATGTTGTTCCTCATTGTGACAAGTAAAAGCATTTCCTTGTTTAGGCCTTGTATTCTCTAAGCCTGGGACAGAAAACACTTCCTGGCTGCATCCCATCATAGATCTGCTGCATCCAACAGTTTTTAGATGCTGTAGAAAATCTGTCAGTCTGTGTAGATCACAGATTCACAATCTGCTCCTAAAAGCCAAAGATTACCATGCATGAGAGAAGCCTTACTATCGAGGAAATAATTTCTCCAGGATATACTTATGTCAACAGTTTCAGCCATTTTATTCCCCTCCCCAAGAAAAGAGAAGGAAATAAATATACAAGGACACAATTGCTTTGGTCAAAATCAACCTTACATTCAGTGGATTATTGAGGTTCTGACTACAACATTTATCCCTTGGACACAAGTAGTTCCTTCTGAGCCAGAGACATCAGTGGACTGTTCATGAAGCACAATCTTGGTACTCAAATGCAGTGGTAGAACACTCTGGTTGGACCAAGGTCCCCCTGATCAGAGGGATTCTAGAGCTTGTATACAAATTTCAGTGAACATGAAGGAATTTAATTAATTTCTGCTTTTCTGACTGATTTGAAAAACAGTGAGTATAATCTAAAGTGCTTCATAGAATTTAGCGATGTCCAAACTGATTCTATGTGTTAGAAGGGAGTGCATGTAATATAGTCTGTGTGAATATATGTGTTATGTGCATCTATTTATATATCTTTCAGGACCTGAGCAAAACTAATTTGGCATGGATCCTGTTATTTTAATAACTGGATGTTGTGATAAGGTTCCTTTCTAGATAGGTGGATGTAATTACCAAAGGAATGATGCTAGGTCTGCCACTGAGTAATTCAAAGGGAGATTTGGCACAATAATTCTTGTCAAGATACCTTCCTGACTAATCAACAGAATATTTGGGAAGGGGAAACTTTAATAACTCTTAAAAAAGCCCTAAAATATCAATGTAGCACAAACTTCTAATAAGATGTGAGAATTCCAGAAAGGAGACTTTTTTAAAATTTTTTTTTATTTTTGGAACAGGTACACAGACATTGAAAAATCTCATATATATATATATACCCAAAAATTGTAATTATGATAAACTATATAACCATCAATCAATCATATAAGCTATAGAATTAATATAATACATATACAGTAATTTATAAACTATTATATCTGTATGCCTATATATTTTTACATCTGTATAAAAATAAGGCATATTTCTAATTTTTTCTTTAGTCATGTTCTTACTAAAAGTTTCTTGCATTTTGTTTTCTAAGCTTTATCCATTCTGAAAACCTTGTGATCTAAGGATACATCTTAAATACTATTTTTTCTTCCTGTGTAATGATCTATGGCAAAAGAGAAGATTACTTGACTTTTTTCTGGTATTACGTGACTAAATGGACACAGAGCACATGGAGGAACATTAGTATTTAACATGAGCTGCATTGGTCTCATAACCTGAGTTGGAAGAGAAATGAAGTTTCCCAGATCAGGACTTTAAGCATGTGCCAATTTAGTAAAATTGTGAGGCTGTCATGAATTTTTCCCCACGAACACTAACATTTCACTGACAAGTGATCTGATTACTGATCCGATCTGAGCCCTTGTGGAGGCTGTTTCTGCTGGGCCACAAGGGCTCTGGCTCCAGCTCCTGCTCTTCAGCCACTGCAGACCTTTCCCTGCCAGGCTGGAAGCTGCATCTCCCCAGCTGCTGGGCTGGGGCTGGACCTGTGCCTTTTGGGGCTGCTGTGATGCTGCCAGAGCTGTGCTCTGTCCTTGTGCTGCTAGGAAGGACATAGGTCCTTGGGGGATGTGACTTCTGCTTGCTCACAAGGAGCAAAGATCCAGTTTCTGCACTGACAGGAACACAGTGTCTTGAATTTGGGGTGGGTGTTTTGTTTCCTACTTGGTGCAGAATTTGTGTCCTTTGGCAGATGGCATAGACAAGGGATTTGCTCCCCTAAGTGGTGGAACATCACTGGGTCTCCTGGCTGACTTTGAGGAGGGGAAAAAAGAGGAAGGGAAGCTCCTAGTGTTTGAGTTCACCCTGAAACACTTAATTTATAGTTAGACAGGTTCCTGCTGTGTATAAAATACCAACAAATGTGTAAAACATATTATTACTTTCAGTTGAAAATGCCTTAGCTTCACCAAAAAACTGAAATGAAAATTAAGAGCTGACTAATATACTTTCTGCAAACATTCTCATTTTGTTCATCATCTTCTGTAAACAGATCCTGTGATCTGTTTTTATCATCAAATTTTATAATTATTTATATATAAAATATTTTAATATAATTTATAATAAATTGTATTAATCTTACTGTTTTCCTTTCATATGTCTAGCTATTCATAGCATGTCAAAATGTTACTGTGTAACAAAATTAAAAAGTTGTGAAAAACATGCACTAGGTATAATAATAATAATAACAACAACAGCAACAACAGCAACAACAACAACAACAATAATAATAATAATAATAATAATAATAATAATAATAATAATAATCCCTCATATCTGCTTAGGGAGTTGACTATGCTTATGAAAATTAAGACTTGTCTTTATAGAAAATGATAGCTGTGAATTGCTTTGGCATATTATCTTCTGTGGACTTACAATGTCATTAGTGTAATATTTATTATGCTTCATTAACCATATACAAGTTGCTAAATGATTTAATTTTCATAAATGTAAGCTATCTTTGCATAATTCTAAAAATTAGAACATTTTACTTAGAGCTTTGCTCTGTCTCAAAGTCAGTGAGAAGAAATTGCCTGTTAATGAGAAAACCTGCTACTATTAGAGAGATATTTCACATAGTTTAGTATTTTTCTTGGGCTCGAACCAGATGTTGAAGGAAGTGAAAATAGTATGATTTTGTATTTGTAAATAGTATATGCTGCTCATTTTTTATAAACTAAGCAAATTCTTAAATTTCAAACTTACTTTGTCAGCAATTCTGTTTCCTTGAGTTAGGAGCTGCAGACTTCTGCTAGCAGTTCAAGTTGAAGACACACATGTTGCTATAAAAACAAAGCATAAGCTCAGATGTTTAAAATAGACTTTTACAGACTTTTAAATGTGTTGTATATGTACCTGTCGTATTTTCATGAAACACTGAGATTTCTCTGCATGGAAAAAGTCATATTTGAATAAAAGGATCTCGAGATGAAGTATCAGTAACTTTAATCATGACTGAAAACAGGGCTATTCTTGGCTGTCTTACACAAAGTTTGTATTAACTAAGTTTCACCTCAGCCATATCAACATCTGAATGAGCAGCCTGATGTGTCTTGTTAATAAGTATAGCAGATAGCTGTGAGAATTTAGAAACTTTCAGTCTGCAGCCACACCTAGGTCTGTTTACTTGGAGAGCAGATCAAGAGCTGTTTGGAATAATCACAGTGGTTAGTGAAGCTGTGAAGGGACACCCATCACCCCAAGTCAGATGTCAGTAAGGAGTTTTCTGTGTATCAAAGGATTAGTCAATATCTGTTATAACTGAGAAATATATTTTAGTTTATTTAAAATTTCACCTGTTAAAAAGGGCTAACGTGATAAAAACTAACATAAAATAAAAAGAAAATGGCTAGACAGGCCTTAGTATTTGAGCTGAATATATAATGCAGAAAATATAGAAATCAATTATATGACAAAGTGAGTTTTATTGTGGTTTCAATATTTCAGAAGAATAATAACATAAGGAGAAACCCTTTAAAATGAGGGATTTTTGATTTACTATTTCTCTATAAAGCACAGTTTATTTCTGCTAGCCTCCAGCTGAGTTATAGACCAAGGAGGATAAGCACCTAAGACTGCAATTGTACAAAATGTCCTTGCTGAGATACTGTTTCATCTCTTTTAGATCAGTCTGTATAATACTGTATAATACTTGGGCTCAAATAACCTTTAAAATGTTTCTACTCTGAAATCAACAATGATAAAGTCAGTGCTTTTTCATGTTTTGTTATATGTCATTTTCTCCTCTATATTGAACTATACTGAGATATATTTTAAATGTGTGGGTATTCTTCCTATCTAATTCATATATGCTCATGTCCCTTCCCCCCACCCCCACCATGCTCCCCACCCCCCGTTTTAACTTTGGCAAAGGATGAACATTTTGTTTTCCCACTGTTTTATAGTGTGATCTTGTCATTGATAGACTCATTTTCTGGATGTAATGGAAAAATCAAAACATTTACATTGGTACTTGGAGGTACCTTAGACTTGTGGGAGGAGGACCAGAATAAATGTCCAGATGCAAAAGAGTGATGCTTGAAAAACATTTTGAAGGCCAGACCTTTAATGGGATCTTGAAAGTCATGGTGTCACTGATATTTAAATACGAGTCTGTGCAGAAAACACAGCATTTTTCTTGGGAATTCATAAACTTAGTTACTTGGTTTAATAGTCATTCTGGCTTGCTATTTCAGTAACTAAGCTGTAAAAAATAACTGCCCTTAAAAAACCCTCCTTAGGAATAAAATGTTTCATTAGCTCCCTTTAAATGATTTAAAATACAAATTATTTAAAATAAAGTAAACCAAAGAATGAGTTAATGGAACAGTGAATCTGTCATGAGCACATCATGGCCATCATACCTTCTAAAATATCAAGAACACTTTGAAAAAAATGCCCTGAGGGCCAGCCTCTCAGCCTCTTGATTTTAGCCTTATCTTTCCCATAAGAGTGTTTATTATATGGAACTGAATTATTTCTTTTTCTTTCTTTCTTTTTTTTTTCTTTTCTTTTTTTCTTTTTTTTCTTTTTTTTTTTTTAATCATGAATTACTTGATGTGGTTTTCCTAGAGGGACCTCTTGAAGTTTGTGGTAAGCTACTGGTTTCTTGGAATTTACTCCTCTTTGTACCCTGTTGGAATTTTAGCTGACCTTACTACATCTTCCATTAGATAGTATTAATGTATTTTCCTTTGTCTAGTCAATCATAAGTGTGGAAGCAAAATTCTTTTTCTCTTCCCTGTACTTGCTGGTGGCTCCTGCTTTCTTCCACTCCTATGCTATGAGCTCTGTCAACCAAGTTCATGTTTATGAGAGTCTCCAAGTCCTTACTTATTTCCCTTCTGTTAAAAAGCCAATTTAGGACAGTTGCTCCAATAAGTTACTTGGAGATTTCACATTTTCCTTTATGTAGTTTTTTTGGTTGTCTAGTTTATTTTTCCTAAAAGTTTTGAAGTCATGACCAACAGAATGTTTTTTTAAAGAAAAATATAATTCTTTAAGAAGAAACTGAATGCTAAAATTCAAGTTCCATCCTCACATTTTTCCCTTGCTTCAGCATGGATCCTCCACATATTTTACAGTCTTTTAGGATAAACGTGTTCCAACATGGGCTTTCTGTGGGATACATTTCCTTAAGGAATATCCACCTGCTCTGGCATGGGGGTTCTCCATGGGCTGCAGTGTGGATATCTGCTCCACTGTGTTCTTCTCCCTTGGCTGCTGAGTGGAAGCCTGCTTTCCAGGCATTGCATGGGAATCTCCCCTCCAGTGTCTGGAGAACCTTTTCCCACTCCTTCACTGACCCTGGTGTCTGCAGGGCTGTTTCTCACACTTTTTTCCTTGTCCTACTTCACTGGTCTGTGGTGTTTTTGCTCTTTCTTAAATTCACAAATTCCCAGAGGTGCTGCCTTTGTGGGCAAGGGGCTCAGCCATGCCCTGTGGTGGGTGGCATGGAGTCATCTGGAACTGGCCACGTCCAGCCCAGGGCAATCCCAACCTCCCAACACTGAGCCCCAAGCAGCTTCCAGGGCCTGGGCACCCACAGTCTGTTCAGTGAGCCAGGACTGGTTTTGTCCCGTAGCAGTGGTGAGTGATTTGTCATCTTTCCTTCTCCTCTTTGTGTGGTTCCTGATGCATGTTTTAGGCAGTTGTCCCAGCGAGGGGCAGGACAGTGCACTGCGTATCATGAGTGTCACTTCCTGTGCCGCATGAGGTGACAGTGGCCCTTGGTGAAACCACCACAGTGACGGGAGCCTTGTCTACATGTGAACCTCCCATAATATAGCAGTTCTGATTTCATTCTACATTTTGCCAGCTAATAGTGCTGAAAGAACTTATCCTGAAAGGCCCTGGAGATTCAGCCCTCTAAAGAGCAGTGCTGCCTTGGAAACCGCGGAGCTCTCTTGCCTCTCAGAGTGATGTAACAGTTTTCTGGTCACTGAGCATCCTGATTCATAAACTGTTTCCAGCCCTGACATCACTGAAAAGAACTAATGATTTTATACGTTTGGGTTGGTATTCTTTGTTTTGTTTGTTTTGTTTTGTTTTGTTTAGTTGGGGTTTTTTTTGCTTTTTGGTTTTTTTTTTGGTTGGTTGGTTTGGTTTTGGGGTATTTTGTTGAGTTTGTTTGTTTGTTTGTTTTGATTTTGTTTTGCTTTTGTTTTGAAATGCAAATGAGACATTGGCAGAAATGTGAAAAAAAAAAACAAGCCAAACACAACCAACCAAAAAAACCTTCTCAGTCCTTGAAGTATCAATTTACTTTTGATCCAGTCAGTTATTTGTGCTTTCTCTATGAATTGATTTTTGTCCTACATGGAACAACATAAGCTTGACCCTTGAATCAGATTCAGGTTGATAAAACTGTAACACATTTAATTCAGTGGGACTTTCAGCCTGTGAGTATGTAGCATTTTTATGCAAATGTATAAAAGGTTTTGGGGACTAGAGTAAGAGTGAGTAAGCACTGAAAATTTAATCTGGTGATAAGGAGGTGATAAAAGTTCACTCCAATTGAGTTAGCAATTGAGTTATTTATCAGGTTATTTAGGATGCTTGGGACTGAGATTTTGTGTACATTCTTAGTTATCTTTTTTCAGAATTAAATATCTAAATGTCATGAAGCTGGAGAGATACCAATTCTGTTTATTTTTTGGTTTCTTTTAACAGAGTAATAGGTAGTGTTATTTTGTAGACAGGTGATGCAATTAAGAGCATTTCTAGTAGGTTTTGTGTGTGTGTGGCTGTGTGTCTCAGTTTTCTATGGTAATCTCTTTTTCCACATCTCTCCAGGCCCTGAACTTCAGGGAAGGTACTGGGGGGGATGAGGTCCCTCCCATTGTAAAGGAAGATCCCATTTGAATCCACCTTGAACGTGTGTAAGTCTATGGGACCCAGTGAGATGCATCCCATGGTCCTGAGGGAACTGGCTGATACAGTTGCTAAACCACTCATTTCAAAAGTTGTGCCAGTTACTGAAGTTGTAAATAAGCCTGTCTCTTTAATAGGAATGTGTAGATGGCTTACACTGAAACACTACGTGTAAAAGGTATTTTCAAGTGCCTTCAAAATAATGCCTAAATAAATGCACTGATATAAGTGATACCTTTGGGAAAAAAAAAAAAAAAAAAGGGAAAAAAGAAGGAGGATGCACTTACCCCGGTCTTTTATCTACTTAAAACAGTGATTCTGTACTCTTTCTGTCTTTCTTTATCTCTATTCTCCTCCAATATGGAAAGTATTTTTTAATGAGTAATACTTTGAAAATGGTGGCTAAGGAATAAAGGATTCTCTCTATGCATGTGTATCATGACAACCCAAATTTACAGATAGATTTCTATCTGTGTATGTGCTACAACACACTGATTTCACCTAAGAACTTGGACAAATCTTTTGTTGCGAACTATTTAAGAAAGGGATTAATATAATAACTTGTCTCTGAGATCAAGTTTCAATCAAGAGTAGTTGCTTGGACAGCAGTTACTTTCTGTAACCTTCAAAGCCTTACTTTTATCAAACATTAGCCACTTTTCCCTCCCTTTCCTATTCCTTTTGAATGTCAGTGCTAGAAACCAACAAAAACTTCTTTAATAAATATACACATCATGACATAGAAATTGAGAAAGTTATTACTTAACTTTGCAATTATAGCTCAAAATCAGTTTTAATTACAATATTTCTGTGACATTTTTTCCATTTGTTTGCTTTGTTTAGATGTGTGTCTAATGTAAAATTTAAATAATAATTAAAAAAAAATAGAAGGGGAAATTACTTTGTACATCTTAGAAATCTAGCCTGGTTGATCTTTTCATAAAATGTATTGATAAAGGAATATTATCATTATTCATGTTCTGGTAAGACTCAGTGATTTTTAAAACCAAGTAACCATGGAAACACAACTGGGTAACATAAGGAAGAAAGTGCAGGGGTAAATTTACAGTTAGTCTTTTAAGAAAAAGTTATTTCTGTTTTTACAGTATAACTGAGCTCAGTTTTTTATCTAATATCTTACCAGTTTGTGTGTGCAGTTATATTATATATATGTATATGCATACACATATTGAAGATATTTAATCAAAATAAAATGAATATTTTTTTTACATCACTTCTAGCGTTTTGGATGTTTGGTTATTGGTTGTTTTTGGGTTTTTTTTTCTAATTCAGTAAATTTTAGCCAGAAAACTCATTAGCTTCTCCTCCTTCATTTTTGTTTCATGGATTTTTTTTTTTCCTAAATGAGAGTTTGAGTAATCTTCCTGAGCTGTAAGTTAATTTTGAAAGGCAAATTTCTAAAGCATTGTGGTAGAATACTCTAGTAGTCAAAGGATTAGAGGGATCACAGATGGATTATTGGACCAAAGTGTAGTAAAAATGTTACAAATGTAAGGTAAAGTCAGTTTCTTGTTACTGTATAAAGCATATGTTGTTTTTAATGTGATAAATCACAGAACTTGTAGGGGTTTGCGTAGTATTTGGCACACATTCTGGTGTCTGTCTTTTATATTGCTTGTGAACGTGGACTAAAAATATGTATTTTCTTTATTAGAAAATATTCCCCAAGTATTCCTGGACTATGCTTTCATAAAATGACCTGCTGGGTAATGTTTTCCCTTCTGTATATCACTGTGAACGTCAACCTGCTATTTTTCCTTCGCATTTCTAATCCATATGAGGATATGCGTCTTTGTATGATGGAAAATGTGTTGTGTTTTGTAGTGTTAATAGCAGCAATTTTTAAAATCATGCTTGCTCAATATCTAAAAACCTTCGTATATTTTAAGCAAAAAGGTCAAGGAGATTTTGAGCTTTTTTGATTTAAACTTTTGAAATTTGTAGTTAGTGACATTCTTTGGGATAAGAATATTTATCTTTCTGACTAAAATCAGCATTTCTTGGGAAAGAGGTCTCTTTTCCTGAATCTTTTTTTTTTTTTTTTTTTTTGGTCCACATTCCCTGCACTCATCTTCTACTATCACATAGAGGAAGTTGAATAGGAAGCTAAGTCCCCAAATGTATTCCCTTTGTTCTGATGCAACCTCTAAAATGCATCAGATGTCAAGCTATGCCCACTGTGAGCAATTCATGAAGAAATTGCTTCAACATTTTGATCACAGTCAGGCTTTTATTATGAAAGTAACTGGCACAAAAAGACACCTTTAGAAGTGGGAAAACAAGCAACACAATGAAGTAAAAAATGATGAAATTGAGCACAGCACTGGCACAGTACAGCTGCTGTCCCTGGCAGTGACTGAGGCCTTCAACAATAGTCTATGGCTGCCAGGAAAGCCCCAGTCACTATGGGGAAGTAATTTCTGTTGGTTAACGTTCATTTTAATATCAATGAAGAGTTCAAGCCAGAATCCCATCTGTGAAAAACTCAGAAATTTGATAGTTCTTGTTTGTTCATGAAATGGTCTCATGAAGCCGCTTTATTTTTAAGATTTATGTAAAGGTGCACTTTACCTTGTCTGGCTTCATCTGTGATTTTCTACGTATTCTGAATGAATGTTGGAGACAGCTTTGCAATCAAAAGATTATATTCAGTACTTCAAGGAAGACAAAAAAAAAAATAATAGTGTTAAGTGAGCATGGAAATCATTTGTACTGTGGAAGGTGAAATTGCTTTTTCCTTCCCTGGATTTATATGGTAGAGGAGACTCATCATTTTCAGTGGAATTTTCAGTGTGAAGTATGGCAGTACAAAGGCACAAGTATTCATTTCCCATCATTTTCCCAACAGAGCTTATACACTGAAAGTTACTTCCACCTGCATCTTGCTGAAGGATGAATTCAAGTCCATCAGATGCCTCATGTCCTTTCAGTATTCTGGAGTTCTGCAACCCACAGTCAACAGACACAGTAGCATTTTTGCTGTCACTTACAAGCTGGCTCATGTGCTTTATAGTGTACAGGGGAGGCATATATATGGATAAAGTTTGGATTCATCCTGCTGGCTTAAAACAAGTAAATTACCTCATTTGGACTTGGGAGTTACCATGAACCCACTTATCCATTGCCTGCCACCTCTCATGGTCATTTATGTGAGAAGGTGTGGAATGCTACACCATTTAAAGTCCTTTCATCCCTGGCATGCTTATATGAGAAAACTATGAATTTATGGAGTATCAAGCAATTGATATTTGTGATATCAGAGTTTCAGTGTTGCAGGAATTCCAAAGTTACAATTGATGAGTATCAAGCCCTTGAAGGAGCTAGAATATTTATTGTTTTATTTTAGTATTTTAATGAGCTTGACTCATTAGCAACAGCCTTAAAGTCGTTAGGTTGTCTTTTTTCTAGAACCATCTTTATAGTGTCTTTTCTCTGGTCCGTGCTCACCCTTCCAGGCTCCTTTTTGGGTTTCCAGGTTGATGGTTTATGACTTCTCCTAGCCCACAGTTAAGTACAGCTGTACAGTCACTTCCGTGAGGTTTTTGCTGAGTGGGCTGTGATGTTCATGATGGGAATCCCCACCTCTTCAGTTCTGGGACCTGCTTGGATTTATTTTCATGTGTTTCTTTGCCCAGGCTGTTGCCTTCTAGCAGCTTTCAGCTCAGGGTCTAGCCTGTGGGTTTTTACTAGGAATGACAGAAGTTGTTGTTACTGGACTACTCCTTATTTTAAAAGTGGTTTTGTATAGATTCAGCCACATTGATTTCAGTGAGGTTGAATTTACATTCTCAAGCAAAACATCTGTCCCAATGCATCAGAGAGTCAGGTTTGTATTTCCAAGACATCTTGGATTATTTGTTCCAGGTGCCATGGTCTGTCTTACCATTCCCTCCAAATATGAGCTCTTTACACTGGAAAAAGCTGAGTAATTTTAATTTACGGCAGCAGCTTATTTTCTGCTGAACCTGAGTATATGAGCTGCCTGTAAGCACTCTTTGCAGCCTAAGAAACATGAAATAGAAGATGGGAACTGCAAGGAATACTGAAATCCTTCTGAAAAGGTTCTGAAAGGTTCGTGGCAAGTGAGAGCAGCAAAGCGCGGGTTGCTGACAGGACGTGGATTTAGGTATGAGAAAGGGAGGAACTGAGGTCAGTGATACAGACACAGGATGAAAAAAGGGTGGACAGCAATTCAGTGCTGCTGAAGCAATGAAGGGAATGAGTACTTGGGGATGGCTGAGGTGCAGGCTGTTGTTACTGAATCAGGATTTTCTGTGTGTGTGTGCGTGTGGGGAATTTGCAATAGCACTGACAAGCAGAAGTTCTCATTCTGTTTCGAGATGTGTGGAACTGGAAAGAGCACTAAATAAAAGCTGTATCTTCAGATGCAGCAGAGCACAGCCTGCCTGTCTCTTCATGCTGCATGAGCTTCCATCTTTATGTAAGATCTGCAGGTTTTTCTTTATTGCTTAATCATATGGTAGCTCTAATTAATAGCCCTAATACAGGATGTCAAAGAGGTGAGCAATAGGAGATGAGTGGCATTTCTCTGAACTTAATGGTGAACAGTGGGTCAGTGGAGTCTCTTGTGGAGAAGCCACATATATGCATATTAGAGTGCATTAAAATTTAATTTTTCAACCTTAAGTTACTGTACATACATAGTGGTAGACAAGATGAGCAGAGATAAAAAGTCATGAGGTAGATTAACCCTTCTCTTAGAATAATTTATCTTCTGTAAAGAAAAATGTCATGAGTTGGGGTCAGTCTTTTAGGGAATAAGAGTCAATGTATGACTTTTTGAGGAGTCCTTAAAATAGTATTTTTATTTCCCTTTAGTATACTGAAATAGTTGTCCTGGATCAGAAAGAATTATTCTCCTTAACCCTTTATACTCTTGGTGTGATGCATTTTTGAATCTCAGGAGACAAGTAGAACAGGATTTACTGTCCTAACTAGTATGTAAAAACTCTGTCCTTTATATAGAAACTGATGACTTAAAGTTGGTTTTCAAGTCAAAGTGCTTATCTTCTTTGAATCATAATTTTTTTTCCAGTTTTCCAATGATTATGTAGCTCTTATAATTTGCTTGTAAAGAGGAAGCCTTGGTCTGAAGATTTGTTTCAAAATGGAAATAATACTGAAATCAGAGAGATTCTTAAAATTGGAAATCTCTTGTTAGTTAGCTTTAGTTCTACACTGAGCAACAGCAGTGCTTTCCTCAGTCTCAGTTTTGAAGGGTAAATTAATATGAAGAAACATCCTTCTGAAAGTGCTGTTATTCTCTCAGCAGACAGAGAAAAATTATATTTTGCCTCTTAGAATCGGCACACATTTTTTATATATTTATTTATTTTTCCGTTCAAGAGAGGTAGGTAGGAAAATTTATCAGAATTCCAGAGTGGGTTTGAGGGAGGTGTAGCATATCTCAATCTGTCCTTACCCTCAGAAGTAACAGCTTCAGGACATGACAGTGGCAGCTTTCAGTTGCTGCACTGCACTGCAGTATCAGCTCCTTTGCAAGCAACAGCTGATCACTGCACCCTGCTCAGTGCGTGGTGGAAAAATCCATGTGCTTGTGTAGGTGGAAACATGTGTCAGCCTATTGTGCCACTATCCAATTCTAATAGTAATAGATGAGGCTTTGCTGTTCATTTATTAGTAAGTGCTGAGTTATGAGAAATATTAAGAATCGATGATCCATCAAATGTAGGACTTGAGTTTCCTAGAAATTTGTCTGTTAGTTTACTTACTGCTTATTCATACTGAAGTTTTTCCTGTATTAATATATTTCTATGTATTAACTGCTCTTTGGCTCCCCATGTTGAAACAAATTTTTTACTTCTTAACTTGTGAAATGCTTGGATTGTCAGTTCCAGAACTGATTTCACTCAGTGGTTACAGAATGCATCATTTATAGTCATTTTGAAATGCTTAACGTCAAAGCCTTTGAATCCTCCTCTTTGATTTAGCAAGTAAGCAGGTTTGCTATGAGAGGAAGAGTTTGAAGGTGGCTGCCAAAGATCAGTGTCTATGAACTGTTCTTAAGCAATTATTTCTACTGTTGATTGAGTTGACTTATGTTTTGCCATGAATATGAGCTGGGGTGTTTGGTTTCCATTTGGCTTATGCATAGTAAAACTGGCACAATGTATTTGCATCCATTTTCGATACTGCCAAGCTTCAGTTATCCACTCATAAATGCATTTTTTCAGTAAGTCTTTTATTCCAAAAGAAGTGGATTGTATGACTGTTTATATACCTACTGGTACAGTTGAGGGCACATCATGAAAACAGAATATTCTGCTGTAGGTCTTGATGTTAATGCCAGTCTTCAGAAAAAAACTTGGAAAAGTGTAGAGAAGGATAATATAGATGATGAAGAGAGTTGTGATTTGAAATAGTTTCATCCTGTCATAGTTACTGTGTGAGACCGAACAAGGCCCACTGTCTGTCAGTCCATTTGTAAAGTGGTACAAACTATAATTACATTATAGAGATTTAGTAAAAATAAATCAATTATATTTGAATGGAGATTTGGGAGATTTGAACCAAAAATATCATTTGCTGTAAGTCTCGCATAAGATTTAGTGTGTAGGAATGTTTATTGCAGTATGCTGCACTCACTGGCAAGACAGCATTTTGGGGTATTGACATGTGTTCTTTTTTTATTTTTTCTACTTGTATCTTCCTCATCCTTATTCTGTACAGTTCAAAAATCTCTTAACATAGCCTTTTATTCAGTTAAATTTCTTTCCTCAGTTCTTATACCTCATTTTTTCCTGCTGACCTTCCTGAATCAACATTACCTTTCTTGGAGATGATGTGGATGACAGTTATCTTTCATGAATTATCTCCTTCTGTCCCTAGCTCCTCTTCTCTCCTTTCTCTGCCTGAGCTGTACCATTATGAAAGAAACTCAAGGCTGTGCAAAATTGTTATTTACACCTTTTTCTCTTTAAAATGTGTTTTTTTCCTTAATATGAAAGGCCTTATCTAGCTCAATAGCTCAATAGCATTTTTTTCCCAGAAATTATGTGCTGAGTTCATGTCTATGTATTTTTTTAATTATTTATTTTAAAATCTGAAGGTAGTACAGTTTTCCCAGAATCTGCTTTGTATTGATCTCTAATTGTGGATTTAGTGAAAGACTTGTAGCATTTCCTGTATACAAGTGCTGTTTCTTCCCTTTTGGTATTTTTTTCTATGGATTTTTGTCTTTATCAGGGATTATTTGTCAGTTTTTGATTAGCTGTGTGTTTTCATGTAGAGAGTCAGCAGTTTCTTTTCTTTGTCATAACGTGCTTTCTGAGTTAGTTTATTTCTTCTTCTTTACTATATTTTTTTCTTTTTGTACTGAATTATCTTTGGTTTTAAAGTTTTAAATATCAGTCCTCTTTCCAATACTGTATGAATGCTTTTTGGTAAGAGCTTGAATCTATGCACCTTATTTAGAAACGGTATGTTCTATGAACTAAAAAGTAATCACAAAGTTTATTAAACCTAGAGAACTGTATATTCCATTTGATCCACGATTATAATAAGATATAACTCAAGAATGGTAAAAAGATCCTTTGTTTGCAATAGAAAGAAATTTTATTGTTTTGTTGATAGCATGGAGATGTTAAGAGTACTAAGCACTTAGTCTCAGATCAAAATGAGTGATAAATTGGAGGAATGTTTTTCAGTCAGTAAGATGAAGATCAATGAAGATAAATGCTAACTACTGAAATTTAGAAATGAGGAATCAAATGTTAATGTAAAAATAGAAAATCAATGTGTAGGCAGCAGTAGTGTATAAATATATCTGTGTGTTAGAATAACCATAAATTGCAATTAATTAATGATGTGATTCTCCTGCATAAAAAAGAGCAAATAGCCCTGGGTCATGCAGACTGAATGTCATTTGCAACACATGGGAGTTGCTGCTGAGCTTTTTTTTTCATTGAGTGGGATATCACAGAAGCATTTTGCCTGGTCTTGGGCACTAGGCTTAAATAAAGATACAGATGAGTTGGATGGCCTCCAGAGGAGACAAACAAAAATCAGCACCAGATATTAGAAGGACAAAAGAACATTTCATAGTACTCAGTAGAAAAGTTGTGAGGTACATATGTCAATATTATTACAAAAATTGTTTGTCTTCTAATGTAGGAAAGATAAGCATGAGCAATGATGGTTCTGTTTTCCAAATGATAACAAATGGAACAAAAATAATCAGCATGCTCCATAACATTGGGAATCTGTAGCAAGAAATCTATTTATGTGACAGCTAAATACTTGGAAAACTCTAGGGCCTCTCTGGAGGCTTAAAATAGGTAAGGAAAATCTGTATTAAGAATATTCAAAGGGTGTGGTGCTCTCCCCAAGAGTAAGGGAGATGTGTAAATGAACTGTGTTTGACCCTGTCTGGAGGTCAGGTAGACAGCAAAGACACTCTATCACCCTCCTCCACAACTGGACAGAAGAGAGAAAATGTAACAAAAGGCTTATAGGTGGATATAAAGAAAAGGAAAGTTGTCACTCATCAGTTACTGTCACAGACAAAACAGATTCAGCTTGGGGAAATTAATTGAATTTATTGTTAGTGAAAATCAGAGCAGGATAATAAAAAGTAAAAGAAATCTTGAAAGCACCTTCCCCCCACCCCTCCCTCCTTCTTGGGCTATACTTTCCTCTCCCAGCAGCACAGGGAGATGAGGAATGGAGGTTCTGGTAAGTTCATCACAAGATGTTTCTGCTGCTGTTCAGAGAGAGGAGTTATTTTCCTGCTCCAGCATGAATCCATCCCATGGGAGACAGTCCTCCACTAAATTCCCCAGTGTGAGTCATTCCCACAGGCTATGGTTCTTCATGGGCTGCTCCAGAGTGGGTACATTTTCATGACTGCAGTCCTTCAAGGACAGGTTGCACCAGCATGGATCACCTGTGAGGTCACAAATCCTACCAGAAAACCTGCTCTAGTGTGGGCTCCTCTCTCCATCCCTCTGTAGGTCCCTGACAGTGCTCCAGTGCAGGCTTCCCATGGGGTCATATCTTCCTGTCAAGCAACCACTTGCTCTGGCATGGGTCTTCTCCATGGGCTGCAGGCAGATCTCTGCGTCCCTGGGGACCTCCATGGGCTGCAGTGACTCAGCTGCTTCACCATGGTCTGCTGAGGAACCCCAGCTCTGGAGCCTGGAGCACCTCATCTCCCTCCTTCTCTACTGACACTGGTGTCTGCATTGTTGTTCATCTCACGTATTCTCACCCTACTCTTCTCTGGCCACAATCACAACAGCACAGTAACTTTATTTTTACCTTCTTAAGTGTGATTTCACAAAGGCATTACCATCATTCCTGACTGGACCAGCCTTGGCCAGCAGTGGGTCTGTCCTGGAGCTGGCTGGCATTGGCTTTACTGGACATGGAGGAAGCTTCCAGCAGCTTCTCACAGAAGACACTGCTGTACCCCCCTACCACCAAAACCTGGTCACACAAGCCCAATAAAATGAGACCAGGCCGTTATTATCTACAGTTCTAATTTTTTAATGATTTTTATCTTTTCTTCCTATTTACGCTTTATGTGTTTCTGAGATGTGATAATGTAAGCTTTGAAAATATTTTAATGATTTTATAAGACAAGGTTTTTATGAAGATATATTAAGAAGTTTTACACATATTTATATTAGAAATACACAAATATACATGTGCACACATAAATTACAATGTATAAATATATATTAATAAGTCTTCATTATATATGGTTGGGTAGATATTTTTGTGTGTGTGTTTGAGTGTGCGTTTGAGTTTTATAAGCAAGAGATGTTGGAAAAATAAGCCAGTTCCTGGACACAAAACCATCTCTTCAAAACTGAAATAAAACACTTCATGTTGAAAATAGTTAATCTGTTTCATTTAATTATGTTCATTTAATATACAGTTTAAGAAATAATGGAAAGTGGGTTTTTTACAAAAAAAACGGGACAGTAGAAGCTGCTTGCAAGGCTGGAGGTATTCAAGTTGTTAACTCTGTGGGATGAAAAGAGACAGATAATTATTACCTGTGGAACATGGAGAAGTTATCTAGGGAGAGGATGTGAGTGTTATAATAATGTGTCACTGTTAGATCGATGGTTTTTAGTATCTGGAAAAGCTATAAGTTTTAGTCCCAAAGCTTATCTTTTCAAATTATTTTTTATGTCTCTGTTGAGAAAGAGGTTGAATGATCAAAAATGTGTGAAATGTTTTGTGAAAACTCTTCTTCCATTAAATGCATGTCTTGTCTTTTACTGTTTCATATGTGAGTTCTGCTGGTATAGGAAGGTCTCTTCACTTTGCCCTACATAATTTTATACCATGTTGGTGCCTTCCATGTGCACGTGCACAGGATCCACGTGTTTGATGGCTTTGTTTATGCAAGGTGTTTATTCCAGTTGTGAAAGGGCACATTTTCTGTTTTTCATTCTGGTGAAGATTTTTTTACTGCAGCATATGTTGATGGCAATTTTGATGATAGGTATGCTAGGGTAGAGGGTTGTTTTAAAATTAAGCAGATGAGAGGAGGTTTGGGTTCTCAGTTTGTTCTTCAGTTACACTGAACCTTTTGCACTGAGGTAATTCTTTCACTTTTTGAAAATTAGACTATTGGTTCTTAGGTACACAATCTTTAAATCAAGTTAAGTTGTTATTGAAAGTACTAATGCATTATGACTATTCCAGCAGTTTAGTAACAGAAATGGTTTAAACCTTCTCATCTTCTGAAAGAATGTTTTTTACAATACTAAATATTAGCTTTTGCACATATTTTAATACAGCAAAAATAAAACCAATCCTAGCCTAAAGATATATATAAAATATAAAGTGAATTTCTGAGTAGTGATATCAAAATGTAGCTATAATCTGTTGCAGAAGGTATTTCATGCACTGATTAGGAAGCTTTGGTCTGAGGACCATAGAAGTTGTGATTATTTGCTCTTCTAGTCATAATAAATGGAAAAGATATTCTGGCTAAATGGCAGAAGGATATTGCTTTCAAAATAGTATAAGTCTCTATAATGTCAATAGGAGAAGGATGCTATACAAACATAATTGGTCCTGGAACAGCTTTCTCTATGAACACTGGAAAATGATTGTCAGTTCTGAGAGTAGTAGCTGTGTTGCCAGCAGCATGTCTGGAAACAAAGGATGGAGAGAGAGAGAGAGAAAAGGTAGTTCTGTCTGCTCTACTGCAAGGACAAATGCTACCCCTGTCAGCTGTAAATGCTACAGCAGCTCTGCTTCAGCCAAAGGGACATGATGGATTTCCTAGTGAAGTACCACTCTGAGACAAAAGAAGGACTTTGTGTCGTGGCCCAGTGTTAGTAGCCATCATGCATATAGAAAGCAGTCTCTGCTTTACCTGGACAAGACTGGCCTTTTCAAAAACCTTGAAGTGAGCAAGCAACCTCCTGTGATATTTTCAACAGAAATTCGAACTGAGTCATTTATATTGCCATAACTCAGAGGAAAGCTTATATAACACAGGCTGTATTTAATATAAGATTAAGAAGCTTAGGTAAGCATGTAGGCTTTTTTCTTATTTTAAAGTAATTCACTATAATGTTTTGTCTGATTTGACAAAAGCCCAAACTTCTAGATTCACTTGCTGACTGGTTTTAAAAAGGCCACTTGTCTATGTCATGACCACCTAAAGGAGAGAAGGGTTTGCACTAAAACCTTTGTGGTAATACATGCTTTGATAGACAAGTTAAAGTAAATGGGTCTGCAGCCTTGTAAAATGTTATAGCTCTTAGGTATTAAAGGGCTTCTTTTGGAACTTACTGTTCATGGCATCAGAATTGGTGGTGCAGAACACAGACCAATCACACCAGTGCTGTATTTCAGCTATGCCAGCAACTTCCTTGGCATTTTAGCTTAAAACATCAAACAAAAGGCAGGCTTGCATTAAAGTATGGTGTCTGGAAGGATGGGCATGTCCACAGACATTCTGAGTTTGCTGTGGCCAGTGCACCTGCTGGCAGAGCAGGCTGGGTGCAATCTGTACTGTCCCAGCAACATTTCCAAGTGTTTTAATGTGAAAACTGTAAAAACTGGTGTAAGGGCATGTGAATTACCTCACATGCACAGCCACATGCAATTTAAATTTGATGCTAAGCACATTTTAGAGACAAGCTTACATATGACATCCACACTACTACACTCATGGTTGGCTGTTAAATTTTGGGTATTGTAACCACTAGTTCATACTCCCAATAATCTTGTTGGAATTAGACAGCCATTCAGAGTACAGGCAGGGAATTTCAGGGAAAAATGTCCTACTAACATGTTTATCAACCATTTGAGGAAGACTACCTGTACCCCAGAATGACCTGCTGAGAATAGGTATTTTGCCATCTTTCTCCCAGATACTGTTGGATGAATACAAACAGCACTGGCAGTGCAGCTGAGCAGCAGCAAGATGTACCTCTGCAATGGAAATAAACCCTAAAAGTTACAGATTCGAAAAACAAAAATGGAGAGCAGGGAGAAGAGCCCTTAAATGCTATCACAGAGAGTGGAAATAGGATTGCACTGTTTGCAGTTAACAGTTTTGGTGGAAGTTTATTCTGCAGTTATGTAATTATAACTCTTCTATGAGTTTCCATTTCTGAGAACTGATTTTTAGGCATTGTGTTTATTTATAATATTGTGCATAAACATTGCAAAATTTTTCAGATTTTATACATGGTGGTGAGTTTGTGTTTTTGCCCATTGTAGGTATACTTAAGACAAATCTGTGTGTAATTCACACGCTGTGCATATGACAGCTACACTCCTGATAATGAAATTTATGAAAGAAGTGCTGGAAGAATGGCTGATTTAGCCTGTGTTGTGCCATGACTCACAGGAGTCTTCCCATTTGCCTTAGTGAATGTCTGTAGGGAGAGGATGCTGGCTGCATCTTCTGAATTACAGAGCCAAGTATTGGAAGAGAGGATCTTTTCTAGAACTGCTCATGCCTGTGAGTCTTTAGAGACAGCTGTTTAAAAAGCAAAACAAAACAAGAAATACTGGCAGCATAAAATGTAAGGACTCAGAAAGGAAATTGCCTAGTGTTCAGTTTGATAATAAGCGCCATCAATTTTGGATGTTCACAGGATTATGTTCTGTGTCTCTACAATTAAAAAGAAAATAAGAAAAAGCATCAGAGAACATTAGCATAATTGTCATAGTGCAAAGGCTTTGCATGCAGTCTATTAGTATTTTCCTATCTGTTAATTAGCAAAGGAACAATTTCTACAAGATTTCTTAGATAAGCGCTGCATTTCAAAACCTGTATTTGCAGAAATAAGGCCAGAGGCTCTTCAGCTTATGAAAGGAATCAAACTTCTTGAATTTTCTGTAAAATAAGTACATGAGTGAAAGAAGTTATTAGTGAAAGATAGCAAATTGATTTGAGAGATGCAGAAAGAGACAACTGGAAAATGATGATCTTAGAATCATAAAATCATAGAATCATTTTGTTTGGAAATAAACTTTAAGATCATCGAGTTTAACTGTTAACCTAACCCTGCCAATTCCACTACTAAACCATGTCCTTAAGCCCCACATCAACATGTCAAATACTTCCAGAAAGGCTGACTCAACCACTTTCCTATGCAGCTTGTTCCAGTGCTTGACAACTCTTTCAGTAAAGAAATTTTTACCAATCTTCACACACTCATTCCCAGCAAACTTGAGGCCATTTCCTCTTTTCCTGTTTCTTCTGACTTGGGGAAAGATACCAACCCCTGGTTACAACCTCTTTTCAGGTAGTTGTGGAATGATAAGGTCTCCCCTGAGCCTCCTTTTCTCCAGACTGAACAGTCCCAACTCCCTCAGCTGCTCCTTCTAAGACTTCTGCTCCAGACCCTTCAGCAGCTCTGTTTCTGTCTCTGGGCACACTGCAGCACCTCAGTGCCTTGTACTAAGGGGTCCAGAACTGAACCCAGCACTCCAGGTGTGGCTTCAGCATGTCAAGTAGAGGGGGACAATCACTGTCCTGGTCCTGCTGGTTACACTGGTTCTGATACAGGCCAGGATGCCATTGGCTTATTTGACCACCTGGGCACACACTGGCCCATGTCCCACTGGTGTCAACCAGCCCCCACGGTTCCTTTTCTGCTGGCAACTTTCCAGCCATGCTGCTCCCAGCCTGCAGCATTCCATGGAGTTGTTGTGACCCAAGTGCAGGATCTGGAACTTGGCCTTGTTGAACCTCATCCAGTTGTTCTTGGCATTGATCCAGCCTGTCCAGATCCCTCTGCAGAGCCTTCCTACCCTACAGGAGATTAATGTTCCTGCCCATCTTGGTGTCATCTCTAAAATGACTGAGGGAGCACTAGATCCCTTGTCCAGATCACGATACACATGAGATACTAAAGGCTCTCAAATCTTACGCTCAAACTAATTTTGAGTACTCATACGGCTGGTTTGAGTACTGATAAAAGTACAAGCACAGCAGCAGGCAGCTTGGCTTCCACCAGGCACAAAAATGTTTATCTGAACCTAAAAGTTTTGAAGCCTGAACGAGACTTTCCCTTAGGTGTCGCACTGGATTTTTTGAGTTTGGTAGTAGCAACTCTGCCTGTTTCTGTCTACTGGAACTGAAATGTCTCAGGAACTGTTATAGCTGGATGCTGGAGTGTCAAAAATAAATGAAGACACAGACAGTACTAATCTAAAATTTACTCCCAAATGGGTAATTTTCTAATCTGCAAACTGGGGCTGTGTTTTAGGCCTGTCCCAAAGATACCTATTGAATATTGACTATTACATTGACACGTTATGCATCTTTGGCCACACTCCCTCTATTTACACAAATGAAGATCAATATATGTGGGTATTTTTATAGTTTGGGTTTTTTTGCTGTAATTTTGTTGACGTCTGAAATATTTTTATTTACATTATAAAACCAAATATTATGATCCATTTGGGAGGGAGAGATAGTAAATACAGAGAGATGTCAGCATGCATTGCTGGCTTGAACACCCCAGCACAGTGTCATTAAATCTCATTCTGGTTGGGGATCATTCGCATTCAGCTATTGTGCAGGGCAATCAGAATGAGTTCAGTGTCTGTTCACATCTGTGCAGATATTCAAATTGCCAAAAAGAGTGAAAGAAAAGGAAAGAAAAGGAGGAGGAGGGAAATATGCCTAAGGTTACAGACTGAATTACCGGTGAAGCTACTGTGTTAGTTTAGTCCTTTTTCAGGGATGTCACATTCCCTTCTACTGCCTTTTAACTCTCCTGACCTTTACGCAAAACTCAGTCATGGGATACCCTTAGGGGTGGTTAGCTCTTTGATTGCTGTATTCTGTTATACAACTATTTTTCACTCACTGTTTTCTAGTACCTCTAGGTTTTGTATTGCAGTACTGGAATTACTTTGCAAGACAAAATCCCTTGTAAATCAGTCTTACAGCTGTATTCAATTTTACTTTTCTAGTTTTAATATCCTTATGTTGCCCAGGATTGTTTACTGCTTAATACAATTTTCTTGAATAGTTTTGACAGTGTCATCCAGAAATTATCATAATCTTTTGTGGTTTTTTGTTTGTTTGTTTTTTTTACTCATTCAGATAGTAAATTTTTCCTGGAAGAAATTCTTAAAAAGTCATAGTTAAAGGCATATGGTTACTCTTTTCAAGTCTGCGAAGTATAAACTGTGTTGCTATGTGTATATTTATTACATAGATAATACAATGATAATCTAGTAAATCCTAGTAAATCTAATCAAATAAATGTAATAATTTACTGTATGCTTTCTTCTGAACAGCAAAATTTGTGAATTCATAGTAGAAAATTTATGCATATTAATACATACATATTTTTCTAAAATCATACTTCAGCTCAAACTCAGACATTAAATTTTATTCCTGAATAATAAGATTTGTTTTGAAATGCCATATTCCTAGTGCCCAGTCTTGGACTCCTCTTTTTGTGCTGTGTAAAAGCAGGACAAAAAGAAAGAACTCTTTCCCCGAAGAGCTGACAGTCTCAGGTCTGAGCAGAGAGACAAGAAGAGTTGAAGGAGGCAGGATGGTGTTACAGCACATTCTCATCTTTCCCTCTCTTGTTGGGTACTTTGCTGAAAGAAGGAAAAGTATCTCTTACTAGAGTAACTGATAACTTGGAAAAATCCTCAAGAATTTCACACATCTGGCAGGTCTGAAACAAACTGAATACATCCTGAAATAATTTGTTCTTGACTAATTCATTAGATGATTTGACAAGCAACAGTAGGTATTTCTGTTGAGCACTGTTTTATATTTGCAAAAGGCAGACAGAGTATTCTAGCAAGACACTTTTAAGCCTGTGTTGCAAGGAACACAATAAAGTTTTGGAAGGAAGACTCCTGCCAGCTGTTGTGAATCAGCAAGGTCTGTGTTTGAATCTTTGAGCTTGTTGAAGGCATGTAAAACAGACAGAGTTCCTATTTTAATTTGAAAATTCAAATTTTAAAATTTTAATTTGAATAGAGTTCAAATTTTAATTTGAAAATTTGTTCTTACCTTCACTTTGAGGTGCCTGATATTTGCAAAATAGTATCTGAAAAATTACAGTTGGCTTTACTTTTACAGGAGGGCTTTAATGGGGTATTTAGGAGAGATTTTGTTCTGAGACAGACAGCATGTGGCCTTCTCTATGCTTTCTGAAGCCAGTAGAAGTGTTTCTGCCTGAATAGGTTGAGGTTGGATTACCTTTATGGAACAAGGTGCAAAAAAATTTATAGTTTGATTATGATATATAATTTTCTCTCTCTTAATTTCTGGTTTCTATAACTTATTTTATCTGTGCATTTTTGGGTTTTGCTTGTGTGGGTTTTTTTCTGGTTGTTGTTTAGTTATTGTGTTTTTGTTGTTGTTGTTGTTGTTTGCTTGGGTTTTTTATTATTGTGGGGTCTTTTTGTGATTTTATTTTACTAAATTATTTTATTGAGTGTTGTTGGAATATTTGGTATAGTTTCATGTCCATGTTAACCCTTTGCCTTCACTTTTTTTACCACCTCAAATTATTGTAGAAACGGAAAAGTCAAATCTTTTAGCCAGTCTGAATGGCTGCCAGAGCTGCTTCCCAGGTGCTCCAGGAGTCTTGGTGCCTGGAAGAAGTAGTGTAAGTGTCTGTGGTGTTGGCCAAGGGCTGCTTGCCTATAAGAAGAGCTGGCCAAATATGCAGGTAGGTGATTCAGGAACAGAATCAGCTGTGTCTTAGTTCAACATGTATTTGCTGAGGAGGCAAACAGTCTTCTTGGAGGTCTGGCTGCCCTTCGTCCTTACTGAGCCAGAAACCTGAGGAGCTCTGCTCCATATCAGTACTTTTGGCAGCCTTGTGCAGAAAAAGGAAACACTGGACAGACAGACCAGCTGCCAGCAGTACTGGTGGAAATAGTCCTGGTACTGGCTGTAGACTTTAAAATAAAAATAGAATTTTTTTTTTTTGGAAAATTTTGCTTATATTGGACCATAATTCTTTGCTGGGAAAAGGCTTACATAAAAGATTAAAGGACATTTCCAGCTAGAATAAGGCATCAAAGAAAGTAATTACCATCTCTCTTTAGAATATGGAGAACTTCCCATGGTGCAGTGCTGCATTTGGAGAGGAAATTAATGAAGAATTGATATTAATGTTTTCTTTTTTGTGCAACCATTTCTCTTTATTTCATTATCTAAATTATTTTATTTCTCATGTGCTTCTACTTGCACATCCAGTGAAGATACATTTTTATGCTAAGAATGGAGGAATGGATCCTTATTTTGCCTTATTTTTATTTGAATGGATCCTTTTTTTACTTTATTTTCATTTTAGCAGTCAATAGAGCACCTCTGTGAGGTGCATATACACTAAGAGACACTAAAATATCCATGTTGTCTTTTTCCTTTTTTTTAAAAAATATTTAGAGATGCAGAGCTCGTGGAAAATCACTAGTTTGCAACACAAAGGAATTGAATGTGTTTTCAGTTTCCTAAGGTCCTGTTCTTGTCTTGAGTATAAGAAAATATCTGATTTATTAAATCAATAGTTCCAATTGTAAGTGTAGGTAAGAAAGCAGGTTTTATTTTATATCATACAGTACTCTAGGAATCTGTGAGGGTGCCCAGTTTCTTTTTGTAGAAAATCAAAAATTGCTTAAATGTTGAAGTATTAACTTCTGCAAGGTTTCGGGGTTTTAGATTGATTTTTGAAAGTTAAAAAACGCTCAGCATTAAATATTTTCTGAAGAGCAGCAGTACATAACTGTTATCTGACATGCAGATTAAAGTCAATAAGACTTTATGTTAGCAGAATTACTGTTTTCTGATATTTTCACATAATATCTATATATAAAGAATAGAAATAAGGTGGGCATCCTACAGTATTGAAGATGTAATGAATAATCGGCAGTCATAGAATCACAGAATTGTAAAGGTTGGAAAAGACCTTTAGGATCTTCAAGTCTAGCCATCAACCCAGTACCACCACAGTGTTCACCATGTCCTCAAGTTCCAGAGAGGGATTTGGAAAAAAATAGACCTAATTATTTTATATTTGGAGTTGAAATTTACTGAATTTCTAATGGAGTGAGTTAAACAGGTAGTCTTTTGACATGAATAGCAAGATATACTAAGTCAGTAAGACTCAAATATTTCTTCTAATCAACTGATTCAATGGCATTTTATTAAACTACTCTATATAATTACTGTCTTTAGATAACAGAAAAAAAGAAAAGTTTCTTAGGAGTGTTCCACATGTTTCAGTGAAATCCATTGACAGTGTTTTTAATCTGGCTATGAGTGTTCACATACTGTAACTCACTGCACAGTTCTATGAGTTCCATAAATAGAATGAATATTTTAAAATGGTACATGTGTGGATTTGGAAGAAAAACTGAGCTGTCACTGACGGAAAATTTATGCTGGCAACTGTGATAAAGTATCACATTTAAAAGGATTTGGGGGGAGGTTGTTTTGTTATTTTGACTTAGAGATTGTGTGACAATGAGAACCATTGAAGCATATTGCACTGATTAAATGTAGTATTTGGGAGTCTCAAATGTCACAAAACATATGGAATACCAGGAACATTCATCACTGTTTGAAGGGACCATCTAAAGCCTTGATAGCCTGGTCCAACGACAGTGCCAGTATAATAGTGAATGGAAAGGAGATCTGGTAGCATGAAAACAAATGAAATTATGTTAGAAGCAAGAGACTGCTACAAAATTACAGCTCCTTCTTCCTCCTGCATATCCTCCTCTTCCTCTTCTGGAGCAAGAGCTAAGACTGTGGTTACAAAAAGCCATACCAGTGCTATTAGCCTTACCTTAGCAATAAACAGACATCGAATCTGCATAAATATTTAGGATTTTAAAAAAACACAAACTCTGTATTTAAGAGGGGATGGCCAAAAATTTTATTTCACTTGAGCATGTGAATTTTGCTAAATCAGATGTGTTTTTTTGCTCAGTAATTTATAACAGTGATCAGTCTAATTTTAGTAGAGAAGGGAAAGTCTGTTATGACAACTTGATTTTTAAAATATCTATAGTAAAATAGTGTTAAGGGAGAGGAGAAGGTAGTTTCCTGGAATCACTCATCAAATCTAAATAGGTTGTTCACTCATTTGCAAGGCCACATTTTAAATGTGTTTTAGATGGAATGGAAATTGGGTGTGTATTAATTGTCAGATTTTGAAGTCCTTAAAAGAGTCAGTTTCTTTAGTGTCCTTATTCCTCTTCCTTCTAGTATCCCACATTGAAGCTTTATGTGATGTAAAGGCAAACCTAACTCACCATTCTGGGACACAGACCTAAACTTACTGTTTAATGTGAAAAATAACTTTTCTTAAAAAGAGAAAAAAGTATGAGAAAATCTCACCATTAAAAGACAATATATGAAGAATTTTAAAAATAATGTAACTAGCAAATTTTGATGCTTAATCACCTCATGTTTTCAGAGCTGTCTGACAAAGAAGCAGGGCTCTATCAGACATTAGGTGTCACACAGGAGCTCCACAACTCCAAATGTCCTCCCCTTCCTCCTTCCCCCAGATTTTATTGCTGAACACAAATGCCATATGGTCTGGAAGATCCCTTTGGTCAGTTGGGATCAGCTGTACTGGCTGTGTCCCCTCCCAGCTTCTTGTGCACCCCCAGCTGCACCTGGCAGGGCAGCCTGAGGAGCAGAAGAGGCCCTGATGCTGTCTATGCCTTGCTCAGCAATTCCTAAATCATCCCTGTGTTTTCAGCACTGCTCATCACAAATCTAAAACACATCCCTGCACCAGCAACTATGATGAAATTTCAAGTGACCCAGCCAAAGTCACTATGGCTTTTTCTTAATATTGAATATTTAAAGATTGAAACTTCTGTGCAAGGACACTCTTCAACAGAAATATGTCTCTTCAACAATTCCCCTAGTGCTATTTTGTTTGTGATATTCAGGTGTAATCGATTTTTTTTTTTCTATTCCATGAGACAATGCTACCTTATCTTTTTGTGGTGAAGTTTTTATTGACAACAAACTCTTCAGACTAAGTAGTCTTAGCTTTAATACAGACAAAGAAGCAAAAATGCATTTTGATTATTGAAATGTCAGGGATAAAAGGAAACATACTTACTGCATGTCAATTACGTAACAAACACATATAAATAGTAAGAATACCTGTAGCTTTAAGACATATAATTCAGGTGGAAAGCAAGCACCTTTATAAGTTAAAATTATGTTTTGATCAAGAATAAGACATAATTGCCTATCTTGGTTTCCCCGTATTATTATACAGGAGTAGCACAAAACTTTTTATATTCACTTATGAAGTGCTCTACATTTAAATTACAGTTCAAAGATGGTTCATGGAAGTAGAAAAGTGCACTTTGAATTAAAATAATTTCTAAATCCAGTGTATTTCTTGACTTCATTCTAACATGCAATTTAACAAAACAATGTTGTGCATAGGTAATGGAAGCCTCTTTAATTTTCCCATAGAGAAGCCAATTTTCTCCTTTTTCCAGAAATTTGTCTTTAAATTTTTCTATATCTGGAACTAGCTAATGGTTTTGGTTTTTTTTTTTGAGTTATGGAGGAGTAAAAGTCAGAAAATAGTCTTTTACATAATTATTAAACAATTTAGGGAAAAAAAAATCACCGATTTTATGTCTGTGTTAGATATGTATGACATTCTTTGAAGATCTAGACATAGTTCTTGAATATTTACAGATTAATATTATTCTGATTTATGTAACATGAATTATTGTCATCTATGTTTTGAATAAATCAGAGCACCAAGTGACATAATGATTATTTTGAGCCTTATAATCAACTCTTGCCTATACGCTGAACCTGTGGCAAAATAGGCTGGCATATGAAATTTAAACATGGTGAATATTCCATGCTGTCTTCAGTTAAACTAAACTGAACTAAATTACCTGAACATAGAAATTTTTTGGCTAATGGAATAAGAGTGTCTGTAGGAGAAGCTATTATAGGTTGTTTTCCCTGGGTAGATAAGCTCAGAGCCAGTAGAGGAGCTGGGTTGAATCTGGGTCATCTGACTCCTGCTTGTATATCCAGTTCTCCCCACTAAAAGCCTCATCTTGTGGAATTACGTGGGGATGTTTTCTCTATTTGCACTGCGTTTTTAAAGCTTATTATGGGATATCTGTTGTTATGATTTTATGGTGTCCTACTGAGACATCAGTGAATAAGTTGCAGTTTCTAAAAAACAAATTACTGTCCCACTGTTGTTTTGTGCTTTTGGTAATACATGTTCTATATTTTCATTGTTTGACATAGGCAAAAACTTTTTTTTTTTCCTAGCATATTTATTATCATTTGGAGTAAAATAAGTCACTTGCATGTTTAGTTTTTGAAAGCTGGGTAACAATCCTATTTTGTGGTAGTTCAGGACTGAACAGATGATGTAGACTTCAGGAGACAAAATACACTTGTGAAATCTGTAGCTAGGTCATGTAGATCTTGTTACAGATTTTAGACATCACAGTTGCCAGGTAAATTTACAAAAGAAAAAGTAATGCAAAATTCACAGTTGACTATTAGTGGATACCAGTTTCAAGGTAGAGGAAAAGGTTTTGGTAGCTAAATAAGGAACCTACATTTCAATTTATTGGCTTTCTGTATGTTTTTGGGGAAAAATAGATGCCTTGGATGAGGTCTAAAGGAAACTGATACCTGCATAGCCTGCCTGGTACTGTCTGGAAGAAGCCTGTAGAAAATGATAAACACAGCTGGTTTGTCTGAAACTCCTATTCTCCCTGGAGATCAAGCTCCTTTTTCATATTATCACAGTATGTTCCGGATGGCACCTTCCTCCATTTGCCATCTGCAACCTGATAGGTACAACAGAACTTCTGCAACCCTGATCAATTCTTATTGTTGCTCTTAACTGGAAGGAGATCTCTATGTATGTTAGTGTGGGATGGTGAGTGGTACCTACATTTTCTGTCTTGGAGATTCTGGCTTTTCCATATGAGCTTCTTTCTCACCTTGAGGGGGTTCAGTTGCAGCTCTGGGGATGGAGGCTGGCACCTGGGTGTCATGTGTGCTGTGGTGGGCAGTCCCAGCACCTGTGCAGCTCTGCAAAGGCAGTTGTTCCTCGGCACAGCCAAGAGCTGCCAAGCTGAGGAGCAAAGCAGGGTGAGAAGCACCATGAGTCAGTGTTTGCTGCTTAAGGGTTTCACCCGGGCTGTGGGAGGTCTGGCTTCAATTCCTGTTCTAGCAGCTGCAGCTTAGGTGTAGTCTGTGAAGGAATTAAGTTAAGGATAGAAACATTCTGACTGAAGCAGTGGTAGAAAAAATGGAGAAAACTCTAGGTGTTCATAGGTTATGGGATAATGATAGAGGAAAAATCCTGCATGGCCAGAGAGCACTAGACTGAAAAATAAGATGCTGAGGCATATAGATAAAGCCCTTTGACATGTACATTTGGAAACCAAATTGACCTACTACCTAATTTAAATACATCCTTGTATCAAAGCTTTTTTTTTCTTTTTTTTTTTTTTTTTTTCCCATTGTATAAATACATATGAAAATTTTCCTTAATGACTAGCAACTTCTGCCAAAATCATCTAAACCAGTTTCTTGGTCACTCAGGTTCATTGAATTTAGACAGACTTCTAGAAATTTTGGACTTTTGTTACTAATTCTTGTTTTTCTTCCAAATTTTTTACCAGAAAGACCGGGTGTTGCAGATAAAGGAGAAAAAAAAAATCAAAAAAATCTGATGATTGTTCCTTAAGCTCTTTTCTGAGTCACTGTAAGCTTTCTGTGACAAAGTTTTCACTTCTCTATATGATATATGAAAGACAAAGGCTTTGTTCTCTGAGCTTACTGCAACCAATCTGTTAAACTACACAGACACTCACATTAATTTTAACAGGATGAAAGAATATTTTTAAAACACAGCTAGCAACAAGAGAGGAAAAAAAATGTTAAGATTGAGTTTATATAGTTGCATAACTCTGCTATGAAACAGCAGTTGTATCTGGGAGTCCATAAGGTGGTTTTGACCACCTTTTGATCTACAAATATAGCACTTATTTGAACACCAGGCAACTTTACTTCATTTCCTTCATTATATGCCTTACAAAGCTATTATATATTGCTATATGTATTTATTTTTTATTATTTAAGTTTTTTGAGATTATAAGCATTGTTATAATTTGGATAACTTCTTATAATGCTGATTTTATGCATTAAAATAATCTCTTCTGGGTTAATATTAAGATAAAATTAAACAATTTTGTTAATGTGTGCTGGGAGATACTTAGGATTTTTAAAGCATTGTGTCTTTTTTTGGACTCATCTTGCCATCTGGGATAGGATTTATTAAGAAAAACGGTATATAAGTTTTTGTTTCGCTAATATACTGAAAATAACCTTGTGCCTGACTACTGAGAGGCAATGTTGAGAACTATAAAACCAAAAATGGTCTTATCCTCACTGAATTGTGTAGGCTGGAAGGAAACTCCATATGCCATATTTTCCAGCTACTTGTACAATGCCAGTGCAGTTAGAACAAATACTTCAGGGCCATGTCCTGAATCTGAATATCTCCCAGCATGGAAATCCTGCAGCATGTCTGGGTCATGGTCCACTGTTTGAGCTTTTGCAGGGTAATTTTTTCTTCTTGTGTCTAATTGGAGCTTCCCAAGTCCATTGACTCTTTCTCTACACACTTTGTTTTCTGTTCCCTCCAACCTGGTAGTTGCAGACTCCCAAGCCTTCTCTTTGCCAGGCTGAAGAGATGCAGCTCCCAGCCTCTCCTGGGTGGTCCCGTGTTCCATCTCCATGTCCACTTTGGTGACTCCCAGCAGATTCATTTCAGTACATCTATTTCTTTGTTGTACCAGGGAGCCCAAAACTGGTCTCAGCACACCAGATACAAATAGGTAAATAGGTAATGGTAAGTAGGATCATTTTCTTACCTCTGATGGTTATACTCATACTAAGATAGCCCAGGACACTGCTGGCCTTCTTTGCTCCAAGGGTCCACTGCTGACTCATGTTTTTGTCCAGCAGGACGCCACATCTTTGTATACAGTTTCTTTCTAGGCAATCAGCCCTTCATCTGTAATATTGTATGGAATTATTTCTGCCTAGGTAAAAGATACTTGCTACAACTTGTCTATATCTGTCAAGGAATTGTAGGATTGTTTGTCTTGGGCCCTACCTTTAGAGGCATTCTAATCCAGTCCCTGTGCAAGGAGCAGGGACATTTTCAACTATATCAGATTATCAGAGCCCCGTCCAAACTGACCTTAAATGTTTCCAGGGATGGGGCATGTACCATGTCTTTGGGCAACCTGTTTCAGTCTTTCACCATAAACAATTTCTTCCTAATATCTAGTCTTAATTTACCATTTTTTAGTTTAAAACCATTAACCCTTGCCCTGTTGACAACAAGCCCTATAAAAAGTCTGTGCCCATCTTTCCTATAGGCCTTCTTTAATTGTTGAAAAGCCACATAAGATCTCCGCAGAGCATTCTCTTCTAAAGGCTGAACAACCTCAATTCTCTAAGCTTGTCTTCATAGGAGAGGTGTTGCAGCCCTCTGATCATTTCTGTGACCCTCCTGTGGACTCCAGCAAGTCCATGTTTTTCTTGTACTGAGGATTCCAGCAATGGATGCAGCACTCCAGGTAAGCTATTGTGAGAGCAGAGTGGAAGGGCAGAATCACCCCCCTCGACCTGCTGGCCACATTTCTTTTGATGCAATCCAGAGTAAGGTTGACTCTCTGGGCTGAAAGTGCACATTGGCAGATCACATCCAGCTTTTCATTCACCAGTTCTACCAAGTCCTTCTCAGCAGGGCTGCTCTCAATTCCTCCTTCTTCCAGCCTGTATTGATACCAGAGGCTGCCCTGACCCAGGTGCATTACCTTGTTCTTGGCCTTGTTGAACTTATGAGATTCGCATGGGCCCGCTTCTCCAGCTTGTAGAGCAGCATGTGATATTTCAAAGTAATGCTGCTGACAAATAAACCTGTTTGTATCTTAAAAACTCACTGGCAATAAGTTGTTTTTATATAGTAAATGATAGCACAAAGAGTATTCTCTGGACATTGTTTGCAAAGAAAATGAGGTTAATTGCCCATTTGGTCTTCTATGTTTATTGCACTCATTAAAACTACAATATTCAATAGTTAGAAAATTAGTAGAGCCTATCAGAATCTTTTTTTGAGGATGCGTTCACGGTGACAGTTTTCTGGTCCCAGTGGCAGTAATTTTTTTCCTGAAAAAGTAATGGTTTTGGGCTCAGAAAACAACAACTTGGAATTAAAATCACTTGAAAACTTTACAAGCATTTGGTTGACAGAATTAGGGTAGTCCTCAAATACCTGTGTTCCCTAACTGCTTGTTTTGTTTGAAAAGAAAAGAAAATAAAAAGACATTTTATTATCTTAGACTTACAAAGAAAATAGACATTTTTTTATGACAGGCTTTCTGAAAGAATGCTGTTTAGATCAAGTGTGATCAAAAATAATTTTACTTTGGTTGTTTATTGACTTAGATGACTGAGGTTTGTTTTTTTTGTCTCTTGCTTAGTAAACTGAAGCAATTGAAAACCACATTGCATTTGATTTTGAATAAGCTCCTTTCTTAAGTAACCTGAGAAGCCTAGAGGTTCCTTCTTCATGACAGGTTTTTACATATGCTGTTCTGGGTGCCCATTTCTAGTAACACAATTGGTTACCCTATAGCAACACAGAAGATGCCTGACATATCTTGGTAATATGCACATTAAATAGTAAAAAAATAGATTTTTTTTATTTGAACGTCTATCTTGAAATCAAGAGATAAATTCTAAAATAAAGTAGAATTACTAAGATATGAATTAAGGTATAATTCAATGCAGGCTGATAATGTGATGCTATGGAGTTGCATTGAACATTAGAGTCTTTTTTAAGAGGTAATCTGGAAATATAGCTAAGCAGGAAAGTTTTACATGAGACCTTTCTATATGATTCTAGTTTCAGTTTCAAAAGATGCCAGTCAAATGTTTGAAAAATTTACACTTTCTTTCCTACTATAAATTTTCACAGCCCATTTGGCTTATGCTATTTGTCTGCTGGTAAATCTTTCAGTATGTGAAAGACTAGAGTCACTCACTGGATTTTGCATGGGTCAGCCCCTGTACAATAGTGATACAATTCTAAATGTATTTGGCCATCAAAGCTGGGAATAAGGAGGTAATTGTTCACTGCCTGGTACTATGGGGAACACCAGGAGACCACTGAGCAAGGTTGGCTCTCCTCAGGTCTTTTGTGTGCATTGCATGGTTGGAAAACTAATTATTTCTCTGCATGGGTGTGGATTTTCATCAATTAAGCCGTTTATTGACATGTTTTCCATGGGTTTTGGTGTTTTTCATAATTGTGGACCAAAAATGCTACATCACTGTTGTTCACTGCAGGATGAACAACTTGTGTAATCATAGCTTTGATTATTCAGTGGATTCATTGAATGTCTTCCTAGCCCTGCTGAGCCTTGTTTTGCAGAATGTTCCTTAGGTCTGCTGAAGGCCTCAAGCACACAGCCTGTATGTGCAATACATGATGGCAATTACAGGGGCCAGTATTTTATGTCGCTTTTTTTAATCTCACTTGTTTTATGTAGTACCTCATAAAGAAGGTGCCCTTACTCTTTTCACAGGCTTGTAGCCTTTTAAAATGTTTTGCTTTATTATTGAAAATATTAGTTGATCTTTCTTACCTTCTCAAGGTTTTCTGGGGGACCCTATAGTTAAATCTTGAATTGTTTAAAAATATTTTTATTTTCTTTCCCAATGAAAGAAAGAGTGTGCATGTGTCTGCCTGTGTGTGTGCCTGCAGGTTTGTGTGCTGAATAGAGGAGAAGAATGTCTGGTGTCTATATAAACTGAAACTGGATTTGGCTTAGCTGGATTTATTAAAAAGAAAAAAAAATGTATCAAGCAGTTAATAGTCACTCCTGGGGATTCTTGGTAAATACTTACAATACTTTAGGCTGTAGCTTCCCATTAATATCAGTGTTTCCTTCATGAATTTCCTATCTTAATTTGAAAATTATGTAGTTGAGCAGAGCAGGCATAATTGTTTCTCTCCTCTTAGCTGAGGTTGGCACAACTACTCACATACTTCACAGCTTTCACTTTTTCTGTGCTGATCCCCAGGAGTGCTTCACATTGAGATATTTCACTGTGAAAATAGCTTTGTTTTGCAGACAGGGCCTAATCACTATCAGTATTTTTTTCTCAGTATTCTGCTTATGCCAGGGAAACTTTTTGTGAACAATTTTAGTTTCTGGAAGACGGGATTAGCACATCTTTACTAATCCTTCCTGCAGAGCAATAGAAGAATGATGTTTACAAAATGTTGAATCATTTAAATCTTTACATGTGTTTGTTTCATTCTACAGCACTGGCTACATTCTGAACTTGTGAGAAAACAAAAATAACTACCCCCCATGTAGTGATAGGGGAAGTGACATCTCCTGCTTGCCCCAGTAGGCCAGATTTGGGAAACAGTATAAACCAAAGTATCAAAAGGAGGGAGAAATTTTCTTTCTTCAGTTTCATTTACCATGACAGGACTTGGAATTGATAAATCAAACCCATTTTACTGTTTCTGTCATTAGGCAAAAGAAATTTTTCCATTTCTTCTTAGAGAAGATAGAGAAGGAGAAAATGAACATGGAGGTAATACAAAGGTTAAAGATAAAATCAATTTCCTGTTGATTTAAGACCTTTGCAGCACTTAGAGGCATTCAAGAGATATGTGTGAAGGAAGAATGATATTTTTTGGATACACATGTAAACCAACCTTTGTTTTCAATGAATACCACAACCAATACAATCAGAAAAGGATAGCAGAGTACAGGTTTGCAATCTTTTGTGTAGATTTTGAAAAATAAGTAAACAAATCCTGTCGAGGCTTTCCTTGGATTTCACATGATTAAACATTAACTCTTTCACAACCTGAGTCACACTCAAAATGGAGAATGGTTTTTCAAGTCTGTGAAAACATTTTGCTTCACTTTTTTCTTCAAAGAAAGGTGTTAAATATGCAAGATCCAGGTTTTCTCAATTCTCCAACTGCCTGAATTTTTCAGCATTTTTGTGTTTTGCCTACTCAGTCTTTACTGACTGGAAGTCTACAGTGGTAATACAATTGCCATGCATATATCCAGGCTGCAAAGAGTGTAAGCAAGATCCTGTTGCACCTCATCACTTAGGGTCAGGTAAGGAAAAATTTCATTCTGTTTTAATTAGAAGTTCAAGAGAATTAATAGTTCCTTAATTTCCTTCCCCCCGCCCCACCTCCAGATACTAAATAGTTAAAATTAGATAGATTATCTCTTAATTCTGTCACTTTAATAATATCTTATGAATATTGGAACTATTATCTTGATGTATTATTATTCTCTGCACTTCTGTAAAAATGAAAGTCTATTGCATTAGAACATACTTATGAGGAAAGTAGGAAAGATTTAACACAAGAGGTCCATGGTAATAGATAAAATCAGAGAACTGCATAATGCATGTGATAAATAGGAATTTTCTACTGTAAAAATACTCATGTAAAAATACATATTCTTCTCAGAGCAACAATATTCTTATTCCTAGTGCAGTAACAAGACATATCTTCCAATGGGAGGATATTTTGAAATATGATTTCCTTATACCACAGTAATTTCCTGATTACAAGCTGGGATTCTTTTTTCCTCTCAGTAACATTGTGAAGTTGCAATCTGCTGAAGTCTCAGTTGTACCATCCTAAAGCAGTATAGCTGATGACCAGCCTCTCATCCCGTTTCTGTCCCCAAAGCTTACCTATTATTTCTAATGCCTTGAAAAATACATTCTTTATTTTCTATCAGTGTGAGTTAATGGAACGACTTTCATCTAAAAAGGGGCGAAAAAAGTCAAGGTAATTCCATGGTGCATAATCTGTATCCAAGATGAGGTAGTCAGTGGTACTGCCTGAGATGTGTTTCCCTTCCTGAGGCCTGGGACAGCGTCCCCTTCCTCCCTGGTGACTGATACCGGGATGTGTTGATATCAGTTCATACTCTGTCCACAATCTGTAACTCAGGTGTTCTCATGGTATCACGAGTGGTGACTTAGAGAATATATTCAGACTGAAAATCTTCATTTGAAGCAATACAGCATGTTTTGCTACATATCTTATTTTCAGTTAATAGCATTCTCGTTTCCTGAATCATCTTTATAGGTCTAAGATTATCTGTTTTTCAAGCATAGCAACCTCCATGGTTGCATCAAAGGGAAATTTTCTGCAGAAGTACCTTTGTGTTTTGGGGGTATTCTATTTTTCATATATCTTCTCTTCCAAAAAACAACATTGATGTAGTGTGTTGATTAACTATGGGGAATATTTGAATAATAACTTTGATAACCAAATGAAAGTGATCCTCAGTACTGAACAGGTATAATATTAATAGTTTTAGTCTGTGCATTTTTCATGTCTATATTGCTTCTTGAATCTTCATCTCTAGAACAGGATTATGTCTTTACTAAAATAAATAGCATGTTGCAAGTTGCTTGAAGTTTATTGAACTCTGTTTTAATTTTAATGACCTGAAACATAATTAGAAGTGTTTGTTATATTATGCCAACAAAGTACCAATCATGAACTGAAGACTGACATTGGAGTGGACAGTTTGTGATTATAACTGTATGTCAAGATCTTCATTAAGATGCACATTAACTAAACATAATTGACTGTAAGGCAGCTGGACAGTGGTAAAATATTTAGTAATGAACCTCTTCACTGCAGTATTTTCTGCCTCAAGGAGAACAATAAGTGTCCATATTTTCTTTCTAGTATTGTTTAGTAAATGTTGCCATATTAGCAAGCAAAATTATATGATCACATGAAGGCTTCATCTTTTCTGCTTCTCCAGTTTTCTAGGTTTATTAATTCCAATACTGAAAATTTATGAAGGAAATAGAGCAAAGAGTTCACTGTAGAAGAGGTTACTTGTGCCTGTTTCACTTATAAACAGAATTTCAAAGCAAACAAAAATAATACCTGATTTTATTCCATTAAAAATTGGACTCAAATAGCAACTTTTAATTTGTGACAAATAACAGTGTATCTTTTCAGGAAATAACTGCTATCCATCTTAACAAAAGCTTCATTTGGTCAGCATTTTAAAAGAAAAATTAGGAAAATATCTCGTACTTTTTCATTATATTTAAGTATTCCAAAGGTAAGTGATCTCACACCGATGTTTCTGAGATTTCTGATGGTTTCTAGCCACCAGACTGGTATAATTTTTTCTTACCAAGTGTATGAACCTACCTTTAGGGCTGAGGTACTTAAAAATATACACCAATAACATCTTACATTTATGGTGTGTCATCTAGTAGCTGTTTTAGATATATCTTCAAAGTAATTTATTTTTGGAATCTGAATTTGTATGAACTTTTCATCACATCATATCTGTAGAGTATAATGGACTGGAAGCAACAGATTTATGATTATTGGCTTTTTGGATTATGTAAGATTTGAACCTCTCAACAACAAAGGAATGAAGACCTCAATTTTCTTTAGGAATCATAATTACATAATTGCACATAAAAAGTCTGTCACAACAAGTGAGAAACAATGTAATAGTGTTGTGTTTATTATCACCAATTTGTACCATAATCTCCCTTATGCACTTTCATTGTAATGTGTTAACAGCTTTATATACTAGAGAATAGGAATGGCTGTAGTCACATAAAGTATTTGGTGTTATTACCCCTCTAGTTCTTTTTATATAGATCTGTTGAGGCCTTTGCTTCACACAGGCTTATAATATTCTGTTAAATACAGAACAAGCAAATTTCACTTGGTGAAGTGATTTCAGGACACATAATTCAATTTGGTACTGTGATATTTGAGTGGCTTTTGTTGGACCTTAAAACTTGATACATTTCAAAATGTGATGGGCAGAATTTATTCCTTTAGATGCAGACAGTTGTTACCAGTAATTTATTAATTATTATGTGAGTTGTGCTCTATGGCTTCAGAAAAAAAAAATACTACTTACTTTAATTTAGATTTTTGAGAACAGATATAGCTCCTGAAAAAAGATTTTTCCTGGTTATTCCTGCAGCTTGATGTAAGTAGTTCTATTTAGTACAGATATTATGAAAAATACCCCAAAAAGGTCTTGGTTTTCTTCTTGCTTTATTATTCCTTAAGTTCAGAAGCTTCAGCTCAGATGTGCCATCTGTTGGGTATTTTCCATCCTTTTTCTTTTTCATTTTTTTTTTTTTTTGGTTTTTGAGGTTTTTTTTGTTTGTTTGTTTTTTGTTTGTTTGTTTGGTTTGTTTTTTTTTTCAGTAAAAAAGCCAGATACATTTTCTTCAGTTCATGAGTTAGCAGCAAAAGATCCTAAAATAGTCTTACTTTATTTTTTTGCTTGTTTTTTTTTTTCCCTTTTGTTGACAATCAGTACACTCTTTTTGAACACTTTATGAGAGCTTTCATGCCCAGCTAGCCTCTCTTTCAGCACATTATTATTGTCATTATGTCATTAACATAAATAGTCAGGTCTGGAAGAATTCAAAGTAGCTTTCTCAACCTGTAGAAACAATGGTTACCTATCTATCTATCTATCTATCTATCTATCTATCTATCTATCTATCTATCTATATCTTAGATTCTGTATTATCGTATATAATGTCTTAATGTTATATATATTAATATATTAATGTATTTTTTTTATAATATATTGTGACATTTATGTATTGAGTTCTTAGAAAATGTTTTTGTTGTAACAATTTTCTATTTTTTTAAAATAGGAGCTTTTTGTCTCTGGCTTGCATTAGACAAACTGAGTCAGCAGTTACCTGAGACGACTTTGTAGGAATGGAAAAGTTTTTATTTATTTTCATTTTTTTTTATATTAAATGTTCTCACTGCTTGCAGGAAGTCAGAGGAGCTGACTTCTCCTATCCCCAAGGAAGTTTATGAAGAATTATGTAAAGTTCTTCTGTTTCTATCAATTCTTCCATGTCAAGGCCTGGTCCAATACATTTCCCATCACTGCTTCAGCATAAGGGCTCATCACAGGAGGCACAGACAGCACCAAATTCTGTGATAGGACTTTTCAATCCGTGTTGCTTCCATCTAAACCTGCAGCAAAAGCTGAGTCATGTGAATCAAAAGGAGTAGTAGCATTTGAAAAAGAAAGAATATAGTAGTAGTTACCCTAGTACTTCAATTTTCATAGCTCCCAGATAAACACCTCCTTCAAGCACATTGTTTGCTTGTGCTCTTGTTTGAGTGGTACCCATCAAAGCACTGTATGACCTTGCCTTGAAGAGAGAACCAAAATATGAGTGTTTGTATTAGAGGAGCAACCTAATTTCTACTCATATTGTTTGAATAACTAAAGGAAGATGTAAAAACCCCACATACCTGTGCCATGGGAAAAAAAGTGGGCTTTTCATTTCTTCTGTTTCCTACTAACCTCATGATTAGCTGTCCTGATTCTGTACTTGAAAGGCTGGCTTTTTCTTCAGGTATGTTCTATCTATATAAATGAATTTAGGAGTCCCAGAACACAAACAAATTATCCATTGCAGAAAGCAGCAGGAAGTTCCAGAAATAGCTTATATCACGACATTAGTGCTATTGCACTTTTGAGTCTGTCAATTGTCCAGTGTTTATATGGTTTGTTCACTATTCTTTTTTTCTGATATTTTTACTGTACCAATATTATGATAATCTCTTCAAACAGTTGATTCTCAATGACCTAATTTTTAAACTGCTGAGCATTCATTGTTCATAGTGAAGAAAATCTGATTAAGAAAATGTCTCTTTTGCAACTCAGTGAGGTGAGGATGTTTGTGTATGTATATCTTACTGTCCCTTGTAAACGCTCCCCTGTACATTGTTACTGAGATTGGGTTAATAATGTTGTATTTTCTTCTTTTTCTTGTAAGAAGCAGGATAGTTGTGCTTCTGTTCTGACAAAGGCAACCTCATTTTGGGAAGAAAAAGTGCAAATTTAATTACTACTGACTTATTTTCATAGATTATTTCTCTTGGAAGATACTATTAAGTTCATTGAGTTCAACTGTTAACCCAGAACTTCCAAGCCCACTACTGAACCATGTTCCTAAGTGCCACATCTACAGATCTTTCAGATACCTCCAGGGGTGGTCATTCCACCACTTCCCTGGGCAATCTTCTTCCTGCAACTTCATTGCTTCCTACCTGAAAAATAATAATTAATGGCCCAGGGGCTGTACTGGTATAGAAAACTTTCACTTCACATCTTAAAAGCAGACTCCAGGAACACAGCAGATCTCCCTAAGAATGGGGTCTAGGCTTCATATTGAACCTTCTGCTCCCTTTGGAAGGTGTCTCCTATCACAATGACCCATCCTTCTTCTTTATGGACCTAGTTTTGATGCAGAGCATAACCTACCTTAACCCTGGTGACACTTTGAAACTAAATGGACCATCATCCTCATTACTGTTCTGTTCCACCACAGAGTTCCTGTGTACCAGGACAGCAGGGTAGTCGCACAGGAGATGCACCCGCTGCACCAAGTAGGAACTCACCACCATTGCCCCTATCCCTTAAGTCAGAGTGCTCAGGCTGGTGGGGAGAGGATAAGGAATCCTCCCTGTCATGCATCCTGTCTGCATGTTGAGCCCCTTCCAGGGAAGGCAGCCTGCAATTCCAGCGGCATCTCTGGACTCTGGTATTATCTCTCTCAACTCCCTGATACTCCTCAACCTGCTCAGCTCCTGCTTGAGCTCTGGCAATAAGGGAGGAGTTCCTCTGTCCAGGCAGTGCAGTGCCCTCCCTCCCCTGTGCTGGCTGCTGCTGGGTGTCCTGCTACTGCCCGGGGAGCAGGACACACCCTGCAGCCTGGCCCTGGAGCCCTGGGCACTGCAGAGTTCTCCTGGGGGCAGAGCTTAGACACACCATGGCTTTCTGCTGGGTGGCCACCATTGGTCCCTGGCTGAGCTGCCAGGGATTCATTGCCTTTTCTTCAATTATTCTTTTATTGCAATTATTTATTACAGTGAAGATTGAAATAAACACAGTTTAAATGCTGCCTTTTTTGTTATTATGTAATTTGTGGAACACATTTTTAAGAATATGTGAAAGGCATCTATGAGTAGTTTTGTATTTGCATTACATTTCCATATTTTAATAGTGTGTTTCATATGAACACACATTTGCAGTTTTATGTTAGTATCATGAAGTGGACTTTGGACAACAAAACCTGTTCTATTAATAGGTGTTTTAAGATGACATTCTTATATCTTGTTGGAATGGAGTGTGGGAGGTAATACTTACTGCTGTAAAAACTTATCTGTCAATGTAGATACTGCTTGTGTTAAATTTTTTGTAAAACAGTAGGGCAGTAGATCTTGGGAAAAAGATACATTTTTTTGTTATCGTTAATTGTGTCACAATTTATTGAGAAAATCTTCCACTTTTCTATCAAGTTAGTTCATAGACTATGAATCTTTTTTATGAGAATTACAGCTCTTTTCAAAATAACCAATACAGTGAGTAACCACTGGTTAGTGTTAAGACATTATAATATTATACAGAGAATTCTCTTCTCAACCTGTGTTTCTAGGTACAATTTAAGTACTTAAACCATTACTGCAACTACTTTTTTATGGTTCCATGAATAACATTGAATATATCTAATGGTTGTTTAATAAAAATAGAAAACTTCTAGCATGGGCACATTTTTCATCACCTTGCCATGCTTAATAACCAACTACTAAATCACTTATAAATCATTTTTATAAGTAAATCAACAAACCAGAATCAATAACATAGAATTATTAGTGGCCTGCTCTTTTGGAGGAATTGTTGTTCAAGGAAGCAAAACTAGTTTTTTTCCTTCCATGGAAAATTAATTTCACCTATGCCTGTTTGTTTTTTTTTTATTTTGTTTTGTTTTTTGTTTTTTGTTCTTGCAAAACTAGATTTGTAAGAGGAAACTATTTTTTTCTTTTCATAGGGAAAATCTATGAAAGAGAGGAGTGAAAAATCAACAATGATTGCTGGACCCAGATATCATATTGTATGATTTCTCTTCCATCAGTTTCCATATGAAGGTGACCACAGCTGAGTGTATAAAATATAACAAATTTAGGTCAAGCAGCCAGATTAATGGTGTCTGGCACATAATTATGAACATTACAGAAATACTTTATTTTTCTTCTTTACGTGTTTTCTATACGTAGTTTACGGGAAGTAATGTTAGTTTATGCTGTAATTTTGCATCCAGGAAACACTGTAATCATAAAGCACTTCTGTGATATGAAAAAAATTGCCATGTAGTGTGAATAATCTTTCTTCAGATTATAAAGAGAAGTGTTCATTTAGGTAATGATTTTCTGAACCGTTCCTCCTCCATCTCAGTTTAAAAGAAATTAAGTTAATCTTTCTCTGGAAATACCCTTAAAAGTATTTAAAGTAAAATTTATAAACAAAGCTAATCACATATAGGGCTCTTTACAAATTAAACACACAGTGTTACATTTAACAGTGTACTACTGTATTTAACAGAAATACTTGCCATATTTATGTTACTATCTTCTTTTCTTGAGGATGATGTATCTGAGCAATACATGCCTTAAAATTTATGGGTAGTTATCAGCCATGATTCTTTAATTATTTGAGTAAGGGCATCGCCAACCTCATGACTTTCTTGCTTGGTAGAGCCCAGGGCACCAGAATATGGAGGGACTCAAAGATTCTGAATATTTCAAGTGAGGGATAATTTCATGGTTGATTTATTTGGTATCAGTTATGGGCAAAATAATAGTCTGTGCAATAAGAGACTGAAATAAATAGAGAGTTAAGGGGAAAAGATGTAGTTAAGAAAGAGTAGCAGACTTTTCTAGGCAGTTAACATTTATTAATATATTTATCGTTAATATTAATCGTTAATAACATAACGATTAATTTGTTTTTCTTAAAACAAGTTTGGTTGATGTATGGCCATGCAAATGTAGCAGAGTGAACTGTGTAGAGGTTGTAAAATGTTTAATATCATGCCAGCCCAAATCAATTTCTGATCATATACAGATTTTTAAATGCAGAATCAATTGCTCAATGAGGCAGTAAACATTTTGGGGAGGGAGATTTTTAAATAAAGGAAAGATATCAGTGGTAAGTTAATTTAGTCTATTTCTTTGTAACTACAAATTAATTCAGAATGAACATCAACAGTGACAACAGAGTAATTGAGGTATCTGAATAAGTAGAGCTAAGTGAGAAATTAGTATTGTGGAGTTAGGTATAAAGCAGTGGCAGAACTAATACTTGGTTGCAGTTGTTCTTTTTCATATTGGAAATAAAGAGTGAAGAAAAGAACCTTAAAACTGATCTTTTGGTAGGACAAAATGATACAGTTTCAGATGCATCTGAATACATTTAGCTTATCACAGATATGATTGAGAGGTGGTTTGCTAACTGTGTCTAAAACACTTAGTAATAAAAGGCTTTTTAATTTAGCAGAGCAAGTTAGTAGAAGCTGAAGCCAAAATTCAAATTAAATATGTGGCAAACACTTTCAGTAGGGAGGTGATTAACTGCTGGGACAAATTGCCAAGAGAAACAAGTGATTTTTCCATCACATGAGGTTGTCAAATTAGAACTAAATAACTCTCAGGAAATTATTTGACTCTTGCCAAGAACAAATTATTGGTCTCAGTTCATTGTTAACCAGATGAAATTTTAAAGCAGGTGGTTGAGATAGTGGAGCAAATAATTCCCGAGTTTTGTAATGTAAAATCATAAGGAATACTTTACTTAACTTGCATTTGTTGAATTATCATCAACATCAGGAACATCATTGTAACATGCTACAATTTCAAGTTGCACGTAGAGTGTTGTTATTTTATGGCATATTCCCATTCATGCTATAACATTCATGAGATGCTCACTTGTTATCTACTTCATCACATCTGGTTTCAATGATGAAATTTTTTTTGTTGTTCTTTATTTAGAAGGAAATGTTTGGAAAGAGTCAATAGCTCTGTCAGTAGAACTAAACTCAGTAATTTATGCCAGTGCAAAATATTAAATTCTGTCTCAGTGAAGCAGAATCACTGAGTATCACCAACAATTATTTAGTGGCTCAAATGGGATGGACATGCCTTTAAACTTAGGGAATTGGCGTGGTTACTGTGTGTGGCACGCACACATCTTACTGCAATATGCAAGCACATGATGCAGAAATAATTGAGAGAATTAGTGCAGAAATCCTGCAGTCCCTTTTCAACTTTCCTTTTGTGGTTAAATGTATATTTCAGTTGGCTATCATTGGATTTTCTTCAGTACTTCCGCCCAAATGCTGCAATGTTAGTTAAGAATATTTAACTGCCTGAAAGATTAATTGCAGGAGTCTTTATTAAGTGCATGAGAATATCTAAATGGCAGGTGAAGGTACTGTATTAGTGATCACTTGGGAAATTCCAATTTGAGTTAGTCTGTTGAGAAGTGTGAGTGATTTAGTAGATACCTCATGTCTGCAGTCCATGAACATGCAGTGGGAGTGACCTGAGCAGGACACTGTGTAGGTTGAGCTTAGTGACGCTTCAGTAGGCATTGTAAGACTATTTTGAGTCTCAGTTTCACTGTAAGGTTTTTAGTAACAGGTCTTAATTTCTCCCCCATTTAAGTTCAGCACATAATCTCAAATATAGTTTTATGTTTCAGAGGTGCAACAAAATTGTGCCATGTTGAAGGGAAAGTGATTCAAAGTGAATTGGATTGATCTGCCAGCCTTAGCACACATGCCCGTGCTTTCCAAGCTATTAGAAAAATTAATAAACTCACTCCTTGAATTAATGGATGGGCTTGCAGGACACCATCAGACATAAATTTTGAAGCTGAATTATATTTACATTGCTATTTGTACTGTAAAATTGGTAAAGGTTATTAATTCTATCTGGTCTTGATATTATCAGTTTTATACCATAATTACATGCACAGACACAAACAACCTCTTGAGAGGAGTGCTGAAACGCAGATACTTAAAAGTACATGAAGGGCTGAAGCAAATGATCACAAGTTACCCTATCTGTCAGTTTTATATTTTTTTGTCTTTACCTATTGGTCCTCCTGCTCATCTTGATTGCAGGATGTGACCACTACATTTTCTGTGATTATGCAGTACCCTTCTGGATGTAAGGAGTTTCTGTCCCAGCATTTTAAAGACAGAATATGACAATGACAAAATCAGAACCACTGTTGTGCCTCTAGATCTCTGTGGCAGAGATTTCCAGGCTGCCCAAGGTTCTTTGAATACCACATTTTCTTAGCATATAAAAAGATGGGAGTTCTTCTCTCACCAGTGATGACATCATGCTGGATAAGATATGAAATGTTGTGAACAGTGCCATCATGTGCACATGATAGATATTATTATGAATGAAGAGATATGTATGGAAACAGTGGAATGGAACATCAACTGTAGGACATACATATTCTGAATGTGTTTTCACAATCAATTTTCTTTTTCTTTTTCTTTTTTTTTTTTTTGGGGGGGTGGGGGTTGTTTTGTAGGATTTTTAGAATCTAGGGGAGATTTTTTTTCCCCAGCTGTGAAATGCAGACTCCTCCAAACCTTTGTCTGTATGTACTTTTACTTCTTGAATATTCTGTTGTCTTAGAATAGGTTTCCAGCCTCCTAGTAACTGCTAAAATGTTTTTAGTAACTATTTATTTTTAATAACCCATTTCATGAGTTTTGAGATCAGTTTTAGAGAATGATACTCCTCAGATTGAAGACAATGCAGGAAAATTAAATTTGAACATAACTTTCTATAATTGAGTTAGTATTTTAGAAATCTATCCCTGTTTGAATCATAGTCCCTTGTATTGCTTCACTTACAGTGTGGTAGGGATATATATTTACTGGTCTTTAAGGGTCTGCTTTCTGCAGAGTGGCTAGCAGGACAAACTGTGTCCCAAATTAGGAATATCCAGTCTTTCATCACTTGACGTGTCCTTATTATTATAAGAGGTGTACTGAGGAACTGAAGAAAGTTCTGAATTTGCAATTCTGGTTTCTTTTTTTGGCATTTACACCAGGGTAGCTGAAAGTAGATCAGACCCTGCAGAAATTAAAGATGAAAGTTACTAGATTTTTCAGTTCACTTTCCAGCACATATTTTCTCTCTTTAAATCTCCCCAGGGAAGATGTCTCCACTGCCTGTATTATGAAATTATAGCCTACACTTTATTAGTGATCTTAAACAATGAATCTTTTTAGCATAATTCTATTTTTGTAGCATCATGCTGTATTTAAAACAATATTATTGTTATTTTTTTCTGTTGCTGTAGATGTTCATACATTCAACCTTTGGCTTAGTTGCCAAATTGTATCCAATTCAGTACTTGACATGTAACAAAGGAGCACAGATATAGCAAACAGATGTTATTTTTCAAATCTTGTTTTAAGGTAAAATGGGCATATTTTTTATAGATTGTGTTTTCATTGGTTTTTATCCCATGGCAAATAGCAGTACAGCTCAAAGTCTATGCAGCCACCATCAGTGTACATAGTTTGCCAGTCTCTAACGCAACTAATTCCTAGCCAGAAAATGTCCTGCATTTTCAGTGAATCATAACTGAAAAATTATTATGGTGACAGGAAATTTAAACAAAAATGTCATTTCATATTGCTGTAGAAAAGCCAGTTTCAGTGACATTTTTAGAATTATCAGTGAGAAGACATCAATCTGTGGTGACAAGAATCGAACAGAAGTGTAATCATGAAAGTGTTTTGGGTTATTTGTTTAACAGCAGGGGTTGTTAGGATGATCTATAGGTGTAAAATGTTGAAAAAATATATTTATTAGTAATAAATACGTGCTTGATGACAATGAGACTTGGTGATACATGCTATATGCAGTTTCCAGTGGAAACATTGTGGAAAACGCCATCTTAAAAGGCTTTTTAGTGAGCATAGAAGGCTTTATTTTCCCTTAAAAATTCTCAGAGAACCTACATTTGAAGTCCTAGACAGTAGTATTTTTTACCCATTAGTGGGTATGAAAGTGCATACCATCCTCAGTTCTTTTCAGCTACGTCATTAAGATTGTGCAGAGTGTAAAGTACTAGTAATACAGACTTAATCTACCATTTCTTCCACTGTTCCTCAAACTGTACTCACAGTAATTGCTTATTCTGCCTTGGAGACTGGTGTGATTCAATCAAATCCCATCATTTAGGTTGGATTTAAATTCTGGGCAGTACAAATACCAAGAATATCTACTGAGAAAACATGCAAACAACTGTGATGAAATTTATTAATTAGTGAAGTTCTGCTTCAGTTCCTAGATCTTACAGGAGGCCTTAAGGTAAGCAGTGTCTCCAGGAACACAGTAATAGCGGCAAACGCTCCCCAAACCACTCTTCAAAGCGAGGGGATCCTGCTCCCCACAGGTTCCCAGGACAGATGGAGTCCATTGCAAGATGCAAGATTTCCCTATGGGTGGCACATAGTGGATATAAGCATCAATTCCACTTACTTTTTTTTAAGTAAGTAGTGATTAATTCTGCCTTCCTTGGATGGGTATTTCACTTCAGTGATCTCAGAGATCGGAGGCTGCAGTTGACCTTGAAGTTCAGTACATACGTCACTGTCTTGAAGCTCACACTAATGAGATGTGTCAGGCTTTCTGTCCCTCTGTAGAAAGGAGTTCAGCTACAAATAAAGTAGACAAAATGCATATTTTGCAACTTGCCCTACAGAAAGAAAAGTAACATGAACTTCTCTTTTGGTGGAGTGGCTCACTACAAACTGCAGTCAGGTTTCAGTCACCAAATAACTGAATCAGGAGTTTGTAAACAGTTAAGTAACTGTAAACTTTGTGAGCTACTACAAACAGAAACATAAAGGAAAGGTGAGGAAGGAGGAGGCACATTTTGTAGTCAGTGGTTTTGGAGTACCAAAAGGAAATGAAAAGGGCCAGACCACCTTCAGGGATCCTCCAAAACATACCTGTGAATCTTCAGTCAGGGAAACTAGTATTAGTTCCTCCAGTATACACAGCCAGTACCTTAACCTATTGTTACATTAGAGGTGGGTCAGTGCTTTGGGCCTTCAAACAACTTTAGCCTCTGTCATCTTTCCTTAAGGATATTTCTTTCAAACCAAAAGAGAGGGAAGAAATACGGATCTCTGCAGTTGTGTCTTTATAATCCAATATGGTGTATATACATATTTACAGCCTACTCCTCTTCATTTTTCTGTGATATGTTATCCTCAGAAAACACCCTTTATTTTTTAAGGCACTGGATTTTATTTAAGCCAAGGCTTCCTATCTTTGCCCCAGTGTATGTGCTAGTTCTTCTTACACTTTTCCAGACAAGCTGTCTCTTTTTATATTGCCAGGATGAGGCCTTTCAGGAAGAATCCTTGTTTGTCCATATGACAACAAAGTGAGCTAGAAATCAGCTGTTTCAACAAATTGTCTTACTGGATAGCTAAGCATGTGGGAAGCAGTTTGTCTGCTGAACTGGAGCCACCTTAGATTAACATAGCTGTCTTATTTTCTTCAGATGCCTCCATCCCTAGCATATGGAGTCTGCACATCTTGCTACCTAGAGCTTCATTCTGAAATCCACCAAGCTTGCACAAATACACCTACCTGGTGTGGTGCTGCTTTTGTAGGAGACCTTTTCCAGTCCTTATTCAGCTTCAAGTCCTAAGATTTTTTTCAAATGTATGGTGTTTTGTGGGGACTACTACACATGGTAAGAGCAGTATGAGAGAAAGAAGTCCTTCCTCAGGAATTTATCTGACTGAAAATTCACAATGTTTCCTCCTTCTGCTTGGATGGAGTTCTGATTCATAACCAGTACTGTGGAGAGGTGTAGATGTGTACTTCTGAAGCCACATGGACTCTGTTCAAAAAAAATAAAAAAAATTTCGAAACAGGGGTTACAGAGGGATTTTCCTTTATTTTATTTTGCTGCAGGATTATGAATGAGAAACCAAAGGAATATATATATATATATTCCTCCCAAGTTAGAAAAGGCCCACTGGGCTGTTTTATTTAATCTCACCTCTTGTGTACTAGCAGAATAGAATGATGTTAACTGAAAGAGGTCAGCATATGCTCCAGCTAATCATGGTTGTCAGTAGAGCTCTTGTAATGCTGTTAAAAAGTACTTTGATATCTCAAAGATGTGCTCTCTCTGTTTCTCTGTAGGTCATGCAAGCTGAATCAGTTCAGAATATGTGTTTAAACAATTCTTTTTCCTTCCTACAACTAAGCAGAGTTTCAGGATACAGATTAATTATGCTTTGGTTCACAATTTAACATTATGTCCAAAGTAATTTATTTCTTTCAAAATAGATTATTTAAAAGCAAGTGACAAGGGCAAGATTGTTCTCTTCCACATAAATCCCTTTAATTACTCCCATAACATATAAAGCATGTATTGAATTTTATATTAAAGAGCAAACAGAATACATTTGAATCTTTACTTAAAATAACTTACAATATCAAGGGTATACATCTAACATTTGTATTTACAAACATTATCTGTTTATTTTGTAAATCATTAGGTGTAGATACAATTTAATCTTTAGTCTAACAAAGAAAAGGTTGTATTTTACCATAGCAGCTTCTCTCGTAAAATTAACAAACAACCCCCAGAATTATATAAAATAGTGTAGATTGGCTATTAATTGAGTTATGAAAGTGTAGTATCTTTCTAGTACCGGATGCAGCTGGGGGAGTCCAGCTTTTTGGACTTAAGGTTACTTTTCTTGTTGTTGGATTGGGGTTTTTTCCCCTTTATTTTTAGCTTGAGTAAGATGACAGATTTAAATGGCAGTCCTCAGAGCACTTACTAGCCCAAAGGCTAGTAAGTAAACTCGTGTTCATCAATAGCCTTGAATTTCAAAAGTCTTAAGCAAACCTATTAAAATACAGGAATTTGTGTATAAATCAATGTCTTTTTATCTATTTATCTATTTATTGTTTGCAAAACTAAGTTTTCCTGGGCACTGCCTGAGTTACTTGCTATACAAACCTATATAGTTAACTGTACAGATGTGCTGGTTGTCTTACTTCTCAAACCTGTGTTTAATTAATATATAAATTCATGGTCAAAATGTTTCATTTCACTGTTTTCTTTGCCTAGACTATGCATTATAATAGTTAAACCCCAAAGTAATCTTTAGAATGTAATTAAATGATACATGTTTAAGAAAATATGATTCCATTATTTGAAAATATTCAAGATAAATTAATTACATGCACAAAAAACATAAAAATTGAATCTAAACATATTCATCCTAGTGAATGGATTTATATGATAGAAAACTAAGAAAAGGAATTTGGGATTTCAAATTAGGGAGTAGAAAATAAATAAATAAATGCACTAGAGGCCTTCAGAACCCAAATGCTAGATATACCAGAGAAAAAGTAAATAACAAATAGGAAAAAAAATCCTCAAAGGAACAGATTTTTAGTTTTGTAATTTGTTTTATTTCAGTGGAGTAACTCTAACACCAGATGGAATCGATCACAACTTTCTGTAGAAATCATCAAAATCTGCTGCAAATCTTTAAGGAACGTGGAGAAAGATAAAGTTTTCAAAATATTCTTGTCTATTGTATTGCCCAGGCTAGGCTTATTGGTTATCTGCTGCTAAATGATTTTATTATTGAGAATCTTCTTAATTTCTGTGAATACATAAAGTATATTCACTTAGTGCATTCCTGAAAACTGTAGGTTTCTCCTCATTATTAAAATAACTGCATTTGTCATAACATAATAATTAGAAGATCAAGATTTCTTCTGAAGTCCTTGATTTAAAGCTTCATTCTATAAAAACCTCTAAAGGATGGTATTAGCCCCATTTAGGATAGATTTGAAATATAATTTTTTATGTAAGAATGGCTAATATATATATGTTACTAAATTACTGTTGGGGAAAATTAAAAAAAAACACACAAAAGAAAAGGTGACTGATGCAAAATTTTATATGCTTTACGTCTCAGAAAACATTAAAGTATCTGTGAGATTTGCACTCTGGATGTGACTTTCGAATAAATTTGGAGAGCAGTACTCAGTGAAATCATACTAGCATATGTGGTTTTATGGCAAGCATGTAGCTGGATTTGCAGCTGCAATGACCTTCAAGCATTTTTTAATTTTCTTTTTCATTTTTGTGCTTGTTTTTTCTGTAAAGTATTTGGGATAGTTTTTTGTTGATTTTGTTGATGAAAGAGCTGTTCATTGATGATATTGACAGTTTTTAAAGGCTGTCATTCTACAGCACAATTTTTTTAAAAAAGTTGAGATTTTTTGTCATGATGCAGTGATCCTGGACAGCATTTAGAAAGTGTAAGAGTCATATGGGCTGTCTCACTCTGATGAGAAATTGATTGTGTAAGGTATCATACCATGTATTTTGCACAGTTTTTTCTACATAAGACGTGTATAAATGTTGCCACATCATCAGTCCTTTGCCTAAGGAATTTCCTCAACATCAGCTAATTTCTGTATCTGAGCACTAGATTTAATAATTCAGCAATATAATGCTCTGTATTATTATTTCATGTCGAAGAGATGGCCTGATTTTATGTCAAATTCTACAAAACATGACCCATATTCTGAATAAGCTTTTTTGATAGGCAAACTTCATCTGCCACCTGTCAGTGGTCCACAATCTGAAGCAGGTATGTGCAACCACACTACAGTGAAATTTACTATTTACCTCTCTGCAGCTGTACCGGGTGTTTGCAGAGAATTTTGCAGAGTACAGTGAGAAACTAGTCAAAACAGCCTGGAAATTTCTGGTTTAAGTTCTTCAGTAGAGCTGTTTCAGTGTCACAGATGAAAGGTAGATATGTTCCTTTGCCTTGCATTTCAGAATCAGTTGAACACACAATTCGAGGAGTCAGTTTTCATACTTCTTTGTCTGCACTTGTACAGCATTGTGAATAATTAGGGTAACAGTATGTGGTTTGAGCTGCTGTGCCAAGGTGTCATGTATCTCGTTTCATTGGTACCTAGGGATAGCAAAGTTTTCTGAAAAGCAGAGTATCAGTGGTGTGCACTGATGTTAGGAAGGACAACTGATCTTCCTTAATTAAATTAAATGTGTAACGAAGTCACATAGGGGATGCTTGTATTTCCAGGTAGTATAGTCATTGCCTTATGCGTACCTGATTTCTCCAAGGAGTGTCGCAAATGCACTTACTGTTCCTTAATGTTCTATTTTGCATTTGGATCTGTGATTTAGATGACAAATGTGAAAAAGCACATGTTGCCAGAGAACTTTCAAGAGACAAGCTGTGAAGTCTGAAGAACACAGGTTATTCCAGCTAAGGTTGGCAGCGGCTTCTGCTTTAAAGTTTTTCTCCAAGCATGTGGTCTTCAAACTTATACCTGCAAAATACAGGTTAGCATTTGCCTGATACAGATTTTTATTTTATGGCTTATTACACAGAGGTGGAAGTTTTATTTTCACTCTTCCTCTTCTGGTCAGGCACTGGAGCAATTGAGAGTAATCCAAACAGTTGCAGAACAAGATCACATTCAAATTCCACCATTTTGGTAATCTTTTCAAACTCTGTTTATGAGGACATGTAAATTAGTACCATAGAAGGATCTGTTAAAAATTACACTAAACCATTTGTGTTGGCGGTATGAGTCTCTCAACACTGCATTTGGACTAGTTTATATGAGCAGACAGTAGTATCATACTGGGTCTTACAGTTCTTACTGAAGTCACTGGAAAGACCCTGCTGTGTTCCCAAGCAATACTGTGGAACATTCTGGTCTCTGAATTCTTATGCACCAAAGCTTTTTATATGTCATCTGATTTGATTGTTCTCTGATAAGCATGTGGCTTTGTGCTGGATCTTACACAAAATAGTTTCTTAGCTTTGTGTAGCTAACTAAGAGTTAGCAACACAAGTTTATTGCAAACGTTTCTTGTGTCATTGATATTGACACTTCTGTGCAATACTACTTGAATATCAGACTAACGTCATTTGTGGCCCTTGACATCCAAAAAGAGAACATGACAACATGACAAATAAGACCACATGCCTGAAGTGTATTTAAAGGGGGGAAAATGTACTGTAGTACACTTGCTACATTTTGTTGATGAGTTAGTTTATTTTAAAGGCAGAATAGGTGTCTAATTTTCAGTGGAGCAGTGATGTATGTTTTAGAAAAAACAGAGCATCTTCCTAAAACATTAAAAAAAATGAGTAGAAGAGCAGTAAAAAACCCACAAAACTTCCCATTCAAAATCAAAAGAAACATTTCAGACACCAACAATCATCAGCTGCCTCTAAAGCCTGTTAAGTTTACCCACAGTGATACTGACTTACTGTCCTATTGTCTTAATACATAATTTCTGAAGTCAGAATAAAAAAATGGAACAAAATACTGCAGAGGAAAGTAATAATTCCTCACTGGGCTGATATCTATTAGCTTTGTTTAAGCAGCTTCAGTGAGGTTGAGAGTAGCAAGTGCAAAATACTGAATAAATTTGTTTCTTGCCTCCTCATAAGGTACAAGGCAAAATGTAGACATTATTACATTTTCATTCAAGCTACACCTCCAAGGACAATTCTTGAAATCCTCATTAAACTCATTCAGAGTGATTTCCTTTTTAACCAAGGTCAGAATGGTTGTCTTGCAAATCTTTGGCCGCTGTGAATGGGAATTCATAAATCCTAACATTGGGAGGCAAGGTTGCTCTTGCCCTACATTTAATGAGGAAAAGAAATAAGATAGGAAAAAAAAAAAAAAAGAGGAAAAAAAAAAAGAGCAGGCTTCTTTGCCTGATGGTGCTAAAAGTAAGATCTAACTTAGCTGCAATTGAAAAATAAGACTTTTTTTCTTTAAGCAGGGATCAATGCACTGATGATGTCTTCTGTGATATTCATCATTTATATTTCCAGTAAGCTGCTATGTTGTCTGAAACCACTTGTCAGCCTTCCTTTTCTATGGTCTGTTTAGTCTGCTAGCCCACCAGTTAACATATATCCTGAATAACTTCTACATTAAAAATAAGAACAGTTGATAGAATGGTTACTTTTGGAGATATATGTCTCATGAGAAGAGAATGGGTTTATTTTCGTAGCTGTCATAAAGAAATCAGATTGTGCACCCTGTTGGACAATTGTGGTTTATTTTTTCTACATTTGTTTGCTTTTTGTTGGTTTGCTTTTGTTTTCTTTTGGTAGTACATTAAACTTCTTGGCTGGAAACCTGTTATTTTTAATTAAGAAGAAATTATTTTAATTAAGCAGACAGTATGAGCATTCTGAAGTGGACTGGAACTTGTGGTGGTTTTGTAGCAGTGATATTCTGTTTTTAAATAAATAATAAGAAAATCATAATGTGAGCTGGTGTAGTTAAATCATTCAATATGAATGACCAACTGACCAACTGCTGCTAGTGAATGGTTGTTTTTGGGAAAGATAGGTCAGAGCAGGAAAGTATTGAACAAATATAAGGGTATCAGTCTTTGGTTGAAAACTCAATGTACTTGCTCTACAGTGTAGATATAGTCATCCTAACTCCCTCTTCCATAACAACATACAGGAAATAAGATTAGATCTGTCTCACTGTGTGCTGTGTTCCTTTGTTGCTGCTGTTTAGAAGATTTTCATGTCTCCCATAATGGGCCAATATATTTTTTTTTCTTATTCAAGGATTTGTTTTTTTTCCTGATTGAAGTGAATAACTAATGAAACCTGGTCCTTAAAAGTGCACAGTATGGTAAGAATGCTTAGGAGGAAGGTGCTGGGTTGTTTGCTGCTACTTAAGTACAGCACAGAGTTTGCCCTGTCTTCTGCAGATGGATTTTAGGTCCCGTTCTTTTGATAGCATTGTAGTTAATGAAATAATTTTATTTCTTTAAAAGATTTATTTTAGCTATTCCAAGGATATTTCTGCATCTCGTTGGGAACCTGAAAAGTTCATCTATCTCCTTCACTCATTGATCTGTTTGCTGTCTCCAGATTTCAATGTAGTGTATCAATTGCTCTTTACTTAGTTGAGAGAGATGGTGTTGCATGTTTCCTGAAAAGGGTGTAGGTGTTTTGTTTTTATTTTCTCTCTCATTATTCATTTTCATTATGGTGACTGATCAGTAACTCTTTAGCAGCAGAAAAACTTAGGGCAAGAGAAAAGGCATCTTCATATCAGTTCCAGGCACTGCAGAGCCTATCCCACTTACCTCTGGACATTAAGGAATGGTCATTCAGTCAGCAAAACTGCTGGAGTGGAGAGCATTAAATAGGTTTATAATGCTTTTTTTGTCATGAAGGTATATTTTTGATAAAATTACAACTGTTACAGTGATCTTACAGCATCAATTTCAGTACAAAATGAGTGAAAAGCTGTGATAGTTTTGTGTAGCAGATTTGTGAATTCAAGGAGTCTGGCATAATGAGAAGAAGAAGTCAGCCCAACTTCTGTAGGCAGACTAAGCAGATTTTCCCAAAACTCTTAGGTATTTTAATATGAAAATATTAAAATATGTCTTTTACACCAGTGTCACTGCACTGTAATAGTTGCTACCCAGTTGCAGAGGTTCCTTGTGCTCACGGGGTTTATGTATAACTCCATTAAATTTGCTATGGGATGTTTGAGGCACCAATTAGGCCTTTAAAGTATGCAGGACCCTTATAACCCAGTGGCTGCAAAGCCTAGGCAGATTCAAGGAACTGGTGATATGGAACTGCATATAAGCTCTTCTTGTCAAGATAAGTGATGTACAGAAAAAAATTTAAAGAAACCCAACAATCCAAACAAGCAGAAAAGAAACCAAACAAAAGCCCCATTACTGAGTAACAAACTGTATTCTCTTTAAATCACATTTCTTTTTAGCACCACTAATCTTAAAATTCTATGCAATGCCATTATAAGCCAGTTACACTTTTTTATAAACATATAAAACATTTTTTTTACAAGCATATTCACTGTATAGATGTGATTTTGCACAGAAGGTAGTAGAAAGGATTAGTATTAATTGAATTTAGCTTTTTTTAAAAAAAATTCAAGATGTCCACAGAGGCAAAGTAAACATGACTTAGTTTCCCTTCAACAAAATAAAGGTGTTTTGGTAGTAACAGTTGTAAGCCTGGAGATTACCCATAGCCAGACATTTATTGCTTTTTTTTTTTTTTTTTGTGTGTGTTGGAGGAGAGTGGGGAAGGAGGGGGGTGGAACCAAAACTGAAACCACAAAGAAAGAAAAAACAAACCTGATGATCTTAAATACATAACAAACATACACACAGCAATCATGGAATTCCAAGGGAGGGTGGGTAAGGAAGAAATGTCAGAATGTTTATCATACAGCTGTGCCAAAAGTAAAGGCTGAATGAATGAGATGGAGATTAAAGCCAGTAGTTCTGAGCCTGTATTCAATCACTGCAGTCACTCTGTTTGCCTCCTGCATGCTGATGAAGTGTCATGAATGGTCCCATGTACTTTCATTCCAATATATTTCAGGCAGTAGTGATTATTGCTTGTACTCAGCTAAAGCTTGAAATAACTGGCAAACTCTTGCTTAGCAACAGAAGGCCTCATCTTCTCTCCCTTGGGACTGCTAACTCAAAAATGTGCTACTTCTTTTAAAAGTTAAAGTTAGAAGGGGTAGATGCTTTGTATTCATTTTTTCCCATGATAATTTAAAGGAGAAACCCCAAACTAAAGCCAGAAAATGACTTTCTTCCATAAATAATTATTGATTAGTTTTTAAAGGCTGAATCCAATTTATTTTATGACACATTAAACTGTCCTGTAGTTGGACAATTTTTATACAGGTATAGCTTTTATATTAGCTGAGAGAATAGAATCACTTTGCTTCCTTTAAACAAAAAATCTCATAGTGTATTTTGATAAAATTCTTCAGAAGTAATTTGTGCACATTAACTCATTTAAGGTTTGTGCTTATTTTTAATGATTAGATAAGAGTTTGTATTTTTCAGTGATCTCAATCTTAAAAGGAAAACGACTGCACATTTGTTAAATAAATGACAAAATGCAGAACATGGTTTGAGTTGTAGATTTCCAGCAAGTGCACCAAAGAATTCATTAAAAAATGCAGCAGCATTATTCTAGTGTGAATTATATGCTGCTTTGTAGGTTTCTATTTTTGGTTACCACAAGATGGCAAAGCAATGAGCACACAAATGCAAGGACGAGTGAGTTTCATAATAATGCGTTCTGCATTCACACTTTATGCACATCAAGAGAGAATCCAAGCACAGCAGGGTGACAATCACTCCAACAGTCTTTTGAAATCAAAGTACTTCCTCAAGAATGTCTTTCCAGCACTAATTACACTCTTCTATTGTGGTTCTTGTACTGTGCAAAGTAAAATGTTTACACTGTCACTGGATACAGCCCCATTGTTGGAGAAATGGAAGGTAAAAATTAATCAGATTATTAAATAGATTTGTTCTCTTTTATGTTTTGCTGGTTCTACTTTGTGTTTAGGGCTTAAATATAAAAATCCGTTTCCTTTGCCACCAAGGGACTTTGGCAAAGATTCTAATTTTTCACCACCTCCAAGAAAGTCTCATTACTTGAGAGTTGTTCCAATGTGGAAAGGATTGGTTGCCTAGACAGCTCGAGGGTTTTCTCTTTTTTACTGTTTCTTTTTTTTTTCCCCCAGTTGCATACTGATCATGCAGTAACTATTATCAATGGATTTTCTGTTATGAGGAAGGCAAAAACTTGAGGCATGGCTTACCCCAGGACAGGATATGGTGGGATATGCATCTGTGTTTCTGTGCATAGCCATGCATTTTATGTTTGTAAGGATGTATATACAACCTCAGTAATCACTATGAAACTCGGTGTAGGAGAGGATACCATATACCAGTTATGTAATGTTTAAAAGAGAAAGAGTCTAGATTTTATAACATTTGGCTGACAGTGCATGAGTTTATGTGAAGGGTTAAGCAACCAATCCAGTCTTGATCCTTATTCTTGTCTTTGCTACTAGACTTGGTGAAAAAGCTAATTAGTAGGAAGTGGAAAAAGGAATGATTAAATGCTGTTTTCCATGGCATTCTGGAAAAGCTGGCAGCCCACAGGTGGTCCCTTTACTGAGTTAAGAATTTCTGGATGGCTGGTCCCAGAGAGTGCTGGTGAATGGCATTGCATCCAGTTGGCATCTTATCACTAGTGGTGTCGCCCAGGGATCGCTGTTGGGCTCTTTCAGTATCTTTATTGATGATCAGGATCATGGGATCAAGTGTAAATTCACAGATGCCACCAAGCTGGGTGGAAGTATCTGTTTGCTGTAGGGTAGAGAGGTTCTACAGAGGGATCTGGATGGACCAAATCTGTATCTGTACATTTCTAAATTTTTTGAGTATGGAATATATCGCTACAATTTCTAGGTATTCACAGTTTATATTCTGCATTATACATAGAGATACTACACATATACAGTATTTATATCATTGATACATATAGTTCTGTATTCTCTTAAGGAGTTTAGCATTGTCAGAAATAGTTTATTTGTATACCTTACTCTCATTAAGTCTCTGTATCTATTACTGTGTTTGCTTCTCCAACACTGACCAGCTTCTTTTGACTGAAGTTACCAGAAAGCAGATATCAAATGTAATAACTTTGGAATAAACTTATCTCAATCAACAGAGAAGTTGTGTTAGGGAAAATTGATGCTAATATCTGAAATTGGGAAGCAATAGAAAATAGGAGCTGTCTACTTGAAATTGCTAGAATGGATGTGGTGTGTGTACAAGAGTACAGACTCTGTGTATACTTGTTTATACCCACAGTGCACACTAGTGTATTCTGGAACATTATTTTAATCATTTAATCATAGAAAGATTTAAGTTGGAATGGGTGCCTGGAGGTTATCTAGTACAAAAAGAAGTAAGAGAAACCATAGACTTGTCATACAGTGCACAGTGAACAAGTGAGCCTCTGGTTTTACATGCACCTCTACCTCCTGATCTTGAGGCACCTTTGTTCTGAGCTGCTACCATGGCTTATGGTGCATACAAAGTCATACAAAGTGAACAGTTCTTAAAATAGAACTTCCAGTTGGCTTAAGAATTCATTTGACATATTTCCTTGGTTAGAATGACAGTTATTTAAGATACAACACAAATTTGCTAAAAGACTGGTGCAAGGAATGTGGAGACTTTTATGCTGCTGATTTATTTTTTTTTTTGTCCACGTAGTTAGTGGTAAAATTTCCATTGATTTTATTAGGAATGGGATTAATCATTGTGAAAAGGTTCATGTTGTACAGAAAATGTACTACTGTTTTCACTTAAGACTAGGGAAGGATTGTAGTTCTTTAATTCATTCAGTTTTAGCAGATTAGAAGAACTGAATTTTGATTAATACTACATCCTTATGGTATTCAGCTCTTGGCTACTGTCAGTTTGATGGTGGTGTAGTTTCACTGCAAACAGTGTTCTATCCTTCTGTTAACAAGAGCAAAATTGGTAGCCAGTACAGAAGATACATGGCAACATCAGAAACTGAATCGTAGTCTTTTGATTGCCATACCTGTTTAGAACCAAGACTATGTAATCATTATTTAATACGTTCCTTAAGTTCTATGATAAAAACAGTCACTGCTTTCTGTATATAAACAGGCTCATGTTTCTCTTTCACTGTGGTTATGATACTCTCCCTATTACAAAATTACTGTCTCCCTCTGCTGCTGTCCACCTCATATCAGACCAAAATATCCATGTTTATGCATCAACATAAACCCAGATAATGTGATGCATAGTTACAGCTGTGATTAATCATTCAGTTCACTACGCTTACTTGCCCCTTAGGTAATACATACTTGTGTTGGCCTATTTTCTGTAGAGATAGCCTGCCCAATCTTTGATCTGAATGATTGGATTTGTCTTAGTGTCATAATCACTCTCCCTTTAGCTGTTGCTGTATAAATTCTGATTACCTATACCTAATTAAAATAACTTTATTTTGTTTGAACCTAATACATTTTGGATTTGAGGCATTTAGACAAAAGGTTATATGGCCTTTCAGAAACCCTTTTTTAATGAAATATTTATTGCTAGCTTTTCTGTTCTGGTTCCTATCAGCTTATCCTCAGTTTTCATTCAGGTTTCTATATTGCCATTGGGAAAATTAAAATAAGAAGGGCAGGCCTTAAGTGATCAACATGACCATGTATATCTCATATATGTACATTAGTTGCTGGATATCATTCAAGTTTTATTACATTTGGTGAGTGCAAACATTCATTCAATAAATCTTGCTTTACTGCTGTCTTACTCATCCCTGTGGGATCATTCTCCTCTCTGTGAGTTTTATACTTTCTCCTGCTTACATACCATTACCACAGGAGCACACTATCAGTATCACTGACCTAAAAAGCCAAAATATATTCAGCAATATATAATAGGAAGGCAGAAAATGTTAATACTGCTGTTAACATGATGTTAACACTTTTCCTTCAGTTTTAACTCTGTTTGAGGAGCAACATTTTGTTACACTCAGTGCTCTTTACTTTGGCAGCTTTCTTTTTGTCCTCTGCTACAGAAAATTCTGGTTGGTGCTTCTTCAGTGTGACCCATGGAACTGATGAAATCTCACATCTTAGCATTTCTTACTAGAGTCTTAGCTGATAAAAGATTGAATATAGTTTATAATGGTTTATGATGCACTTAATCCCAAATTTAAGAGGAAAATTTAGTGTCATCCACCAGACACAGTCAGAACACTGAAACCTTTTCTACAGTCAGCGCTGTGGTGTAAAACAGCAGCAGGTAGATTAGAACAAACAATGCAAAGTATAGCCAACGTTAAACTCAGACCTGACTTTTTTTATTTTTCATTCCCTTAGAAATAAGTGGGAATTCTTACACAGGTAGTTTCTGCTTTGAATTTTTCTCTGGGTTGGACTAAAAGTTATATATTGTAAAGTAAATTTATTGCATCCATTGACCATGGTATGATAAAGAATAGACTTAATGATTGACTCTGTGTTAGTATAACAGTACTGTGTGAGGAACCATGGCAAATTGCTTGTATCTTACGGTCAATATGAGAAGCAATGCCTCTGGATAATGTTCAGGACACCCTTCTGTGAAGAATATCTATCTCTATGTGTATATGTGTGTGAGTTTATCCAAGTACATATATTTTTGTGTTTAGAAAACTTAACTGCAGTCTATTCTATGTCATAGAAAACATATTTCATGATGGTATGCCATGAGTAATAGTGAATTTAGTTCATCAAAATACTGAGCAGAGTGGTATCAGGCCTCATTTTTGTTCCTTTTTATTGAGGACATTGAACTAAGGAAGTATTATTTATTAGGCATTCATTGGGAAATTGATAGCGTAATTTAACTTTTTTATTAGCTAGTAAAACTGATAAGCAGTACATAAAAAGATGGACCTTGTTATAGAGGGAATAATAATAATAATAATAAAAGGTTCATTTAAAGTTTTTTAAAAGGTCATCAGTGTATAAAGTCTTTTTGACATTGCCTTCCGTAATATGAACGCATACATACCACATAACTTTTGCTTCTGTTGATAGATTTTTTGTGTTTATTTTGCAGCCACTGAGTCCAGCAGAAAATTAATTTATACAGTTAAAATATTTTCAGGTTTTCAGTAAACTGAAATTAATTCTACATCTAGTGTGAACATACAGGAAGTACATTCTTTAAGGAGAAGCCCCTTTATATGTGGTAGAGTTGAAATAATGGAGTTGTGAGTGTGCAATGGTTGAACAATTAGTTGTGCAAATGGAAGGCATTGTTCCTGGTTAGTGGGACACAGGAGGACATATTGTGTGTGTTTCTAATCTTGAGCCCTTTACTGATTGGTAAAGGTGGGTGGGATGACAGTCGTCCTCATTCACTGCTCTCTCTTTGGGTAGCCTTGGATACATGAACAACTTAAAAACTCTTTTTCTGACACCCTCCTCTGAGTTGTGCAAAAGAGAATCTTATCCCATAAATGGTTATCTTCTTGGAGGACTAGAAATAAGGATATAAAAATCATGGATTTTATCCATGAAAACTTTTCATTTCAGCATGCACCTGTTTCATAAGTCATTTTGAGCAAAACAGATAAAAATGGAAAATGCAGCAGTGAAGCTGGCCCAGATAGAAAATCACTCCTCCAAGTCTGCAGAACATCTGAGAATAATAGCCAGCATACTCCTGCTTCTCTGTCACACTTGTGTAAAACCCTGTTCCCAGACAAACCTTTAAAATTAATGCCATCACTCAAATTAATCAGTTAAGGAGCCTGTCAAATTCACTTCTTCTGGTTGGTGCTGAAGTTGGTATTAGTCTAACAGAAAGGATATATTTCTTTTGCATACTATGTCTGTCTTTTTGAGTCTCCCCTTGGTGCTGTACCTGTGCAGGTGGGGCTCGTGTGCTGACTGTAGCCATGTGCTCAGCATAGCACCCGAGTGAGGGCCTTCCCTGCACCCTGCTGTAAACATGGGGAAACTGCTTTGTGGCATCAGGGATGAAAGGGAGAGCAAAGCAAGAAGAAACAGCAGACACAGCAGGTACTAGCTGTTCTCTTCTGGTCCTGATGATGTTCTTGATTTGAGCACTCATGCTAGCATCCAGATTAGTTGAACACATGCACCATAAACTCCCTTTATGATCCCTGCAGACGCACTGTAAGAGATGCAAATTCTACTTGTTGGAGCTTTGGGCTTGTGGTTCCTTTGTATGCTCAAGATTCTCAGCATGAGACTGATTTGGATTCATCCATAATACTTCTAATTAATGTCATGTATTTTTCAGTGGGACTATTTCTTCTTAGGTACAGTAAGACTTTCAAAATTGTTGAAGATTGTTTCCTTCTTTGATATGTATACTGTTCTACTTCAGAGTTTCCTTTCTTTCTTTTTTTTTTCTTTTTTTTTTTCCTTTTTCTTTCCCAGTGTTTACTTTTATATTTCCCTGTAGTTATGTGTGAGCTGTTGTACCTATATGTCTGTAGCAAGTGCAGCATAACCAGGTCTTGAGAGACTTAATTTTAAACAGAGAATGTTTATGGACTTTTCCTGTAAACAAAAAAGATGGCAAAAAAAATTGCCCGAGCTACTAGAACATTTTGTCTGCTATCTCGTGACTTCAGGGTAAGCCTGCCATCTAGATTATAAAAAAAAAAAACAAAACAACTGCATTACAGTGTCATTACTAGAAATAAAATGTTTTAGGTTTTTTTTGTCATAGTCTTTTGCGAAAAGGGAAGAGTAGTATTACAGGCAGTAATGAAAATGAACAGCCTTATTTTAAAGAAATCATCTAGACCTAGCAACAGGACAGTAGGTTATTTAGTGTGATCATATTTGTCCTAGAAAAATGACAACATTTTCATAATTTGAATTTTTTATTCATACATAGGTATGAGTTGGCATATGGCATGTTAACAAGGCTGGGTACTGTTAGGTAGTAGTTGTCTTCAACTCCTACTTTGGCCTTCAGGTTTTGAAACCTGCTACAGGCACGGAATAATGACACAGTTCTTTTTGTGTAGTATATAATTTAGTTCCTGGTAGATGGTAATTAGACTTTGGGGCTACTGTTTCTGCAGTTTAAGGGCTGAGATTCAATACAACAAAATGCCAGTAAGTTAGTTCTTTCCTGCATGGACTCTTACTGGACCAAATTTTACCCAAAACCTGCTGTTGAACCCAGAATCTTGGAGTGCATATCTTGATACAAGTAGGATGGCTACTTGTGTGATGACTTTTTAAAGGCTGTTCATTTTAAGCAGTTTTCAAGTCCTTCTAGAATAACAATCAGGTAATCCTAGGATAATGGTTTGATAGTACAAAGGAAAGCCTGAGAAGATAAAAACACGGTTTACCTGAGCAGCTACTTTATATCTACTTCTGATATATGACTTTATCTGCATGTTCTTTCAAACTGATTTCATGCTCCCTGCAGTGACATATTTTGCTAACACAACAGACTTGTTCCTTCCCGACATAAAGCTTCTGGCTCCAACAAATGTCAGTAGCTTTTTAGACAAACCTGTGCTTTTTTTTCCTGTCTTTCTCAAGAGGAATATCAGCATCCCTGCAATAACATTTTTCCCCCTATGGCTATTCCGTTTGTTTTATAAACAGACTAGGTTTATTTTACATGTAGAGGCTGGTAAAGGCATAGAAGAAATTTTTTGTCTTTTTTTTTATTTTTATTTTTATTTTCTTTTTCATTTTAATTTTCTTTTTCCTTTTTTGTTTTCTTTTTCTTCCTTCTTTTTATAACATCTTTTAATATTTTTAGGAAAGTAATAGAATAAGAGCCACTTCCTGATTTATGCAAATAAGCAAAGTTTTGTTCCATCCTGAATTCCTGCAGTTATTTCCTTTCTGTAACCAATTGAGGCCTCCAGAAGCAATTAACTAACCCTTGGAGCTGCAGGTCCTCCTTGGAGCAGCTCTGTGGAGCTGAGATCTGCAGTTCACACTGTCTTACACAGAGGGAGAAATTACTTAAAGAAAAAAGACTCAAACACCTTGTCATTTCTACATACATAGTATGAATTATGTTTTCAAGTAACAAAGGAGGAGAAATTAGAACTACGTTCTAACTAGGCAAATCACTTGTTTCCACATTAAATCATACATCCTTGACTTTTTGAGCTTTTTCTGGTCTGGAATTCCCTTATTGTGTACCAAATCTGACTGAGAAATCCATTTGGAATCTGAAATCTTGCAGTCTGTTTTTACTGCAGTTTGGTTTTACATGTATTTTTCTTTATCTTGTGTTTTTAATAGTCAGATATAGGGAGAATTATTCCTAATTATACAACAAAACATTAAGCAATTACATGTAATAGTAGTATCAGGTGCAATAAGTTAGGGCATTACTCTTATCTAGGAAAAAATTAAATTTCAAAATGGGCCCTGAATGTATCTTGAATCTCCACAGACTTGATTTTCTTTCCTGTGCAACTACTTAGAAGACTAGGATCTATCTTAATTAAAATTTACTGCTTATTTCAGAATGGAAGAGCTGAAAACTATTTTCCTGTCCTCCTAATGTCTGTGCTGTTTATGTGCTTGAGATGGCTAAGTGGTAGTTTGAAAATTGCAGAAAGATTAGTAATTACTAGGGGGACATAATATACTGTTTCATTGCAGTGGAACTCTGAAAATATTTAAACTAAGTATTTAAAGGAGAAGGCATTAATCATATTTTTATCATTATTCATAAATTTTACCAAATTAAGCTCTATAATTATTTTTTCTTTATCAAATGGGCACTCAAGCCACATCTTTTAAGATATTTATTCTTTAATGCCACTAAAATACAACATCACTTGTTTTAAGACTGAGAAGCTACAAAGGTTACATTATAAAGTTGACTCTCATCAAATATTGCTGTAAACCTATAATGAAATAAATGTAAGGAAACTTCTGAAAGAATTGTACTGTATTTTACTCCACTGGGCACCTGTGGGTTACACCAATGGATTAGGATTATCCAAATTAATTCGTTTTTGTTTCAGTAACATCGGCCCTTTCTTCTACTGACAACATAATCATGCCCTCAAGAAAAACTGGTAAAGGCTATTTTAAAGAGTTTGTCTAACTCTACTAGCATGAAGAATTGTTTTGTGTAGTCTTGTTACTTAAACAGACACAACATTTGTTTCAATAAAACGATCCATGGTCCAAAATGATGTATGAAACATCTTGGGAACAAATGCTTTTCATGTCATTGACTTTGAAAGGAGGAAAGGGAAATAGTGTATTTCCTTGAAAATATTCTACTGCAAAACTGGAATGCCTTTGTATCACCTAAGTTAACAACTGAAGCAATGTTCTTATTTGACAGATATTTGCTTATTCTCAAATTGTGGTGATTAATTTGAAAAACTTTTTCTCACACTGGCTGAGCCAATTCTGCCCTGTTACTTTATTTTTTTTTTTCAGAAGCTTTCTTTCTTATTTAATTTCTTTCTTATTTAATGCTAGTTGGATTTCCAAAAATTTTACTCTTGCAGCTTAAACATGAGTATGGTTCTTTGAGGCAAACCAATTCATTGCCATAATCTCCCTCTTTATGAACTAGATTTTAAAAAGAAAAGGTAATTGAACTGTCTGGATTTGGATCATATTCAGTGTAAGAGATCTTCTTTCAAGACATTTTCCTTGAAGAAGGATATATGACAAAAAATTGAGTTCTGCTTAAACGCATGCTTTTTATATTTTAAATTGAATAATTTTTAAATATTTGTTTCTCAGGCTAATGTCAAGCTGTAGATAATGAGTGACACTTAGTACTTCAGTTCCCCCTTGTTTCAGTAGGAATTGTTGATCCTCAGCTCTGCTCAGGAATTGACATGGCTCTGTTTCCAGAAAGACTTCAATATTGTAATATAAAACTACTGAATGTATTCCTATGATCTGATTTTGAAACAACTCCTGCATTGTATTCACTGACAAAAGCATATCTGAATCTAGCCAAGAATTTTAATACCATCTAACTTAATGCATTTTGAACTAAAAGAGCTTGTGTTGCTAGGCATCAAATTGGTGATGCATGGAAAAATTGTTCACTGAAACTATAATATAAGCCTGCATGTACAAATCACAAGTAGGTTTTCTGGACGAGCATGTAATCTAAACCTCTGGAAAAATCTTTATGTTTAGATCAAGACTTACTTTCATTGTACCCACAGATTCCATTAGTTCATAATTAGATTTTATTTCTTTAAATGAATTTTAGGTAAAGCCTTCGGCTTTACAATAAACATAAATTTAAAAAAAAAAAAAAAGTTTGCTGTAGTTAATGTGGATTATTTAGATTTTTATTTCCTAATGGAGAGTAAAAATATTTTAGCCATGTAAAATTAAAATATTATTCCAAGTACCCTCCATGTAATACAAATATATCTATTGTTTAAGGTTTTTACCTGTTGCTGAAAATATAGATCTTTCAAAATGTTTGTTCTTTCAACAATGACATATAGTTGACAGAAGAGTCTTAGTAATAAGCATGAAAAATGCCATTTGCTTTTAAGCTTTTCAATAACAATTTTTTTTCAAGAATGAAACACTAACGATATTTTAAAAATGGGCTCTTTTTACCTTGAGGTATTTCCTGCACATTTGCTAAATATGTGTACACTCATGATTCCTGCAAACTCCATGAAAGTCTCACAAAGAGAGAAAAGCAGTTTGAGGACTGATCACAAATGGACTTCATTTAGAAAAAATACCAAAGTGCTGTATACAGCAGTTACTGAAAAGAATTTCAAGATACAAGCCAAAAGTACAGTCCTGTTTTATTTAAAATTTTAACACTTGTGCATTTTTTTATTTTTGTTTACTTTGGCTTGCATTTTTAATTCAGAATCCTGTGGTTTTCCCTTTTTCTGAAATAATTCCATATAGACGCATTTGTGTTTGTGGTGGGAGAGAGTGGGGAGAGATCAGCTGGCATTTTAAGAATGCAGTGCTACACTATAAAAGAGCATTAAAGAACTGAAACTTTTCTCTGTTTAGTAATCAGACAGTGACAAAACAAAATCAAATAAATTGACAGTGAGATCTTAATTATTGGATTAAAATAATAAAACAAATATTAAAATTATTTTCATATATATATAGTAACAGTGGCAAAAACAAAGAAATATCTGCTAATTAATTTGGAAAACTTCAGTTTTATGGTACTTCTGAAATAATCTTCATTCTGGTTTATAAAATAGTAAAACACAAAATTGTCTTGGAAAAAATATTTTAGACAAAAGGAAAATTACTCTGTTCCTTAAGGATGTTTGTCTTTTTTCCACCAAGATTATTTGTTTAGGTTGCAGGGTGGTGAATTGCTTTGTGTGCTGCAAATATGTACAGAAAATATAATGAAAGTGTGGAGCCTTTATGAATTTTCATGGACTGTGGCTTTTAATCTCTGAACTGGAAAAGCTTCAGTGAAACTCCACCCATTGCTGCCTTGAGATTTCTTCTCTGGCTTTAGGAGTGAAGTGGAGCATGTTCAGAGGCTCACCAATGAACAGCCTTTTTTCATTAACATCTCTGAAAAAGGTCACCATGTTAACTTTAAAGGTGTCCCAATTTTTGCCATTCAGTACTTGCAAAAAGCATATTCATTTAGTTCCATTACTTTGTACCTTATGTTTCTAGATTAAATTGTTAAAAAGCCAAAGTAGCTCACGTCATCTAAGTGAGGTACTCCTGTAGTCTTACCCTCTACATAATGAAAGACAGAGAGATGGCATGTTTTACACCAGGATGACTCTCTCTCTGGAGATGGCCTTCCATAACCTTAACTAATACCTTTCATGCTTTACAGCCATCTAGAGCCGAGGAACAGTGGATGTACTCTCTGCTGCAATGCTCAATATGCTTGCAATCTTTGCAGCCTGTGACACAATCAGGAGAAAATATTTATGTCATATATGTTAGAGCTCCTGTAACTCTACAATAACTTAAAATTTTCTTCTGCTATAGAAAAAAGAAAAGCATCAGATAAAATATCTGTGTATAGCAATTACTTTTGTGTAGGTATCCTAGTTTTCAAAATTCATAAAGAAAATAAGGTCACTATGCCTGGAAGAAATTATCATTTCTGAAAACCAAAGCAGAACTAAAATTGTACAGGTCCAAAAGCAGAAAATACCATTAAGCGTTCTTATTGATGCTCATTGCTTGCAGTCCCTGGGAAGCTCATTGCCTTCACAAATTATCTTGACATAGAACTTCATTGTTTTTATTCTCTGACTATAGCCATTATTTGCCTTCACTGTGCTGTAAATCTGATTCTTTCCTCTGAAATGGGAGTTCATGCAGTTATTCCCCTAGATTGTATGATTTATCATAGCTTCTAATGAAAGAAATAATAGTATAAAGACTCATGGATAGTGGAGAGTATGGAAACCCATACACTTATATGTGTCATACTTAACCCTTCCACTTTCTTGTGGCCTGAGGCAACAGCATCTAAATATGCCTCTGATTATCTTTTTTTTTCACATGATCTAGCAAGGCAGCTATATTCCTCAGAAGCAATATATCTCCTTCAACCCTGAATGAAATATATTAGTGCCAGGGCAAAAAAAATAATTTTTTGTTGTTGTTTTATTTTTTTTTTGTTTTTTTTTTTAGTTCAACATATTTGAGTGTAGCAGGATCTCTCTTGTCTTTTTCTAGAAAATTATGTGCCACTATCTTTCTTGCTAAACCTTTGCATTCTAATCCAGTATTTTTAAATTAACAAAGAAAGAAGCAGAATATAATAAAGTCCTCTTATCAAGAAGTTTATTCTAAGATGTTTTTATTAACAGACTGGGTGGAAAAGAGTAGAAACACAGGACTGACCAAAGCCCATAAGTTTAGTTGCCAGGAGTCATTAAACACAGTGGTGATAATGTTCACTGTTGTGAAAATAATATGTGTTTGTAAGTGCCTGATGTATGTTACTTAGATGTCATATATTTGCATGCATTTGTAGTACCTGATTCCATACCCATCCTTGATATCTTCATTTTTGCCAATTTTTAATTTACTGTAGTATAAGAGTCAGAGAAACATAAAATTTAGGTGCCTTAGCAGTGAACAAAACACAGTGCTGGTGACAATCTACAATATTTTGCTCTTCTGCAAAAGCATCTTAACTGCTTCTGAGAAGAATAGACTGGGTAAACTTGTATTCTGAATTTAAAAAAAAAAAAAAGGTTAATAGAAAATCAGCATTTTATTTTTTGACTTAAAGGCCATTCAAAAATATTTCAGGTTGATTGGGTTTTACTTTTTTTTAGTTTTGATGTTATTATAGAATTTTTGGATTTTTCTCATTTTATTTCAACAGCATAAAAACAATTTACCATTAATATTATTTAAACTGTGTTTTTTTAAAAAAACTGAATTTAATTTTTCTTTTTTTTTTTTTAATAAAAACTAAAATGTAGAAAGCTTGTGATTTGCAGATAGTGTTGCACATGTTTACTAGTGCACTATAAACCCCAGAAAATATATGTAATGCAAAATGGTAGTTGGAATTTTTTTTCAGTCTTTCTACATATTGAAATTCAATAATGTATCTTTCCTGACTGTCAAAGGTACTATTTTGGTGTACTACTAGCCTACTACTGGTTGTACCAGAGGAAGTGCATTGCTTTGAAAGTATAACATTAACTTTAAATTAATGTTCTTCATAAATAATTTTTTTGAACTTTTGGGTTTGCTTCTCATATCATAGTCCAAATTCAGAATTGGTGTGGATTTCTTTAGTATCTAGGAAAAGCTACCTATATTGGAAAAGTCAATAAAAAGTTAGTAATTACTGAGCTAAGGGTGTGGTGTCATTTAAGTCATTTGACAGTTACCTAGTAAATTTAGTAAAAAAAATAAAAAATAAAATAAAAGCTACATCAAGTATGAGTCAGGAAGAGAATTAATTACCTTTCAGTTTAGATGGTGCAAGAGCCAAAGGACTGACAGTTTGGCAAACATGGGAATGCTTTGAAAGTCTTTCTCCTTCAAAAGCAACACACAAAACAGTTAAGCCTTCATTGTACTCATGGAAATTTGGGGAAGTTTCTATTTGCAGTATATTTTATAACTTCTTTTCTGAAAGTATGTAAAGAGCATACCATTTACATTTCATTGCCAAAAGATCGTCCCTTTACTTAGCCAACATAAGTAAAAGTAACCTGTGTAACCTCAACTCTCTGGCTTTTACGAAACAATAATCATTTTCTGACAGAACCAGTTTGCAGGGTTTTCATATGTCCACCACAAAGAAAAATTGTATGTCATCTTAGTTTTATTATATCCATCAGCTGGCTGCCCATTTGTTGTGGAGTGTCTGCTGTGACTTGGGGCCGTGGCTCTATTCGGCTGTAATAGATTGCCTGCAGTGCATTCAGTGACTGGGACCTGTTGCTGGTTTGTTTTCCAGGTCAGCTGGCTGCAGGTACATGTGAGATTGTTACTTTGGACAGAGATAGCAGTCAGCCCCGAAGGACTATAGCCCGACAAACAGCTCGCTGTGCATGTAAAAAAGGACAGATTGCCGGCACAACAAGAGCAAGGCCAGCGTGTGTTGATGGTAAGAAGCAAAAATCTATTCAATCGGTTTCTGCCAATACAAGAGTGCTGTCTCCTGAAAAAACAAAACAAAACATGCTATAGAAGAAATTTTCATGTTGTCCCAACTAGCAATGGCAATAGCATTGAAATTCACCCAAAGGGTAATACTGACTAATAGTATAGATATTTCAATTACATTTTTTTCCATTGGGAAATTTCACTTTTGTTTTAACTTGATATGCAGTGGAATGTTAAAGGCATGGTACTATTTTATTCTGCATGTGATTACAGAATCAGCAGTGAAATGGCATTCCTTTTCCCCCTACTTTTTATTCCTTAAAACATTAAAAAAATGGAGCAAGCAATCCTCAAAGGTCTTATGCCACTGGGAGGCTAATGTGACTGCTCCTGTGTGATATTTAATGCTGTTGAAGAAAGCACAGATGCTATAATTGGAATACAGTATCTGAATGTACATCACATGTCCAGTATTTCATCTCTCTTTAAAATGATATTCTGTATGATTCACTGCAGATGCACTGATAGCATGTAGCTGGAAAACTGCTCGCATACAGGGAGGTATGGAAATGTTTCACTTTGAAATAATTTTTTGAGACAAATTAAATTCTCTGTTACATTTACAGTGGGAGAGTCTTCAAGAGAGGTCTGCCCTGAAAGGTTTTCAGTAAACATTAATATTAAAAATGAAATTTGAGACATGTTGAAAATAATGATATTAAATTATAAGTTTTGATCTAGTCTCCATTAACAAAAGAAAAAAAATATATATATACATGCTTATGTATAGAACTATAAGCAATTCATGTATTGGCTTTGAATACTGGCTGGTTTGAGTCTTCAGTTAAAAATATTGCAGAGAACACCCTACTGTTGCCTCAGAATTTGGTCGTTATCAGTGGTTATCAAAGAAGACAGCTCAAAAGGAGATTTCAGAGCCAACCCACAAAGCTAAATATAGAACGTCATGCACATTCTATTTTTGCATTTTTCTTTCACTGTTTTTAGTACTCTGTAAGATACTTTCTTAGCTGTCTCTTTCATAATACAATACTATATCCACTAGTTCTCCTTTCATGTTTTATTGTAAGATCATAAGATGTAATTGCTTAAGAAAGGAATTATTTTATTATATTTATAGTTGCAACTTTAGGAAAAGAGCTTACTACCAATTAAAATATTCAACATATGTTTTCTTCTTTAAAACAACAAAGTTCTGAGCAAGAAGAAAATAGTTTTCCACCAGCTGATGGGAACAAAACCTAATTTTTCCTCAGTTAGTTTTGGCCTATGGTTAGATTGATTTGCTGTAACTTGGGTATCCAAAGGTAGCTGCTAATGACTTCAGTTTTTCTTTATACCAAATAAAGACAAAAAGGTACCCTTTCAGAGTAATCTATCTCATTTTTACTGCCTAAGATAAGTCAGATGTATCACTCTTTGTTGCACACTGTCTGCCTTGCCTTGATACACCTGCGAGTGTCTTCAGGTGAAACTGAGCTAGAATACACATGTTGCTAAGAAGACATGCCTGCACCTCATCCTTCAATTATACATTAGGTTGTTTTCAAAATATGGAAGCTTTGAGTTAATTAGATATTTGAAAATATTTTTTCTTTCTTTACTTATTTCCTGGAGGAAACTCACAACGAAAGTCTGTTTCAAATTCTGCTTGTGCTTTCAATGTTCTTGATCATCATTTCAGGAAAAAAATAACTGGATGACAGGATTCATGGTTAGAGATCATGTAGTCAGAAAAGGTTCTTTATGTAATACTTTGTTGGAAAAAGAATTGGGAAGTTCATCAGTTGAAAAATAAAGCTTCACTTTAACATTTGTGTCTAAATCCCATAATTATTTTTTTAAGGCTGACAAGGAGTCACATGGAAAAGATGAGGAATAATGGGTACAAGTTTCTCCTGGGGATATTCCAATTAGACATAAAATGATAATTTTTCAAAATGAGAAAACTCAGCCTTTGAAACACCCCAGGGAACTGGTGGATTCCCCAGTATTGTACACATAAGATGCAGTTGAACAGGGTGATGGGCCATTTTGTCTAGACTGGTGTTTTTGCCTAAAAGGTTGGACAAGATGATCCTTGTGGTTCCCTTCCTATTCTTTGATTGGTGACACATTAAGATACAATAACATGGTTCTTCATTATTTTGTGAAATGTTTATAATTAGGATGTTAAGCCCTTTGCTAAGAATAACTACATGATATGTAGGACATGCTTCTTTATTTTCCTGAGCACTGTTGGGGATGTTTTATAATCAGAGCTCAAAAAGGTTAGTAATACCTAGAACTGTATATCAAGTGTCCAGACTAGACAAAAGTCAAATCTTTGATCTGTAGGTTTTTGTCATGAGTGAAGTTAAAAAATCTAGTTTTACATACCATCAACACAATTATATAGGAAGGAATAAACAAGCACTTTATCTTGTCTCTAAACTGCTTGCAAGTAAAACTGGCAGATAAATTGGCCACAAACTGACAAGCATCCATCTGTGAATTTACCAGGTTCATAGTTTAAAGAATGAACATTGATTTCTTCCATATTTTTATACACATTTCTAGAATACATTTTTTCAAACACAACTACTTAATGCTTTATTCTGAACATGATATGAATGCTACATAAAATTATGTAGGAGAAAGCTGTATTTGTCTCCAATATTAAGTCAAACACTGCTGGTTTAGGAACGTAACAAGCAAACATAATTGCTGGGTTGTTTTTTGTTTTTTTTGCAATAAAGAATCCCATTTTTCAAAAAAACAAATAAATCCTTCTCAGCTTTCTTAAATAGGATATAGAATGTACTTTTGCAAATTTTTCTTCATTTGTATTACTGTTCATGTTAACTATATAACTGCTATTTGACATTTCATTTTTGCTATCAAAAAGGAAAAAATCCTCAAAAATTTGCTTCTTTTAATTTTATTCTTTATATAGTCTTGATTTCAAATAGGTTATTTCTAAAGTGGAGGTAGACCTTAGACCTTTAATGCAAAGTCATATGTGAAGGAAGCAGGCATAGTAAGTGTGACCTGCTAACCCAATAGTGACAAAATATTAGCTAACAGCTTTGTTGCATCTTCTGGCAAGAGAGTGGTTTAAGGATTCATTATTAAAGCTGGTAATTTTTACAACCTTAAAATACATCGTCTTGTAGCTAGCTATCATTTGTACAATGTTCAATGGAAGGAAGTACCTGGGAATATATTTGATTGTGTAGTATATTTCCTGGAGCTTCGAAATGCAAGTGTCAATTCTTGCAGCAAAAGGAGTAGGTAATTTAAGGGCTCTTAAACCTTACAAACATTGGGTGAGATTGAACTTGTCAACATAGCTCTTAGAGTAAGTCCTGAGTTGATTATCAAAATCCACTCTTCTTTCCACTGCTGCATCACTGAAGGTCTTTTCCTAATAAAGGAAGCACAGTGAATGTCAAATAGATAAAACTGGAATTCTTAGAAATGGAAATACAGTGTTTAGAGTTTGGTCTGAGCAGTAAATGAAGAACAGACAATTTCTTGAAATATTTCCATATGATGGAGAGGGTTGATTTAATTTGTATTTTTTCCTAGCAGTCTTAACTATGGCAGATTGCTAATGTATTCTGAAAAAAAGACATCGATATTCACCCTGATTTAAAGCTTGATTTAGTGTTGATTGCTTCATTTCTACACCCACGGAGTCATAATGTATATTTGGTATGTTTGGTTATGATGTAATTTTTATTCATGAATGTAGGGTTTGTGATATTATGACAGCAGTTTGCCTGCACTTTTCATTATATTATTTTTATTTGCAACTGGTGTTCCCTAGTCCCATTTTTGAGATCAAATTCCATAGCAATGACCTCAGTTGCATTAGTTTGATAAGATATTCTGTTTCAACATAGCATCTGGTTTATCACCACTGTAATTTCCCTGTGTGTCGGTTAAGCTTCATCAGTTTTTAAGCTGGAACCAGTGAGAGATTGGAAGATAGCAATTATTCTTTGGTTTTGTACAGTACCTTTGCTAATTTAAATTTGTTTTAAAGCAAGTGATGATGAAAAGTCTTTAATAAAAGTTTGCGTACAGATGCACCCATGATTTGTGTTCTTTCACAAGAATTGTATAAATCTGAAAATAAGATTTGTTATGGTAAAGCTTTTCTTACAATGCAAAGATAGTTTCCTGAGAAGTGTGTAAAGAACTTTTAAATGTTCAATAATTCTAATACTTATGTCTAATGCATATTTATAGGTAAAAAATAAACTGCAATTTTGTTCAGAAAATAGAAACAGTTGATGAGAGGAAAAGTGGTATGAGAGAATTTGTTTATTTGCCTGAGAAAATTAGGATGGCAATCATTAATTTGCTTACCTAAATTCTGTGATTAGAAGATTCTTATGCTCTGGTTACTTTTATGTCCAGTAAGTGCTATGAGAAATGCCAGGAGATCAATCCCAATATCCAAAAATCTTAAATTTGGGCAGTTGTAGCTCAGGTAACTGAATTCAAAGTGTTCAGACTACTTTTTTTACAAATCAAAGTGTGGATTGATTGGTTTTTGTTTTGTTGGTTTTTACTTTTTACAGTTTTAGTAATATTGAATTGCTTTTGCAAGCATTGTAGTGATATTGGTTTCTATAGGATGTTAGTGTATATAAGTTATTCATACATTATGATTAACATGCTTTTCAGTTGGCATTGATTGATTTTTTTTTTTAACACAGACACTCAAGATCTACAAGGAAACCACATTAGTTTCAATCAATAATTCCCTGCTCTTATTATCTCTGTGACTCTATAGGGAAGTGTAGGGGTCAGAACTGATCATTAATAGAATCCTAGGTCATGTACTTCAAACAAAACTGCTTAATAACGAGAGAGCTTCATCATTCTAAAGAGTCTTAGACATATTGTAGGGAGCAAAAAAAAGAAGGATAACTATAAAGACTAAACTAAACTAAACTAAAATGATAACTATAATTACTTTATTTTTTTTTCTTATTTTACATCTATAATATTTAATGTTTGTTATTGTAATATTTATGTTATTTTGTCATATTTTTATTGAAGATATTTCAAACCTTCCTTGACTGTAATTATAATACATTTTACTTTGTTGCATAAGTAAAACCAAAAGGAAAACTAGTATGCATGCCAAACTTGTTTTTCCACATGGCTTGAAGAATAACTCTTTTCTTCCTTTTCTAATCCTAGCTCCCACATATACAGTCACAAATGCATCTATACTTACAGATGCACCAGTGCATGTACAAGGCTTTCTTTTCTTTCAGCTACCTCCAGACAATTCCATCAGAACTGTAGATTTTCCTAGTTGCTGATATGGAAGTAAAATTGTTTCTCTTACTCATGAGCTTCCCTTTCCTATGCATGGTACAGACACAGTTTGACAATTTCCACCTTGCAGGTCACTTTTCATTTGGAAATGCACAAGTTTCAATCCAGTTTGCTTTCAGCCCCAAACTAAGGACAATATGTGACGTTCCAAAAGAAGTTGAGTGAAATTTCTTGTCTCAATAATATCACAAACTTAGTAAAATCATGTAAACATATTCACATTGAATACCTTTGTTCTCTTTGAACATGAATGCCAAGTGTCAGAGATTGAAGTGTTTCTGCGGAAGAAATGCCACTGTTCAACCCTAAGACAGAAACTGAGCTGTATTAAATGGAACATATCAGTAGCTGCACCATCAGTGTCAACAAAGATGTGTCTATAAAAAATACAGGGAGGTAAGTTAGATTTCCTCTCTCTTGACTGAGAATCCATAAATAGAATAATCAAACATATGGCATAAAAAGAAAGCAACCACAGAAAAATAAACCCAAAACCCTGCTTAGGAAGGTAGCACACGGATTGATAACTACCCTAAAGGAATACTTTAATGAAGAAGGGTAGGTAAGGGTTTCTCTATGTTCTGAAATATTTGGTACCTAAACTCAAAAAACTGAGGCCCCATCTTGAGTACTCTGGCAATTTTGGGTGCCTCAGTATAAGATGGACAGCAGACTGTTACAGTGTGTCCAGAGGAGAGTGACCAAGATAATGAAATGACTTGAGGGCAAAACTTAACAAGAGGCAACTTTGTTTGTTCAGCTTAAAGAAGTCTGTGGGGTGAACTCATCTCAGTCTACAACTTCATCAAGATGGGCAGCAGAGGGGGAGATCCCCTCTCTTTGGTTACTAGTGCTAGGACCCAAGGAAATTGAATAAAAAAACATCAAGAGAAGGCCAGATTGTACATTTTTAACAGGTTCTTCACTGAGAGCGTGGTCAGGCAATGAAACAGGTTTTTCTGGGAAATGGTCACAGCACCAAACTGATCAGAGTTCAAGGAGCATTTGGACAACACTCTTGGTCACAGAATCACAGAATGACTAGGTTGGAAATGACCTTCAAGATCATCGAGTCCAACCCAGCCCTAACACCTCAACTAAACAATAACACCAAGTGCCACATGCAGTCTTTTTTAAAACACATCCAGGGAAGGTGACTCCACCCCCTCCCCAGGCAGACCATTCCAATCCTTTATCAACCTTTCTGTAAAAAAACTTTTTCCTAATATCCAACCTATATTTCCCTTGTTGCAGCTTGAGACTGTGTCCTCTCATTCTGTCATTTGCTGCCTGGAGAAAGAGACCACGCCCTACCCGACTACAACCACCTTTCAGGAGGTTGTGGAGAATGATAAGATCACCCCTGAGTGTCCTTTTCTTCAGGCTAAACCACCACAGCTCCCTCAGCCCTTCTTCACAGGGTTTGTGTTCCCAACCCCTCATCAGCCTCGTTGCCTCCTCTGGATGTGCTCCAGCATCTCAAAGTCCTTCCCAAACTGAGGGCCCAGAACTGGACACAGCACTCCAGCTGTGGCCTCACCAGTGCCAAGTACAGGGGAAGAATGACCTTTCTGCTCCTGCTGGCCACACCATTCCTGATCCAGGCCAGGGGCCATTGGCTTTCTTGGCCACCGGGGCACACTACTGGCTCATGTTCAGCTGCTGTCACCAGCACCCCCAGGTCCCTTTCTGCCTGTGCAATGTCCAGCCACACCGTCGCCAAGCTGTAGTGTTACAGGGGGTTATTGTGGCCAAAATGCAAGACTCAGCACTTGGATTTATTAAACTTCATCCCATTGGACTTTGCCCATCCATCCAACCATTCCAGGTCTCTCTGCAGAGACCTGCTCCCTTCCAACAGATCAACACATGCTTCCAGCTTAGTGCCATCTGCAAATTTACCAGTGAAATACCCTCATCCATGTGGTCAGTACAAACATTGAACAGGACTGGCCCCAGCACAGACCCCTGAGGGACAGCACTGCTCACTCTCCCCCAGCTGGGTGCAGCACCATTCACCACCATTCTCTGGGCCATCCAGCCAGTTCCTAACCCAGCACAGAGTGCTCCTGTCCAGGTCATGGGCTGCCAGCTTTTCCAGGAGTGTGCTGGGGGAGACAGTGTCAAAGGCCTTGCTGAAGTCCAAACAGACAACATCCACAGCATTTCCTTCATCCACCATATGGGTCACCTGGCCACAGAAGGAGACCAGGTTGGTCAAACATGACCTACCCCTCCTAAACCTATGCTGGCTGGATCTGATACCCTGGCCATCCTGTAAGTGCTGCATGATGACACTCAGTATAAACTGCTCTATTACCTTACCAGGTACTGAGGTCAGGCTGACTGGCCTGTAATTACCAGGATTCTCCTTCCCACCCTTTTTGTGAATGGGTGCCACGTTGGCCAGCTTCCAGTCATCTGGAGCCTCACCAGTGAACCAGGACTTCTGGTAAATGGAGAGCAGATTTGCATGCTCCTCTTTTCAATTCCTTCACTGCCAGCCTGGATTATCAGCAGTGGGTAATAATCAGAGGGCTGAATCAGCCCAGGAAGTCAGTGATATTCCATACCTGGGCCCCAGGGAGGCAGCAGACCTCCCTGTGGGATGGGTCCAGTCAACATATGGGACTCTCTGTTCCCCTCAGGAGGGAGTCACCCACTACGATTACACTTTTCTTTTTAGTGTTAGTGGTGGTGATCTGTCCGACAGATGAAGTGTAATTGGTCATGTGGTTTTCTCTTAGTTCTGAGAGGAGCAGGGATTGGATTTGATGATCCTTGTGGGTCTCTCAGTTTGAGATATACAATGATTCTTTGATTTGATGACTGGACCTGGTATAAAGATGCAGATCAAGATTTTGCATAATGTTAGACTTTTCCGCAAAACAGTTCATTCATAGCAGTCAAGTAGCAGAGAGTGAGTACTGATCACAGCTTACAAGTTGGGCATAATATAGGTTTGTGGTTAGGGAAATAATGCCAGGATAAGAGTGAATAAAATGTCATTGAAAATATAATACTTCTTGTACCTATAACAAAGACCTGGAAATACTTTTCACTTATAAGCATCCTACTTCGTGGTTAAACCTGGCATCAGTGTACTATTTCAAGTCAAGAGATGACTGTCTTTTTAAATTACAGGGCAGGGAAATATTTAGGAAAGCAGAATTATTTATGTGATTTGGAAGGTGGCCAGGAACCAGGGGTTAGCACTGATACTGTGCAAAGAGTGCTGAGAGAACTTTAATTGCCTCTAATGCTTAGTGCCTTGCTTTCACATTTCATCTGAAAGACAACACCTTCAGCCTCCTGGTGTTTGATTGGATGCATTAGTTCATCAATGCTAACAGCTTTGTTTCCTTCACTTCCTTGACATTCCTACGCAGTCACCCATGTAGTCTAATCCTCTTTCATCTATGTGCTCTGATGGCAGTTTCAGCACATAAAAATGGTTAGAGGTTATGTGACATTAGATTGTGGAACAATTTTCTGAGGAAGTGACTAGAAGCCTAATTACTACAGACATTTTAAATTGAACTGGACAAAATAACTAGAGAACATATTATGCATTAGCATAAGTATGCACTGAATCACTGGGTAGAGTTTTCTGTGCTTGATATCTTGCGGCAGGGCACTATCAACAACCACAGCAGTCTGATTGCAGTCTGATTCATTACCTAACTTCAGGCAATAGGTCAACATGACATTCCTAAATTCAGGAGTTTGGTCACTGTAAGCTCCCTCTGCATCTCCCTCTGCAGACAGGGGGCTGCAATGGGCATTTCAGAGATCACTTACTGTCAATACTGGAATCACTTTTGAAAGCTTGTCTCTTTTTCTTTTATGGCATTAAAGAGAACATAAGATGACTAGCAGATAGGTTTTCTGCTGGAATGTAATGTGTGTAAACATTTCAGGCCATCAGCAGCTCAGATTGCCTTCTGGAAAAGCCACTGTCTTCACTGATTAGAGGCAGTTTAAAGAAAAAATGTAACATGTTTATATTACTCCCTCTGGTTATCATCCTACCTTCCAGTTATCCCCTGAAGAGTGGGAAAAGAGAAATTTTCAAAATTATTCATGTGTGAAGGTGGGCTTCTGTCTCCAGTGATTTTAGGAGAATACAGACATGAACCTCTGTAAATACCCCTGCCATCAATGGATGAGCTATAACTGTAGTTAAATGGCATTTTTACTATTTGAAAGTAGCATGGTCAAGGAATATTCCCCCCCTGCAGTAATCCAGTAATTTAAGCACAAAGCACTATAAACAAAACAAAACAAAAAAAAAATAGTGTTTCATAAAAGTGAATCAAAAAAGGCTATAACATGGTTAGAAATGGCATTTTATAGCTATGTGCCACTTTATTTTTAACTTACCTTAGGTTTAATATCTGTGATGATAGATGATGTGTCAGAAGAGTCCTAGAAAATGTTAAACTTGATTTCTAAATTAGTGACAACATTAATAGCACTACTATACCCAGCACCTGAGACAGAGTATTTAGTTCTAGGCATTTTTATATATCACTTTCAGAATAGTCTGCACAGTGCTGATTCAGGGAAAATATCTTTTCTGAAGACAGAACCTTAGAAAGTTACATATTTATGGTGATATGAAGGAGTTGTACTTCCCTGGCAGTTATGGGATGAGGTCATATTAGAGGAAGAAAAAAATATTTGTGTCATAAAAACTGGCATTTTCATATCAGAAATAAACTTTAATATGTCATTATTTTTTATTTCTCTAACTTGTTTTGCTTATGTTTTGGTGCTGTGTTATTTTACAGTGTCAAGACATGCGTGGTGCTTTGTAAGATGGTTTCACACAGTCCTAGACTAAAAGCTCTTGCAGTCTAATGAAAGACGTAATTGGTGATTCAAAGCAATAAGGATATATAGGTGCTTCTTTTTGTTAATTATCCAGATTCCAGGGAGTAGGATAAGGAGAAAAGCCCTCACAGCTTCTTTGTACTCTTAGATGAGATGGTAGTGGACAAGTAGAATTTCCATCCATTTGTTTCAGAGTATGTCTTTTGAGGGTGTCAGGGATTTACCTAGCATCCCTCTGAGAAGGGCATACACAGACAACTTCCACCCATGCTTCTCCCTTTTGAGAGGGCAAGGTTCAGCCCCAATTTAATATGAAGGAAGATGTATCAATCAAGACTGTGCATCACAAAGGATAAATAAATTATTTCTTGAGATAGAAAAAAATAAAATTAAGTGTTTCAAATAAAGAATAGAACTGATTTGGAGGGTTTTTTTTTGTTTTTTTTTTTAAAGAAGGAAAGGTCTATGAGTTGTGTTTTTTTCAGTTGTACTGGAATGTTTTGGTGCACTAACTAGCAGTGGCATTACAATAACAACAGCCAGTGAAAATAATCACCTATTTTCTCTCCAATTAGATCATGTAACAGTCTACAAAATTGGAAGACTCAGTCCTGCTGACCTTGATAATAATCATCTTTCTTTGTTTTTTTTTTTTTAAATTGTATTTTTAAAGCTTACTGCCTGGGGTATATGTAATACAGATTAAAATAATTCAATAAAAGGCTTTCTTTGGTAGGATAGATGTCTTCTGCACAAAACAGCAAGCATATTTTTAATTTCAGGCTTCAGCTTTGCATGAATTTTTAATTTTGTTAAGCTTAAAACTTTGAGCACTTGCTAAGAATATTGACGAATTCTGAGTAGCTTTTTAAAAGTAGTTATCCTAGACGCAGTATTGACACTCTTACTTTAACAGCCTTAAGTTAGAATTTTGATGTAAGTTTTGGAAGTCTAATCATTATATATAAGTATAAAGCCAAGGGAAATGCCAGCCTTGAAATAAGGAAAAGGCTGCAGTGTTGAGTGTAGGTTCCTGCCCAAAATATAAATGAACCAGATTCAGTGTCATCTGGTCATGTACACTGACACGTGTCCCTCCTGGCTTACTCTGTGTTTATGTGGGGTGATACCTGATGGGATCCCTCTAGAAGGTCCTGTTGCCTGTCTGAAGAGCATCAGCAATTTGTTCCCATCTAAAGTTTAATCTTCCTTCAGAAGACAAATCATGCTCTCCACAAAGTACCTGGAACCCAACTTTATTGTGGTCTGATTTTGTGAAACTGGATCAGGAACGTATCATGTTTTAGTTAATAATATCAAGGTTTTCTCTGTGCATTTCATCTCAGAGAAGTTCAGAAACTCCCACAGATGTCTGTGTCTGAATCTGTATTTTCATATAGATCCTATCTGAATTTTTATTTTCAACTGCAGGCAGCCTGCTTAGTAACTTCAATGTGAATGTTAGAAGCTCCTTGTTGAAGTGGTGGGCAGCAGACAGATAAACTGCCTCAGTCTTGGGGCAGGAGGACATTTGGGTTTAAAAACCTTGGTAGATCTTCAGTGACAGAAAATATTGCTGGGCTTTTAGTACCAGATTTCCTGAAGAGCAATTCTTAGACTCTTTATGCTAATGAGCTGAGTTTTGCAATTTTGCATTTGTCACATGTCAGAAGTGGAAGCCTTGGTCTGTATGAATATTTTAAGTACTTGACCTCTGTTCATTTGAATTCACATCACACTTTAATTTTTGTGATTTCACCATCCTACACTAAAAAGTGCTGAGTTAGTGTTCCTTTACCAGTGATATTTGTATTATCTGCATTTGTTGGTGTTAAGCTCCAGACTTGCTTGATGAGTTTTTTAAAGGGGCTTAGGTTTTTTATATCCTGAGGCAGGGGCACATGGGGAACATGACATTCTCAGGAGGTTGTGCAACAAACTTTTCCTGTCAAACTTTAGAAAATACGGATACTTGTGAAATTTCAAAGCAAATATTCAATCAAAATAAAGCATTTCACATGGCATTGACTTAGAAACCTCTAACCCATCTAACTTCAAGTTACTCAGATTTTAAGAGGAGAAAATTAGGAGAACAGAAAGCAGGATGAGAGTGACAGAGAAAAATTGAATTCCAATTATAGCTAAAAAAATCCAAATGCTGGGCCTTTCCCACATGTGCCTTTGTACAACTGCTTTCATCTGCTTTGGTCCCCTGGGACCCTTCCCTTCAGGTGGGGCCTCTGGTGTGCCAGTGGCTGACAGTCATTCTGGGCTGGACTAGAGGCTCCAGGGGATGCCATGTGGAGCACTGCATGCTCTGCTTTTCACAGAATTTGACCTGCATCTTGTTCTTTAAGGTAACCTGAGTGCAGCTAATTTTGAACCTCTTTGCACAGTTTAGAACCCTTTGGTTAATGTAGCTGGAAACAAAAAATATATGCTGAGTATCATGTTATCTTCAGTTCTGTAGGCACTGTGCATGGAATGAAGTTGTATTTTCTGGTAATTGTATGGTGTTTTTCATATTTATCTGATAGTCCTATATATACCTATATACTATATATCTTATAGTCATATGTATATGTAGAATGTTTATGTATAAATATATAGAAAACAGAAAATACCTTTATATTTATACTGTTATGTGGCATTGAAGTGAATAAATTAGAAGCTGAAAGGCCAAAACACAAAATTATTCCCCAACATTTAATGCTTCTGCTCCTATATTACTTTCCTGGTCAAGGATGACTTTGTAAGTAAAAATGCCTCACTGTTGTACAAAGTTACCTAGCAGTTGTAATTGTCCTAAGCTGGTAATTATACCCATGAGAGTAGTTTCCAGGACAAGACAAAGGACTCAAGTCAGGTTTCAACCAGTGTAAGAGCCCATCCATCTATTACAATGGCTAAACTAATTTATTATGAATTAAGTGGTGCCAGTTCTTTGTGTAGGAAATTCTAAAATGACATTGTGCTCAGTGTGCAAATAAAAATTATGGAAAGGTTTCTGTACTTGAAGTAGCTTTTGCTTCTCTTTCAGATGTTGATGACTATATCTGGAACATAAGCATGAGTCTAGATCTTATTATGGAATTAATAAAACAGCCTACCCAGACAGAGAGACATGATTCCTATCTTGATATCCTTATAATTTAAGGTTCACATACTTTAACCTCTTAGTCAAATTATGAATGCTATTGAAGCTAATGAACCTGTTTCCTTGAATTTGAATTTACCGGATCAGTAGTCTTTTGGATAGCTAGATATAATATATAAAAAATTATATTAGTGTAGTCACAAGCTTCCTGAAAGAAATAAATTTGAAGATGTTCAGATTCATGTAAGAGTAACTTGAAATTCTTTGCATAAATGGTTTCTCTTTTTTCTAAGTTTTTATATAACGATTTCTTTAAATAGTGTACTTTTAACTGTAATCTATAATAATCTACTGCAAGCTTTAATTTGGAATAGAAAATTTTATATGAGAAAGACTAACTGCTTCTCAGTTTGCATTGGATTTTTTCTGTACTCTGAATTTTTTTTTTTAATTTTATTGTGGACTGTTAACATAAAGCGTTGGTTCCATTTTTTAAAAATTTATTTTGCATTGAGTTTGCCTATTAAAATAATGAAAAATAGTGTTCCTTTGATCTTTGAATTAATATCATAAGATGATGAGATTTAGAGATGTGACATCCTGTTAGACTGCCCCTGCTAAATTAAGTATTCAACCTAACTTTGGAGTATTCCTCAAAATTATGGAACTTCACTTAAATGTTAGTTTGCACAATATTCAGGATTCAAATTTTCAATTCCTAAGAATACTGTGCCTACGTATAGTATTTTCCACATATAACATGTTTTTTATTTTTATTTTCCCATAACATAAAATGTTGAATTTTCTTGCACTGAAGAACAGTGGAATAAGATATTTGAACATAAAAGAAAAATTAAAGTTATGTATGATATACAATACATATATATATACACACATATGATGAGCATAAAACAAAAGAGGTAAAGACTGAAATTAAAGCAGTATAAATTTCTTGTGTGTCTGTGAAAGTGAGGTTTAAGGAAATTAAGAGGATATTAGTAAGTATGCTCAAATATATTTAAAAATTGTCTTATTAGCAATTTTTTTCTTTTTAATTTAGATTAGGACATTTATTTTTTCCTTTCCTAGATTGTACCTTTAGGTTGTAAAACTGAATCCACTTGAATGGTTTTCAAAATATTTTGCCAATTGAAAAAAATAACTATTTATGAGAATGGAAATGGGGTAGACACTCTTCTCTCTCCTTACCCTCTCCCTCTCTTTTCTATATCCTTTGCATGCCGTGATTTGAACAGAAAAAGCTTCCACTGAGTACTAGGGTATGCTTTATACAAAGTTATTTGTGTCCCAGATTTGTTGACTCTCAATACTGAATGATATCAGCTAGAAAATCAGCTACGGTCGTGGTGTTCAGCAATCTGCAGCCTTGATAGCCATCTGTGTCCATAATACTTTCATTAATAGGATGTGCTATCATCATACCAGAATTTCATTACACTGCAGAGGCACAGCAGCTGAGTAAGGAGAGATAACCAGTAGCTTATAGGAGTTGCATTAAGAACAGTCATAGACACTGAGAAAAATAAGGCATAACTACCTCTGAAGGCCTTTCCTGTTCTCTGTAAGACTATCAGTAGCTACTGAAACCAAATTTCTGTGGGTTTTTTAATATATTTTATAAGGATTCTTTATCTACCGAAATATTTAATCACTGATTTCGGTAGAGTGGTACTGGCATCTGTTTCAGGTATAGATTGCATAGTTCCTATTTTCTGATAGACATTCAGTAGCAGAGTTGTAGATGTAATCATGAATAAAGATATTTTCTGAAATGGACTGTTGCTGATGCATTTATCAATATAAAAAGAAACTTTCCATAACTTTACTGAAAAAAAAAGGGTCTCTGAGATTGTTCAGTAGCCTGTTCACACTGGTTTTTGTGAAGGCATTTTAGGAAGAATAATGATGTGTTCATAACTTATTTTACCATTGCTATATTATTTCATCACCAAAAGTATATCACATCCTCTATAGCAAAATGTGACTGGGCTCATGTTAAAGATTTTGACTTCTTAGGTCAGTCAAAATTAGTAAGATTAGAAAAAAATTGGATAAGTGTATAAAAGATGATTGGCAAGATTCTTGTTATTGTTTCTCATGGCTGCCATGGTAGTGTGCAAGGAGAATCACAGTCCATTATTATGCTGCCTGCTGTAGAAACTCAAAGTAATAGTTAATCCCCTTCCTGAAAAATTAAATAAAAATAAGATGGCAAAAGGGCCAAAACTTACTAAAGAAAATATGAGACCAATACTTTTGTTCCAAGCTTGTTCCATTTTGTTAATTTCTGTAGGGTGTAGAGGAATTAAGTTGGGCTGAGAACTGATAGAGCCAGATGAAAACAATTTATGATGGAAAGAAATTTTGAAGGGAAAAGGTGAAGGGGATACAACCATACAAAAGACCCTGAGAAGTGTGGGTATGCAGACAAGCATGAGTAAGAGAAGGGAAAGTGAAGGGCCAGAGCAAGTCAACACAGAGTAGAGGAAGTCCTACCAGCATTTTAACATTTTTGAGCTCCAAAATTCTTTCCTTTTGCTGTTTATATATGTACTTATGTTATTTTTAGGATATTATCCCAGACTGTGTTTTTTTCATTGTGTTTACTTCTTGGGTTTTGCTTTGTTTTCATCAGTTTTTGGTTGGTTGGTTGGTTGGTTGGTTGTTTTTTTTTTTTCTTTTTATTATTTTAGTAGTGTTGTTGGATGCTGGACTACTGGACTTAAGAAAAGAAGTAGGAGTGTAGGGAAAAGAAAGAAGACAGAGAGGGACATAGAAGATGAGGAGAGGGTGGAGTCAAGGACAAGAAGCTAAACACTGTGGCCTGGTTAAGTAAAATTAGAGGTTGGCTAATGAGGTGAATCAAAAGGCAATACAGAGGAACTGAATAATTGTAGTGATAATAGCATGCCTTTCCAAGTGAGTAAAAGCTGTAATTAGCTCTGAATTTAGCTGAAATAAAAAAGAGCAGGTGTAGATTCACCTGAAGATAGAAACAGAGGCCCATTTTGTTCTCATATTTGTGAGGGATGGTAGAACCTGAACCAGGAAGGTGAAACAGGAGAAGTTAATATTGCTATATATCTCTGACTATATCCTTACTTTCCCTTTCCCCTGAGCTGCTTTTTTAATTTTTTAGTAAAAGGAAAATAGTGTTTGTTTTTACCAATAATGCATGCTTTAATCAGATGGATTAATTAAACTCCTAAAGGAAGACATTAGTGAACGAGTTGTGTTAGTCATGTTGCTTACTTCCTCAATCTTCAGCACTTTCTCACAAGCCCATTAACAGATATTCATTGGTTATTCATCCTCTTCCAGAAAGAACTTGGAAATACCAGCCATCACCTAAAACACAAGATAAATATGCCTGCCATCCAGAGTTACTTGACATCCAAATTGTTGTAGGACTTTTAATTGCATTTCTTTTCTTCTTGTGTTCAATTATAAAGTATCTTCAACATTTTGATGAGGAAACCTTTTCTTCTGCAAGTAACTGTTGTGCAGGGGTTTCTTCAGTTACTTTTCTGTTCCATTTATCTTGAGTAGACTGTTCAGACCAGGATGCCCTTCTTCTTTTGTTCTAAAGTAGTTAATCATATTTCTAAATATAATGTGAATTAAAATATGAATAAATCTGTTCATCATTGCTTGTGTAGTAAGACAAGTCAGTATAGATAAGGTTTTCATAGACATTCATCTTATTGACCTATTTTTATCCTCAGTGTATGCTTTATACATATGTGTGTAATTTTTTAGTTTACAAAATATGGGTAGCTCCTGAGCTTCATGAGACGAGGTGAGTGAATGAATGGAGTGTTTAGAGTGAAGACTGAAGAGTGCTTAGTGTCAGGATGGGTAAAATAGAAGATGTGATACTAAATTCCTCATATGGAGAGATAGATAAATTAATAGAAAACTATTTGCAGTTTTGCCATAATGAGAGAGGAGTGACATCTCACATCTGCTTCACAGTATGATTTTGCTTGTTGATAACTCCAGAATTGTTATCAAACGCTAAAATCCATTATTCTTTATCCTTCTTCCCCCTCATAATACTGAGAAATGATCTTGTCAGGAATTTACAACTAAGAAAGTTTTATTGGTGAGGACTGAAGGGTGTCCAGTAATGATCATATTGCATTGGCTTAGAAGGCAAATTTAGAGGAAGACAGCTCTCCATAATCCATTATCTTGTTGGGCTGGAGAGAAGGAAGCCAATGGAGGCCAGCAAGAATTTAGCACTTCTCTCTTAACACTGGTACTTTCAAACACCTTACTGGTAAAAAGACTGTACCATCTGCTACTTGGTGTCTCTTCAGAGTTTGTTGTGTCAGTAATTTTTGTATTAAGTCCTTTGTTCTTTTATTGTCTCTTGTTGTAAGCAGTGGCTCTCTTCTGTTGTGGTGCTCATAATTGTGTATGTGTATATATATACACGTGTCCTCATGAGGTGTTCCAGTAATAAGATTTAATTTGTTCCTTTCTCTGAACAATTTCTTTCAACTGCATCTTTTCAGTTTTAAATCTGCCAAGGTAGATACTGGGTCTTGTTTAGCTTTGCAATGGTGTGCTTTTATTTTTCCTGTTTTGTTCTCTGTTCTTTTCTTAGTAACTTGAATCATTCTACTTCCAGTTCTGACTGTTACTGAGCCTTGGCTTGATGTTTACTTTGAAATCTTTCTGCTGTGATTTCCAGATCTCTCTCTGAGATTATAATAGCTAAATTAGAGTACATTCCTCTATATGTATAGGTAGAGCTTATTTTTTTTTCCATGTGCATTACTTTGTTTTTATTGACATTGAATTTCAGCTGCCAGTTTATCATTTGATTTTACAGCACTATAAGATCTCTTTGCAGCTTTCACAATTTTCTTTCTACCACTCAGAATAATGTATTGACATCAGCATATAGACCTCACAGTTCCAGCTCAGTAAAAGCTGAAGAATCACACCTTCCTGGCTGTGGACATTCTGATTAATGTTCATCTGTATTTTGTGTTGTTTATTATCGAACTTAACACTAAACAAGCTTTACAGTTTTGCAGTTTTCTCCAAGTAAGACTGTTAAACTTCAGGTTGTCCTTTGCTTTTTCAAATTTACTCTTTCTGATCTCCATGCCCCTTTGTAGGGATGCAAAAAGCAAAGAGAACATCCTATGATAAGTTAATTCATGTAACATAAAGAAATAATATCACTCACTGTTGTTTGGAAAAGGGCATTTCTGTTGGCTTGGGTATTGTTGTCAGGGTCTTTTTCTAGTCTGATGTCACTAGTCAACTGCTTTTGGAAAGTTTATTTTTATTGTAGAATAATCAGTTGACTTTTCTGACCAGCACTTAACCGGATTGCTTTCCACAGTATGATTTTTTAAAAATTTTTCCTTGTGATTTTTGTCGTTTGTTTTTTTTTTTTCCTATAATGTAAGCTATACTTTAATTTATTGCAAGCTGAAAACTTGTTATGATTATCAAGTGGTTGGAAATGTAATTGAGGCTGCCTTTTACATTTAGTATTAGTTCATGTAAATTCACACAAAAAATGTGTACTGTCTGTTTACAAGATACCTTTACCCTTAATAAAAATACTATTCCTGGCAATTTGTTAGTTACAAAATAAGTCTTAATTTAAACTCTTCAGTGTCAAGATTGCTTCTTTTCTCCTAAGTCAAAATACACTAACACGGTAGCATATTTTACCATCAGCAAAATTTTAAATATTCTCACAATCCATTAAATGCCTTTTTAAAATAATTGACTGTGAATCTGAGCTTCTAGCAAAAATGACTTATGACATCATGTGTCTAATATAGCATGTTGTCATGTTGGATACAAGCTGAAGAAAATAGTTATTTTGTCAGCTGATTTATGTTGGGTTTTATGTATGACATATTAAAACAACTTTCACACAATCATCTGTACAGAAAATAAGCCAAGCTTTTGGATTAGCTAAACATTAAAATGAATTTTGGGATAAAAGACAGAAAAAAAGTTCAGTTTGTGAATTTATATTCTTTAAAAGTTGCCCTTTCTTGGCACAATGAAACTTCTTTTGGTTTACTGTTTATTATGTTTTGTATTTTTTTTAATCTAGATTATACATTTTGGCATTTGTAGAAGAGTATTGTTTAAATTGTATTAGAGTAAAATGCAAGTTTTATAGATGTATAGGTGTCTTTTTAGTCATCATTTTTATTGGATTTTTGTACTACTTTTCCAGATGTTTAGGTGCTAAGTGCTTTTATGTTCATTACTGAATTACTGCTAGAACAAGTTGGTTTAGTTCTGTTTGAAGCTAAGAGAATATAAAATCTATTACCTTTGTGGTATCTTCATTCACTGCTGCTGATTAGCAAAGATTAATAGTATTTTAAATTGTAATTTAATTAGATCTATCAAATAATTCAAACAGGAAATTAGTTCATTATGTATGCAGCTAATGGAATTGAATGTCAAGCTCATTATATGGTATTAAAATTTTGCCAGATTTAGGGTAGCTTTAAGAAGAAATACTTGAAATAGTTGGGATTTGTAGCACATATAGTGTCTCTGCCTTTAGGCATAGCCTAAGGCTCTGAACATTTTTAGCAAGTGGAACTCTATTAGAATCCATTTTCATAAATAAAAACAGAATTTAAGTTATTCTTCCCAGGGATTCGCTAACTGTGACTATTCAGGAATGTATTTATATTAGTGTTAATTTCCTTAGCATTCTAATTTGATTTTATTTCACATTTGTATGCTCAAGTACAAACTCCTCCAGGACCTTCCCTATGTCAATCAGCACACACAAATACTTTCTTTGGTTCTATTTAAGCTATGCTTGAAAGAAATTCATGGAAGTAGATCTATGAAGTATTTCCAAGGGATTTCATTTCTCAACAGTTAGCTTTACATTTGCTATCCATATTAACAAAGTAACATAATCACATATCCCTATAAGCTTTTCTTATTTTTAAATATGAAATAAGAAAATATGAGTCTCTTAAGGCATTATTAGAATAGCTTACATTTCATAGCAGATAAGAAATATTAGTCCTATGAATTCTCTTCTAACTATTGTGTCCTGGTAGAAATCCCTTCACAATCCCTTTTTTCGAGCAGTGAGGATGATTTGTACAGGATACAGTTAAGTTCCTGGATTTAATACAATGTTTTCTTTGTCAGATATGCAATTTTTTAATTTTTTAATTTCTTTAAGTGACTAGTGGTATTTCTAGGTCTTCTTTAGGGGAGTATGAATAGATGAGGATTGTTTGTTGAGGAAGGTACAAGAAAACCAGTAAAGATGGAGAAAGTAACTTTTACAAAAGGTAGTGGTTAAATTATAATGTCCAAAAAGCATGTAGTATGTCACTTATATGAACCAGGCTTGTTCTTTCTCAAGTGTTTGTGTTAGCATTCCTCAGATGCATATGAGCTCAGTGAGTAAGCAAATAAGAAATGCACTGATGATGTATTAGAGCTAAAAGCATGATAAGGTGAGCACTAGTATTTAGTTTCTGTGAACTGCCAAGTATATGGATTTAGAGGCATGATCAAAAGCACTGGTAGTGAAGTTATTTGTCTAGATTTCCTTCAGTATTTCATAATGTAATAGCTTTTAGTACTTCTTGTTTTGCAAGTAGAATGTATGTAAATTTTCCAAAGACCATCTTTACAAGTCACCTGTGCAGTTAGTCTTCAGGAGTTGGTGGCATTCCTGTTTCTCTGGCTCCTGTTCCAACCTTGTGTCCAAGACAAGACCCATGTTCTTCACAGTCTTCTCTGGGTGTTCAGAGCATCCAGTCACCCACAGCGTGAACTCCTCTGTGTGTGCTGTTGAAGGTCAGTCAGAACTGCCTCGTAGTTTTCTACATTATGGCAAAAATCACTTCAGTTTCTTCTGTGCTGTAATGTATTATGTTTTCATGACACATTCTTGTCTGCTCTTTGGTAAAATCTCACCTGAAGATTGACAGTCAGAACTTCAGGCAGTGGTACAGCAGAGCTTCCTCCCAATTAATTCTTTATTTCTCACATAATTTATGTCCTGGAAAATGTCCTCAAACTAAATTATTATTTTAAAGTTTTGTAATGAAGCAGGGAGAAGCTTTATTTAAAATATTTTTTTTAGTTCAAGGAGGAAAAACAAAGCCCCATCTTTACATTACCTTTAAAAATTCATAAATAGATTTTCAAGATTTCACAGGTTGAATTTCCTTCAAAGATCCTGTAACTTTTTTCAGAATAAGAAGACTGGCAAATAATAAGAAGCAAATATCTTCATCAGTAGATGTCCAGTTCTGCCAGAAGTTTTGTTACAGGAAACCTTTGACCGAGAAAGCTCATGACAATTTTTCATAAAATGAAAACATTGTTTTCTGTAATGCTTCTATCAGTTCTGTCACTTGAAGAAGACTTACAGTTTGAATGCTGGCTTGGAAATATTAGTCTATTTCTATAAGATAATAATATTTCATCTTTGAAAATAAGGAATGATGAAATTACTGTGCAGTGTCTCCCTAAATATATGATAAACTTTCCTTATAGTAGCCTTATTACCAAATATTTCAAAGCCAGAACAGCTCCTACACTCCAACAAAGCTTCCTTTTTAGGGATGTAGGTAATTAAGAGATCCCTATGTGCAAATCCCATTTCCTTTGCAGTAGGATACATAAACCTTTTCTTAAACCAGTGGAATCTGAAATTCATAGGTAAGAATAATGGAGACTTGTTTTCTGGTCACCACTTTTTAAAGTAATTCCTGAAATTTTTTGGGCTGTGGTTTATATATCAGACTGGTGATTGTTCTTATTCTACGAGATAACTAATTTCCATGTTATGAAAAACTAGGCTAAAAAATGCTATTATAAATTCTAAATAATACAAAAATATAACATTTAAAGATTTTTGAGGCTTCTGTGAATTTTGCTCAGTTTGTAGGACTTTCCTGATGGAAGAGGTACCTGTAATGTTTTTTTTTTCTTTATGAAGATGAATGGTGTAATCTTTAAAGAATGGTAAGATCTGTATATGGCTGTCAGCTGCAGGAATGTTATAATTTTCTCCTGACTCCCAACACAGGGTAACTGTTTCAGATTGTGGTTTGCCAATAGTATGGATTTCTACAATACCACTACTGTGTTTGATTGTTTGTGACATCATAACATGTCTCAATGAATTATGAGGATGAATCAGTCAAAATGAACCAGAGCTCTTAGTGCATAGCTTAATTTTAAAAGCTACAGTCACTTTCATGCTTTTAATATTTTATCTTTCTTTAACAGATTTGGGATTGCTTCTGTAACAAATTAATTATGGTATGCTTCACAGAGAATACTGAAGTGTAACAAAGAACTAAGCTTAACAGCCTAATAAAGCACAATCACATATATTTGTTTCTGTGGGTACAGCACCTATATTTGTCATCTTTGTGCTTGAATCCTTCACATAAAAATTATATCTGTACACATGCAGCACTTATGGACTTTTTTCACTTTGCAACATTATGCTTTAGAATTCAAGATTTTTGGGATTTGACAGTTTATAGGACATGAGAGTACAGAACATAATCCCTTTTGATTAGTTACTTCCAGCAGTTGAGATGACCATAGCTGAGATAAATGTGGGTGTCTTGTGGCTGACATCATTCTGCTGGGGTTACCAGTACTGGTATTATAGTGCTGGAGCAAAATATTTGACAACTGCAGATACCTCACTTCCGGAGCAGGAGCTGGAATGAACAACTCAAAACACTTGGCAGGAGTCATATATTCCAGTTTCATTTCTCCAGAGAGTTATTTAAACACGAGTGAATGAATATAAACTATGTCTAAAAAATCTCAGTGCCAGTGTAGAAGAACAAGAACACCTACTTGCAGTTACTAATGCAATAAGCACTGATGGTCAACACAGCCATTGCCAAAATTGTGCTCTGCCTGCACAATTTGGGTTTGTTACCCAAAAATTAGTAGGTGTGTTTCATGTCCTGCTATACTATTTAACCTCCTTAATGTCTAAATGGAGTATAGACACTTAGTGTATGTTAGAAAATAGGTGGCAGCAGCGGCAAGGATATTTAGTTGTCACAGCTAGTCATGAGTGATTAAGAATATTTCAGATTTTAATATTGTACTTTATTAGGTGGCATAGGGAGAATTGTGTTAGCCAACTGCGTCAGAACAAAATGTCACTTAAACTTAATTGATTTTCAGAAATGTTGCTTGGGTTAAAAAGAAATCAAAGGAGTTTGGACGAAGGGGCAAGCGAAGCTGCAGTAAATGCAGCAAAGTCCCCTTGTACAAGACGCTGCTGCCCCTCCTGGAATTGTCCAGACTTGCACAGAACTCACCTCTTTCCCTGCCTGAACACAGTACAGTGCACCCTGCTGCTTCCTCTGCTGCAGACCATAATACCAACAGAGGCAGCAAGGCAGCTGAAGCCATTCAACCAAACACATCTCTTCTAACCTTTGCCAGAGGTACCCCATAAACAGAATGGAATTGGGAAGAATAAGAAGAATGAGAAAATCCTATCTGAACAATTTATTTCTGAAGTCTACTGCAATGCTATTATTTTTTACACACCACTGATGGACTTAGCTACAAGGGATGAATGTAAAAATTGCTGTGCTTCTAAATGAGAGTAGGATTACTATAGATTGCATGAGAAAACAGCAATTTCATTGGACTTGTACAGTGCTATCTTTACTCATTTTAATATTGATTCTATTTAGTGTAATGCTTATGCCTAACATCAGCATTTTGTGATTACAAACTAAAATATCTGAACAATTTTCTAACTTAATGTGTTAGTGGTAATATAGTGGCTACTCAGAGGCATCGTCAGATACAAAACTCAGTTAAAGTAGGAATTCCTGTTATAAGAATAAAAAAATATTCCTTTCCATGTCCAATGTGCTGTAAGTGTAAGTTAATTTTCATTCATTGTGCTTATGAGAAAACAAATGAGCTTTTTTAAATACATGTCAAGCTACATGGAAATATTTATTATTTATGCTTTTTTTCACATATTGTCCAGTGAAGCAACTACATATGCCATAACACCATTGGTTTCTTAACCAGATTGTTACAGACAAGTTGCAGTGAGACAGATTGTATTACTTTAATTTATCTTGAATTTCATACTTCCAAAAAGGAATGAAATAGCTCCTTTGCATAATTGCATTAATATGTTCTCCATGGAATCACATTCCATGATGCGAACAGAAATTCAGTGTTGGATTAAATAATTGTAATATCCTCATAGCTTGGTGGTAAACTCAGACTGAGGTGACAGTATGTATTTAAGTATTGTTAGCTTCAGCAAATCAGGGTGAACCAGGCTAAACCTTAATCAGCTTTTGTTTTCTGACTTTCTGTATGTGGAAACAGTATTTCCTGAATGGCCTAATAATTTATGATCAGCGTAAGTAATTTCAAAGAATCTAGGAAAAAAATGGACAAGACAAGGCAAAAAATTCACATAGTAAATTGCTAATGGAAGTCTCAGAAATCACTTCCTATTTAAAGATTTTCTGTGATATTGATGATGTGAAAATAACTAGACACTTTCTACATTTGATTGTATAAATTTCGCTGCCAGGGAAGGGCTGTAGCACACTGAGATCACTACAGAGCTCTAGGATTGAAGGACCTGGAGCCCCAGATGTTCTCTCTTTAGTCCTGCTGGTACAAAAGGAAAGGTTAGGTGGGAGCAGATGAATCTTGCTGGATAACACCTAGCTCAACTGCTTGTGCAAACAACAGGGATTTAGCTGTAATGGCCATGAGATTCACTCTGAGCACTGAGGACTCCAGGGTAGGGAGACAGGATCCACCTGAGAAAGTGGGGCAAGAACACCCTTGTCAACAGTAAATATCCTTGTCAACATCCTTGTCAACAGTCTGGTCAACATGGTAACAAGATTCTTCTAAATGAGGAATTTGTGGGACAAGTGAAGAAATAGTGATCAAGAGTAGAAAGCAAGTGCTTCTGAGTTATGTGAAGAGGGACCTGAGAAATGACAAAAAATAGCAGATGGATATCTGCCTCAGGTATATGTACAGAAAGACAGGGAATCTGCTAAACAGGCAGGAGGAACCGAGCACCGTGTGTGGTCATGGAATGCAGATATCTGTGGGCAGTCTTGTTGACATCTGTATTAATTATCTGGAGGAATAAATGGTCAAATCTGCAGATTTCACCAAACTGAGAAGATCAGTGGCAGAATAATAGAATTGTTTAGGTTGGAAAAGACATCTGATATCATTGAGTCCAACCATTAACACTGCTAAATTCACCACTAAACTACTTCCTTAACTGCCACATCTATGTGTCTTTTAAATACCTTGAGGGATGGTGACTCCACCACTTCCCTGGACAGCCTGTTTTCATTCTTGGGAGCCCTTTCACCTTTTGACAAATATAAAATAATATCAAATAATATCATATCTTAACCTGCCCTTGTGCAACTTGAGGATATTTCCTTTTATCCTGTTGCTTTTTACCTGAATGAAAAGACCCATCCACACCAGCTTGATCAGTGTTAAAAACTAAAGCTGCATAAGAAATTTTAAGTGACATTCTGAATAAGAATTTTTATGTCCTATATAATTTTATCTTATATAATGGGAAAGTAAAAGTCCGGGGTAATCTATTTAGAGCATTTTCATATATTTTCTTTCTTTTTCTGTTTAAACACATTAAAATATATGTAATGCAGAAGTATGAAAACAGATTTTAAAACTCTGATTGTTGCATTGCTAAGTGACAAATCTTTTGCTTTTAAATCTGAACCTTATAGTTTAGAAAATTAAAGTAATAATATGAATATTTTTATTTTGAAACCATATAAGCAACATAGTTTTCAGGTTTTGTGATTATTATATTTCCCCATTAAATAAACTTTAGATCTGAGGAAAATATCCTATTTACATCTATATATAAGGCAGTAAAGTTTGCAGACATTGAATTATAAGAATATATCTTATGTAGTAGTAAGTTATTCAAAAGTTATTTTAAAAAAAATCAGTGAGTATAATAAATAAGATGTTTAGAAATAGAGATGTTACTTCTCATCTTGCTTTTCATCTACATCAATTCCATATTTGAATTTCTGATGGTTTAACTTGGTGAAATTCACCACAACTTCAGTGGATTAGAGCTATAGACATCTTTGAAACTATTTGTTAGTAATGAGATTATACTAGTCACCCCATAGCTTTATGGGAACACTTTGGAGATGAAACATTGGTGGTGCTGACAATTATACTAACATTTCTACAGAAAATGCCATACTGAATGTAGTCATGTGTAAAAGAAGAAGCCTGACACAAAAAAAATGTGCCATTTGTTAAAAAAAATTGCCATAGAATTTAAAAAAAAGATAATTACTGAGAATCAGGCTGTTACCCAAGGAATGTACTTGCTATATCCTGCAGGAAGGTTTTAGGAACACTAGTGTTTAAAACAAAACTATTATAACCATTCCATTATAGGAACTAGGTAGCATAAGGGATCCCGATAATGGGTTACAAAAGTTGGCCTGTTTTCTGTCACTTTTTTCATTACATTTTGCCTCCTGAGTTTTAACAAAAGATTCCTCAGAAAACCCTCATTCTTTCAAGTTCCTCAACATCTTCATCAGAGTAATTATACCATAGGACATGACTGGTCACTAGTATGCATTTCTTATATAGTGCATTTCTTACAAGGTGAGAAGCTTATTTAAATGCAGGAGTAAAACCATATTTTCTTCTCTTCTTAACTTCACATTTTGAGTCCAATTTCAGGACATAAGAAAAATGAGTCTGTTTGTCTCTTTTGTGGACAGTACTCCACATCATAAAACATCATGAATTATTCAGTTAAATTGGTAGGCTTTTGGCAAGACAGTCTAAATCCCAGCCAGCAGACAAGCTGATTTACTTCATGGCGCATTCTGGACACCTGTAGAATTATGATATTTAGTGTACTGAAAAAGATTATGCTTTCTTATATTCAGAGTAAAATATGGATAAATAAAATATTCTGAGTCCAATATTCATCCTTTTTTTTTAACCTTCATTAAGAATAAATTCATAAGTTCCTGGCTGATTTCCTCCTACTCAATATTTAAGATCATAAAGCAACAGTTTATTTGAAACCTGTGTGAGATTTCCTGCTTTAATTATTGTCTGTAATGAATTAATTCTACAAATTATCAGCTAAAAGATCATAAAAATCTTAAACATACCTCAGAAGAGAGGGTTTTCTTTGTAAAGAAAATCAAATTTTAAATGCAGTTAACTGTTTTGTTTGGTTCCCCTCTTCAATTTGTCTTCACTCTGTCTTGCTATAAGACATTGCCTTCATCTGTCTTTGTAAGAGATCTAGTTGTAAGAGGTTTTGATCAAATCACCACTCTACATGCTACAGTTAAGAAGGGATGAAAGAAAACACTGAAGTCCATAAAAGCATTAGAACAATCATTTGGACGCAAGAACATGTTTCTGTCTACATCCCAAACAACTTTTCTCTTTTAAGATGTCATATTAAAATCTTAGAATAGTATATATAGTTGATTAAATATTTATAATATTTCTATTTCTGTGGTCTATTCCAAAGTTTAGAGTTAAGATAAAATAAAGAAATTAAAAATAAATCAAAACAAAGTCAGACTGGTGAGGCAGATTTTACAGGACACAAAGCTATCTTTATAAACTAGAATTGTCAGTGCAGGTGTACACTGAACAATCTAGAGTTCTGTGGATTACATTTTTATAGATGTCCAGAAGTATTTCTATCATTATTATTGGTAAGTACTGCATTTAATAATATACTAATTATTTTTTTTCTAGCTAACTTGCAGAACAGTTGCAACCAGGGTCTTTATACATAAATGTGACTTATGAATTTTTTTGTCTTTGTTTTCTTTTCCCTGTCAGATGTTATCTATAATTGGAAAACTGCTAAATACTTCTGGAATCCAAATTTATTGTATCTCTTTAGACAACTTCCAGGTTATGTGGGTTTAACTCAAGAAACAAAATGCAATTAACAAGGTGATTTATAATTAAAATAAGCCATGCAATATTGTGCAGGGAGTATAAAACAGTAGAGGAGCTGGTGTGATATTTGTTCACTGGATGACAAGCCACTGCTGCCACCATTCTCCATAGAGCTGGCCTTAAAAGACTTAAAGGGGAGATCAGAGAGCCCAGAAAACAGATGGCTGGCTGTTGCACACACAGGCTCTAGAGAGATGGGTACAATATGGGTTACATGCAACATCTGCCCACCAGTGTTAGACCTATCAGATAGGTACAACACACTGTGTGCCAGAAAGGGGATATTTTATGAAATGGAATTACTAATAGCATCTTGAACAGTAGATATATATATGTGTGTGTGTGTATATATATATATATATATATATATACACAGATATATATATATTTATATTTGTATATATATGTTGTATAAATTCAGAGTTTATATAAATGATATTATATTATAGTAATTATATTATATTAACTATGTTATATTTATTTTGTTAATAAACTATATTTATTATATTTATCATAATTATTATATTTATTGTATTATTTATCCCAAAGTAACATATATGGTAGATAGACTGTACCCTATCGAGTGCAGAGTTGTGGGAGAAGACTTTCATGTCTCCCCCTGTCATTTATATTTCTTCATAAGTTCTGCATTGGCTTTAATTTTGCCATTTTTGTTACACCCCTGAAAACAACGTGTCCTTTCTTTCATACATAACTAGGAAGTGTGATGCTCATCTGGAACAGTCGCAGCCTGTATCTAATTGTGTGCTCTGCTCTTTCTGACACATAGAGTAACTCTCAGCACTGAATTCAGGTACTGGAAGCCAGTTAGCTGTGTCAATGTGAGTTTAATTTATCAAAATTATCAACATCAGGATCTTTGTTTTTTAGGGTTTCCTGTAAATACCCTCCACAGCTGGGATGGAACATTGCATCCCACAGCATGATTTTTGAAATAATTCCCCTAGTTTAATAGTTGCTTTTGATTTCATATGTCAGAGGAACACTGAAGGAAGCTTAACTTCCAAAATGTCTTGAATATTTGCTGCCTGAAGTTGATGACCAGTGCCAGAAGTTAAGGATCTGACAGTTACCAGAGAAAGGTTCGCATTCTGAAATTGTCATTTTAATTTTGCATCTACATAATTAAGCTTCAGTTAGCCTGGTAACACATATATCAGGAAATGCAAAATACACAGCAGTTGTAGGTCTATATCTTAGAAAAGTCATTATTTAAAAGCACATGAGTTCTAAACCAAGAATTTATTTAATTTTAATCTTTCCCCCCCACGTTATAAGGAATACACCTGCCTGAAGTCCTTAGATGAGTTCAGTGTGTACATTTTTCTATTAAAGTGCACCCATGCTCATCTGTGCTCTTTAACCTGGAGTTAGTACAAAGGAAAAATGTTCTTCATGGAGTCTAGGACTTCACTTTAAAAGCATTTTAGTTTCAAAAGATCTTATAGTATCCTTTTATATTTTTTAATGAAATACCAAATTAGGCGTTAACTATTTGTACATCACCTTAGAGGACACATGTTCCACACTAGGTAATAGCAAAGGGCACATTTTCAGTTAATCAGATCCTAATTTGTTCTCCCTACTAAGAAAGCTCATCCATCCATATTTGCTGGTTTTCTTTTACAGTAAAACTTTCTCTGTATGTAAACCAGCTTTATATATATATATATATTATTTTTTTTTTTTATTTTTTTTTTTTTTGACCAAACGTGCTTTGAAACAGATGAGTACTGCATTCAACATGGATGTGACCCCTAAGGAAATTTTTGATCATCCATGCATAATATTTTCAAGCCTTATTTTGGATCTGTCTCACACACATGACTGTCTAGCCCTTGACAGATCTGATGCACACCTCAGATTTCATTTACTTCATTGTTGTTTTGGGTCTTCATTAATAAGGAGAATCAGAAACAACACTGTTTGATAATGTTCAGGTTACTTACCAAGGTTGATCATAGTCTGCTCTCAGAAAAGAAACAATTTCACATAACCAGAGAGTCACTTTCCTAGTTCTGCTAACAGGAAGATTTTTTTTTTCCCTTTCTTTTCTAATTTTAAATTCTTTTAAAAAATATAAACTTCTCATGTTAACAGGATTGGGCCCTGAAGTGTGAACAGCAAAAAAAAAGATAATCCAAAAATTCTAGCATGGGGGAGAGTTGACAATTATCATCATAAAATTCTAACAAGCTGATGTAATCACTAAGTAACTGTGTAACATTGGCTGATGATAACTATATGTGTTGGCAAATGTTGACATGTAAATCTGTACAACTGATAAAAATGTTTTAACAGGAAATGTTTGTAAAATGGCTTGAGAGTCTAGGGCACAAATTGAATATTTACTAACAAAACATGTTTATGTATTTCCCAGTTAGTTTTCCTGTTCAAATATTTTTTTTCTCCCAATCTTTGCAACAAATAATCTTTAAAAGCAGAGCGAGAGGAACAAACTTCAGTGTGAGAGTTCTGCTTAAAGAATGTTGAGATGCAAAAAGCTTTATCTGTTTTACTTAATTTTCTGTATTTTGACTTCATTTTTGTATCAAAATCTGTCATAGAGAAAGAAAAATTTTCAAGTTTTTATATTTTATGAGGGATTTGGTAAGAAATAGTCTCAGATCTTTTTGAGGCTATTATTTAGGTTTGGGTTTATCACATCTATAGAAAAAATTTATTCAAAATAATTCAAAGTATTCCTCTGTTTGAGAATTTATATTTTCAAATTACTAACTCCTTCATCCCCTGAATTTATAAAGTTGTGTGAAAGATGAAGCTGGTTTACATGCAGAGAAGTCAGATCTGAGTTCACAAATACTGTTTCATGTCTGGCCATATCTGCTGCATGAACAGATGCACCTGAAGGTTTTCAGTCAGTCAGCATATAAAGCACTGGCTTTTATAAATTACCTGAAAGTTATGATGGGAAAAAATAGCACAGATTCTTTGAAATGCTCTTTAGCAACATTTGGATGTTGTATATTGAAAATCACTTGCTCTGCAACAGACCTAATAAAATATTTTCCAACTAGGTTCTCTTTCAATAAAAGTTTCTCTCAACATTTTTTTCCATTACTGTAATAGCTTGTTTCTCCACATTTAAAAAAAAAATAAAAAATTAAGACATAACTCATTTATCTTTTTGAAATCTCAAATATATTTCTCCTGGAAATTCTCCTGGAGCACCAATCATTATTTTTTAGGTTTCTTATTTGAACTTTTTAGTGCTTGCCTTGAGCATAGAAGTAGATAATAGCAATAATTAAGAAACATCAATAATCAATAGTAAGTAATAGTATGGAAAAAATAAAGCAAAATTCCCAGCAGTTTTCTGTGCGAAATGGAACTTCCTGGTTTTCATCTTCATACTTATAATGAGGAAGTCAGCAATCTCTGAAGCAATTGTAGATCAGGGCAAGGCATTATAGGAGTGTATTTAAAATAATGAGTTTTCTAAACATTAATTAACATTCAAATATTTTGAATGGTAAGCAGTCATTAATTAATAGCAGCTTCACTTATAACGATTGTATCTACAATACTCGCCTGAAGAAATGCACAGGTGAAAAAAAAAATCTTTCAAATGTTTCTGCTTTATGGAAGGGACATTTTTCCCTTGGCTTTTTTTTTCTCTCCTTTATTCTTTCCTGTCTGTGACTGGTTTGTGTGTAGTTCCAAGAAATCCTCATATAGCCTTACCTTTTTTATTCACAATAATTAGTGGATGTTTGTAGTGCATGTTTGCTTTTTTCTAACACATTCCACACAGCAGTGAATGGAGTAGTTACAACCTCTTGTAACAAATTGCATCACTTTGTTTTCAAATTTAGCTTACAGGAAACATATCTGGTTTATATTTTGAAAGTTTTATTATCCATTATATTATTGTATATTATATAGTATTTAAAGAAGAATGCTTGTGCTTTAGTTTTAAAATAAGTTCTGGTACTGAGAAGTACCAGATACATTAATATTATTTATAAAGTATATATGGTATTATAGTATTATTTATAAAGGCCTCTACTCATCCTTGAACTTCTTGATACCCTTTCATATCCTTCCACAAATGAAGTAGGCAGTATTTCAAGATAAAGCATTTGCAATTATCCAACTTCCACCATTCATGCACTACGATGGAATTTATCTAATATTGCAGAATTTTTTTAATATTACAGAACAGCCCTTCTTATCATTTAGTCAACTTTCAACATTTTCTTTGTGTAATCTGGTTTATGGATGCTTCATGAAAATACAGATTACCTAAGAGAAAATTAAAATGGAGTATGTTGACAATTTCCATCTTATGTCTCATTAGCATGCTATGAAAAGTAAGAGGTACTTTTCTTATGATATATCACAGTTAAAGCATTTTTTTCACAATATAATTATATATTATATATAATTATTATATATATATAATAATATATTATTATTTTATATACAATTATATATTATGTATAATTCTATTATCTATAATTATAACTACTGTCTCATAACATCCAATGAAACCAGATATCCTGTTAATCTTCTCATTTCTGTTACCTGTATGTAGTCGCTAAGGCAGCAGCAAAGTTCTTTTTGTTGAATTTTAGATACCCAAAATAGCATTCACACTAACTCACACAAATTTGTCACATTTACTGGAGGGCTTTAGCTCTCAGATACTCTGTTAACTTGATAGCTTTATATATGAACTATTTTATTTTGACACATTTGAATTTTTTTAATTTTTTTTCATGTACAGCAGCTAGAGAATTTATTGTATGTAATCAAGCTACTGCTCAGTGCTTTAATTTTTACCTTAGCTACTGATACAAAACTCATAATTTAAAGGATCAATAACAAAAGTTTGTTCATTAACTTAGATCATTACATTGTACAAATCAGTGATGACTTTAAATTCCTTACTTCTGTGATAATAATTTTATATTCCCTAAAATGAGCTTAAGCTGTTGTCTTATATCACATAGTTATAAAACTTCAATTTTTTAAAAGATTTTCCTGTCCTTTTAAAGGTCTTTGTTTCCCAGGTCTTTATTTTGCTGCCATATGAGACTGAACTTAGCATGTGATTGTGCCAGCTCATTTGATGTTATTTTAGGAACAGTGGTCTCACATGCTTGGAAAAATTACAGTTCTATTTTCCATAGTTTGTGTAAGTGTGTCAAAACGGAAAGAAACATTGTGGTTTGCTTCTGCCAAGGTGTTTTTTCCCTCCTTTTTTTGTTTAAAATAAGTTATCTCAATTTTTATGTCAAAGCTGCCACATCCCTCCTATTTAGTGGCACATCCAACAACATGGTGAAGAGGAAATGAGGTTATTTATTCTCCAGTGTCCAAAGGTCCCTTAGCTTGAGAAGAATTACAGGGCAGGGTTCAGAGTATTAGGTGACCTGTGAGGCAGGAAATGTTTGGTTTTACATCTTGATTAGGTCATCTCATTCTATTTTTTTCTTTTTACTTTTTTATTTTTTGCAAAGTGTTCAAAATATGCCCAGAATTGCTGTGTTTGCAACTGTTTTTCTAATCTAATTTTAGTCTCAAAAATATAAATCTTTCCAGTGAGGCTACACTGCCAAACAGATGTCAGGCATGGTTGGATTTTGGGGAGTTTCTTTATTTTGAGTATACAAAAGGCTATGTGTATTATACACATATAATATATAGCTGTCTACCACAAAAATGGATTTTTGGTTTTGATTGTTTCTAATGTTATTAAACTTTCTGGTTTTGGACTGAAATTTTTCATTACAGCTACTTGCTTGAGGCTTAATCTTGTTCATCTTGAGGCTAAATAGGTTCATCTGTTTCCAAGAAAGAGACTTGGGAAATAATGCATTCTTCTCTGTTAAGTGTGAGCCCAGGAATGGGTAGGAAAGGGAAGAAGCTGGTAGAAGCCAATTGAGAGAAGATAGGAACTAAGCAGAAAGGGGCTACAGTGAAGAGCTATCAATTAGTAAAACAGGTTGGAATGATGATGATAGAAGAGAGACATCAATGGATGGACTCAATGATCCTTGTGAGTCCCTTCCTTTAGCATATTCTGTGATTCTGTGATTCTCTGATATGGGCTTAACTTGGACAAAGCAGGTAGAAGGATGACCCAATATAAACATATGATTTCCAGACTTTACAATTCTTTCTTTGTTAGTAAAAATCAGTGGAACCCTTTGGACAATTTCTTGTCTACATCCAACTTTTCTGTCCATCTCCCATCTCTGTGTCCTTCTGGCTCTCTAGCAGGGATCTTTATAGTAAGTGAAACAGGGCCAGAGCAGCAGCTTGTTCCCCGCCCTGCACTCATCCAGCCCTCTTATCAGCGTGGTCCCCGACACAGCCAGTGCTCCTTGGGATGGTGCCTGAGGGGGTAAATGCCATAGACCATTCCTGAAGAAGCAGTGTGAACAAGTTAAAATGAAGTTTGGCTCCCTCCACAGTTTTTCATTACTATCTCAACATGTTTTCACCAACAGATACTCCCATGTGCTGGGTGTCTATTGTAGAGTATGGCACAGAAGTAGTTACATCCTATAAAAAAATACCTCTGTTAGCAGCTGCAGTCCACTCTCCTGTTATTTCAGACACTTCAAACCAGAAAATGGAACCAACAAACAAAAATTCCCTGCATCAGGAATTGTCTGACATGAATTCTCTTAATCAGTGAAAAAGGTGGTGTACTCCAAAAGAAGCATTACAAAATGGTAAATACCAACAATCTGCACTTAGAAGTTATTGCAGGTTTCTGAGAGTTCTTCCCTCCTGCTGATTTCTGTTCAGAGGAAGGCTTTTCTTAACAATTTGTCCTTTCTCTTTACCAGGCTTTATAGTGCATCTCCTAATTGATTATTATAGTTGTGACTCCAGTGCTCATCATAGTGTGCCTCTTTCCACTTAAATACCTCAGAAACTTCTGTACTTCTCTGCTTCAAAATGTTGTAAACAAAATTCCTTAGAGGCCTGCCTCTGTTTAAATGACTTAAAAACCCAATCCTATTCTAGTGAAGCAAATTAAAATTTCTGTAGCATTTTTTCTTCCCCCCCACCCCCACCTTTTTTTTCCACTTATTTGTTTTCTTCCCATTTTTTTTTAATTTTTTTTTTTTTTCAGGGGTGGGAGTTGGTTGGTTTTTTTAAGAAAAAACGTGTCTGAAAATTTCTAAATTTGAGGATGATATCTTGGTCCAACTGAAATGACTTAACATTTTCGATTTTTTTTAATGACCAAAATTTAACACTTCAAAATTTTGTGGCATGTGATTATTTTTCTTTTTTCATCCATCAGAACTTCTCCAAATAGTGGAATTCATCTGATGCATTCATGTCTTCATCTGATACATATTACTGATGTGGCAGTCCACTTTTTTTATGTGCATATGATGAGCATTCTATGATTAATAGGAAAACAAAGCAATTTAAAGAATACTAGGTGTATTTGTAATTAAAACATCAGAAATTCCTTTGAGTGGGATATGTCTTTCACCTGCTTCAGCTCCTGGTAAGGAATAAAATTTTTTAAAACAACTGCTGAATTAGAATGTGGAAGATATTTCCTTTATTCTTTTATGTTCTAATTGCAACTTGGTAGCAAGTTACATGTGTGTATATATGCTTATATATGTTTATATATGCTTTATTCAAAACATTGATTTCACCTGTAGGGAGTACATGAAGAAATAAAAATTCCACATAAGGCAATATCCACCTCAGTGCATTATTGGTTTAATAGATGGGCAGCATCTTCCCTAAGCCTGAATAGCTCATTATAAAAATGTTGTTTTGGTGAGGATTTTTTTTAGTGGAGTATTTTCCAGAGACATAAAATGTATTTTGAAGTGTCCTACATTTAAAACTCTTCTGGATACATAAAGGGGTCATTCTGGACTTCTTTGATATCTGGGGTGAATTTTTTTGCGAGACTCCTGTGCTATAAGCAGATTATTTTAATTATCAATCACATTTTATCATTGCTTTTAGTTATGTTCAATAACCGCTATTATTGTGCAGTACTGGAAATTTTTAGCTGACCATGTTCAGAAGTAAAATAGGTTTCTTATGTGTGAGGGCAAGGATGAAAACTAAGGTAGCCCTGTAACTGAACTCTTTATTTTGGTGTGTTTATTGTGTATCAGTGTCTTCAGCATTAATACTGCTCTCAATTATTTTGCTTTCTCTGTGTCATTGATGTATATTTAGATTACAAACATTACTTGACTAGAAATGTTTTTCACTGCTTGTACAATGAACTGAAGTCTACTAGTCATTTAGATGTATTCTTTTATATTCTTGCATAGCTGACAAAAGTATTTGTCAGTTATTCACTAATTCTTGCAGTTTATAATGCAAAGTTTAAATTGGAAACTCAGATCCTTGTCTCTTAAAAATAATTCCCTATTATTTAAGATCTACTAATCAGGTTATCAGAAGGGGCATGTTAAAGACTGTGATGTGGCATCACCTTGTTTTCATTATTAACTTGCCTTACCAGCCTTTCAAGGAGATTCTGCTGCAGATGAGGTCTAAAGCATTAACTTTAATGGATTAATCAAGATGAGAGAGTGATGTGTCCAAATGGGCATTGATTCATCTCAAAAACTGTTAAAAATGAGAATGCTACCAAAAGCCCAGCAGTTGTAGATTTATCAGTATATAAAACCTGAGAGACCAATTCATTCAAAATTGTCAGATTAGCGGATCAGATGCCATTTTCAAACCCAATTAGATGTGTTCCTCAAACAAGGGGAAAGTAATTTCTCTAAGGGCAGATTTTATCAAGTGCTTCTCAATAGTTTCTGGATTAATGCTAAGTAATAAGTAGATTTATCACATTATTAACTTACTAATACCATATCAAACAAGCATCACTCTCCTTTGCCCTACTGTAATAGCTACATTTCTGATGTCATGCTTATTTTTGTTTAAAATTTTAATTAAAATTCCAGACATAAAGAAGAGAAAGTGCTCTGGGCTTGTTAGGTTGTATTTTTATTTCAGTTTTAACATCAATGTTCTCGTCTCTTTTTTTTATATATAACTTTTCTCTCATGAGGAGCAGCTGAGGTAACTGGGATTGTTTAGCCTGGAGAAAAGGAGGCTCAAGTGTGATTTTATTGCTCTCTCCAACTACCTGGAAGGAGATTGTAATCCAGTGGGCATCAGCCTCTTCTCCCAAGTAACAAGTGATAAGACAGGAGAAATTTTCCTCAAGTTGCACCAGAGAGGTTTAGATTAGATGTATGGAAAAATTTCTTCCCAGAAAGGGTTGTCAAGCACTGGAATGGAGAAGTGGTGTAGTAAGCATCCCTGGAGATGTTTAAAAGACATGTAGTTATGACATTTAGGGACATGGCTTAGTGGTGGACTTGGTTAATGTGGGACTCTATGATCTTAATGGTCTTTTCCCATCTAAAAGCTTTGATGACTCTGCATTTCTATTATCCTATCTGTATTTGTACTTTTGAATGTCTGTTTTTCCTTTTCTGCAGGCAGGTGGCTACCTTTCACTGCTTGTCAGATCTTCTCTTGAAACACAAGCTCAGAGTCAGCCAGTACTAGGAAGATACATATTATTGGTATAAAATCATGCAGTTTCCTAAGGTATAGGATGAGTGGAAAGACCATTTATTTCATAGCTTTCATATGAGGTATAACCATGATATGGTTATAGTGCCTAGTCTTTGATCCTAATGTGGTTTTGGTATCTAAAAAGAGATGCTTCTAAGAATCAGGAGCTCTAGTGTTATTCTAGTGTTGATGCTGTTATTCCATGACTGCATAGGGTTAGCCTCTCCTAAGGCTTACAATATCACTTACAATATCTATCCCGGTGAGACTTTAGGTTGCTCTTAAGGCACTTTGTCTAATTCTTTTTTTTTCTTTTTTTCTGAAGTGTAAACTTTCCTCTGAGACTTTCAGTTGTGAAGATTATACATCATTATCCTCATTAAGAAACCAACAGGGAACCTGCTTGAAAATAAGCTCAAATGAATGAATTATCATAATTATTAATTTATTTTATGCTTGAAGAGTGTGTTACCCCCCTATCTTTTTTTAGAGAACAGCAGTTGGCTTTTGTTTGCTTTGTCTGTTTATTTTTCTTAAGGAGCTGTGCAGAATTTTTAAGCCATTTTGTTCTCTGTAGAGCAACACTGTAAATCTCTATGTCTTTGTACATAGGTTTGAGTCTTGTTTCCTTGCATCATCCTTACTTTTAATGTACAAAATTTGGTGCTGGAAACATGTGATTTATTTGTGATTGTTTTCTGCAGTGTAGGATTTTATTAGCTATAGTAATAGAAGCTCATCACCTTTATCTTTGCTTTGGGAGGTGAAAGAGCTTAATTCTCTCTGACTCAAACAGTACTAATCTGCAAACACAACTGAGCCAGGAGATGTTATTTGTTATTCCTCTGACTGAAAAAGATATATATATATAATATGTTACTATAAAAATACTTAACAAGGAAATTTTGTATCTTTTATTTCTTTTCTATTTCTCTGAGGGATCTAAAAGTAGGTTATATTATAAAGCATTTATGGTTTTGCTATTTTATTTATTACCCTTTCATTAAATGTAATAATAGCCTAAAAGTCAGTAAATAAAAAAACTTTTTCCTATTCTTGATTAGCCAATGACAATTTTGCCCTTTTGTCCTCTCAAACACTTTTCTGTTTTTCCAGTATGGTAAGAGTGGAAACATCAATTTTTATAGGTTGGTTTGTTTTTTTGGGTTTTTTTTTTTTTTTTTTTTTTTGTTTTTGTTTTGATTTTTTTTAATGATCTTCTATAAAGCTGACTATGGACAAGTTACAAATAGAGCCATACATGATTGTAAGTGTAATTAATTTTCAAAGTGAAAGCAGAGTGGGATTTAGAAAAGGAAAGAAGGGAAGGGAAGCAAACTAATATTGTATGAAAACCATATTAGTTTTGGACACATAATTTCTCACCAGGTATACAGTCTAGATTTCTGTTATGTCTTCTTTAAGTCAAATTTTCCTCTTGACTGTAAATGTGACAGATTCTTTGCTGACTCTGTGGTCTCTTGTCATGGGCTGCTGGCTCACTTCTGAGCTGCCTTACTTCACTTGTTTCATCCTGCAGAGCTCCTGTTCACCTTTGCTTTCATAGAATGTTATCCCAGAGAATTGATTCGAGTAAACAGAAGAGTCTGCCTTCAGAGAACTGGGGGAAAAAAGCATTTCTCACGGCATACTAGAACAGTGAGGAATTGTGAAAAGGAGGTGGCCAGAAATGCACAGTTCAGATAACCTCAGTTACTCATGTGAATGACAATTGAGTAGCAGTATTGAATTGGCTTCTTGTGGAAGTTACACTCCTGCTTTATTACTAGAGAGCTATGTTTATTTTATTGACATATACATTTTGCAAGTCTGCATTTATTTGTGCATTGATATTTTGACTAATCCATATTAATGAAATTATATACAGAAAACTGTAACTTAATTACATTGTAAGCAGGAGTGACGCATTGCAAAGTCATCTTAATGTACTTGCACTTCCCTGGAGACTATTGGCAGCATCTGTTAATCTACTCACCATTGTATTAGAAGTGATTAACAAAACCAGCAAAAAGCCAAGACCTCCCTCCGATCACTCACTCGGCTGTAAGGATGCATTTCATTCTATTTTCCATTGGGAAGAAGTTTGAAGTGGAAGTCTGTGATACACAGGTAACAGATGAATAAAACCCTTATAGTGTGTTCGAAAGCCACCCTATTTTTTTATTTTGCCTTTGAAATTTTCATTGTTTGTAAGTCAGAGATTCAGAATAAAGCTAGTTACAGCTACTGAACACATCCTTCAGTCCTCCAAAACATGCCTTCAAAGAATGGCAGAGGTAACAAACTGCTTATTCTTCCTTTAGCAGTGAAAAAACCTGGTTCAGATCACAGCTGTGGTCAGGAAATTAAAATTATTCTACTATTTCTCTTTAACATAATGCATCATTATATGAAGTTAAGAATAGTTTTAATGTCTATTATTATATTTGCATTTGAGCATGTATTTCATCAGAGTACAGACCTTCTTGTTTGATAGTACATTCCCAATCTGATCATTGCATTGCAAAGATGTACTTGAGAAAAAATATAGAGGCAAGAACGTGTGTGCAAAGACAGAAAAATCTGTGCGCTTTTTAGTGTATGCTATGATTCTAGGAGTAACTTCAATTGCATTTGAAGCTTATAAACACAGGGAAATTTGGTATTCTCCTACTTGAATTACAGGAATTGGATGATGTTTTTTCTCTCTCTCTCCCTGTCTCTTGTTTTGCTTTTTCTTTTTTTTGGGGAGGTGGGGCATGAGGATAATGCTTGGGAATTGTAACCTAAAAGAGAGCAAGCAAAATAAATCCTGTTTACAAAAAAGAAATTATAGCCTATGATTTATGAACCTTTTTGATTAACTATCATCCTGTAATATTAAAAGTCACACTTGAGAACAGCTTTAATATTTTGAAGTGTTAGAGTTTTCAGAAGATTTTGATTGGTGGTGGGAGTGTATTTTTTTGTCAAAAGAACAAAAGGAAAAAAAGTTACAAATTATAGGCCATTAGCAAATTATAGTCCATCCATCACACAATATGGCATCCTATATTTTCATATGTTGATTCTAGAAGAAAAATATTTTTTAAAAAAAATCCTTGCACTACTCTTTTCTGTTTATACATTTAGTCCTTGATCTGGCCCCTTCTATGCTTCTAAGCCCTTTTAATCACTTCTGTATATTGCAGTCTTCAAAATGATTCTGAGGGTAAATCAAGGTAAGTGAAATGAAGAGGATGCTTATGATGGCATTCAGCTTGTATAGAAGTGTGCATATGAGTCAAAATTAAATACTCGTTATACAAGCAGAACACTCTGTTTTGAGTTGCTAGAAATAATCGTGAGGACTGGGAATGTTACTCATTCCAGAACAGTTACAGTGTTTTAATGTACAGAAATACTGCATATTTTTTCTCTTTTTGAGGAAATTGGAGATTTTCTGAGACTGAATACACCTACAGCTTTTAGTTCTGTTACCTATTGTGGGCAGGCATTCTTGTGATAAGTATAGTTTAGAGAAGAAAGGTATTTAATTGGTTCAGAAATCTATTCTCAGCTTATAGTACAGGTGGGCTTCCTGAGAAATAAGGAAGATGGTAGGCACAACACCTTTATGTTGCTTTTCTATAAGCTAAATTGTTCCTGTGTAAGATTTTTGAAAATATTCCATTCTTTTTATCCCTGTTAGATCCATAGTTGTAGCCTTCTGGTCTTTTTGGTATAATTTAACATAGAAACCATATGAGAAATATCAGGGAAAAAAAAATGAGGTCAGATCTTTGCTTTGCCTATATGTATCAAGTTTTGGTGAGAGAGAGAGTTGGTTATGCAATGGCCATTAAGAAATTCTGGAGAACCTGATGCTAGAACAGCTGCAAGGGCCCTGCCAGTGTAACTCCATATCAGTCAGTCCCTATAATGATTGTCATAACATGACAATCTTTAACAATTGTTAAAGGAAAAACACTGTTTTAAAAAACTAAAAGACTGACACAAGGTATTTGATATTTGTTGAGGTCCTGGTCAGTTTATGCCTTCTGCAAGTCAAGATTGGATTTGTCTCAATTGGCCTTGTTCAGCTTCTCATTTGCAAAATGTAGCAATGTTACCTGTAAAAGTTGCACCCCTGCAATGAGAGCTGCACAGAAAACATCTGTGTAGGAAAGAGATGCTTAGATTTGTTTGTGTTTGCAGGCAAAATGCAACCCTTTGTCTTTGGGAAACACAGGGAAAAGGATATGAAAGCTATCAAGAAGATGAAACAAAGCAAACAATACAGTGTTCCAAAAAATGCATAAAAAATTTCTGACCTTAAGAGTGGATGTGTACAATACAGAAGTTTTCATTTTCAGTCAGTTATACTGTTCAGTTACAGTCTGTTGCAGTGTTCTGTAAAGCTAGGAAAGTACCTAATTAAAACAAACAAAAACAAAACAAAAACAAAACAAAAAAACCCCACCCCCCCCAAAAAAATACAAAATAAAAAAAAACTCAAAAAAACCCCCACCAAACAATTTTTTTAAAAGCAATTAATTTTTATGTTGTTATTGTAATTGCCTATTAAGAACTAGAACTTAAAGTCTTCCTGTGTTGGCCATTACTACAACCTTATGCTAATAGGAGTTACATTTTCACCTGAGAAGGACATTGTGTACTATAAATAATAGTTTGAGAGCTGGAGATCAAAGTGAATAAATACTTTGTTCACTTCTATCCTTATCTTTATTATTCAACTAATTTTTAAAGGTTGAGATCATGAACATACCAAAGTCAAAAAATACAAGTAAACCTAGCATCAGGTTTTGATATGGATCCACTAATGCATGTTTTTTTCCATAAAATACCATTATCTGAGTCAACAGGAAGTATTGTTCAGTGTTATAGAGACATTCTTTGTCTCTAGACAAGTCAACCTTCAATGGCTCAATTAACAGTATTTAGATCCCTTCTTTTTGTGCAGCTCTTAATAAGTATTTATAATTACTCATATTCATCATTTGACTCTCCATTTTGTTTATGTTAAATTAATAAGTGGTCCCAGATGCAGAGAGATCTCAAATCTGTGTATATAATTTTTAAAACCTGCAAACTTATTTTTAACCTTCTATTATTTTAAAATAATAGAAGTTTAAAAACTTAAATTTAAGTTTATAAACTTCTTTTATTTTAAAATTTTGGAATTAATAGCATAAATCATAACTACGGGATCTAAAATTTTCAAGGGATTACAATATTTTATATCAAACGGGCCTCTGAGGACATCCATAAACTATTTTTTTTTCTTTTAGTTCATAAGAACACTAGTACAACATTAACCGTTCTTCATTAGTCTGACAAATTTATTCCATCACTTTATTTCTCAGATATTCCAGAATATGTAAATTACAGAAATGTAAATCTGAGATTTGAGTTGAAATGTCTTTTTTCAGACTATTTTGATGACCTTGGACAGGTGGACCTGGATTCGTCTTCCTTAATTCATATGACTGCATCTCAGCTAACCATCCTAAATTTCCTACTCATTGGAGAGAAATAGTCACTACTGGACTTGGTTCATCTACATTGCTGTAGACAGCCACTTTTAGATGAGATAAATATCTGAAGCTGCACAGGATATATTCCATTCCCCTTGCTGAATTGCCCTTCTGGGAAATGAAGAAGATGGTGCTGTTCTGTAGCTGCCATTCTCACAAAACAGGAAGGATAAATAATAGTAAAAAGTGATGAAACTGGATAGTCCATCAACCCCAAAGATTCTGATTTATCTGTCCCCATAAATGTGCAGCAATGTGGACAATGAGTCAAACAAGAGGCAACATACAGAAATGAGATGAGTAATACATGACTGTAGACTATGAGATTGATCTGAAGTGCTGATACACTCCATGAAGCATAGCAAGATGGGAAGGCTGAAAACTAACACAAGACAGGATCATCTCACTAAATGAGGATTATTTTGAATTAAGGGGATTTTTTTCCATATGCATATACGCCATGCAATGTGTATAATCTTACTGCTGTTATCAACATGTGCTTAAACAAACGGTCACAAAGCTTTTTCTATAATAAAACTGTAGGGTAGCAAAACTTTGTCACTCAGGTAAGGCCTAGCAAAGTGAGAGGAATGGAAAGAATAAGAAAAGATGAATTTTTTTTCTCCTTTCTTTTTTCTCTACAATTAAAAAATAGAGGGAGTTCTCAGTTAAGGTTATTAAAACTGCCTTCTTGACATTGATTGACTGACTCCATTGTAGTTGGTTGGTTATATTTCAAGACTAAAACTGAAGCTTCTCTGGAGAGCATGTGAATTAAGTCTGTATAAGTAGTGAGCCAAGGATTAAAATTTAATAGATATTATATTCTTTCTCATGGAAAAGAAATGTTTCTCCAGATGCACTTGAAGATATATGAATAGTAAGAGGGTCTTTTTTATTGTTGTTAGTAAATTCAGAAAGTAGTTTATCAGATCTTTTCTCTAAGAGTGTGAGCGGGAGACAATTCAGTAACATGCAATCAAAGTGTCAGACTAATGGAAATGGAAATTGGAACAATGGGAACACTCTTGTTAGGAAAAAAAAGATAAAATATTAAAAATAGCCTAAAGCCTAAAATCAAATAATTCCTCAGCCTTTGACAAAAGGAAAATTCCTACTGAATCATATGAAATCAAGTGTTTGTATCTTGTTTTCTTAGAGAATAAGCAATGTTACTTTATTTCATTTGTTGTCATATTCCACAAGAATTTGTTTTGAGCTAGGTATTATTTGAAATAACAGGTTTTTTTCTCTATCCAACAACATTGTAATAATTACTGTATTTGAGTCTTTTAAGTCTGTGTTGATGACATTAGTCATACTACATGAATTTAAATTGTCAGGTTTTGTGTTTTTATTAGGGTTAAAATATATTTTTTTTCTCAAGTTATAAAATTCTTAGCAGGATTTAGAAAACAGTATACCCATATAATTCTTTACTGCTATCCCACATCAAGATGTGATTACTTTATTCCATCAAAATGCTATTTTTTACTCTAAGATATACAATACAATGTTCTGATGGTATTTCCCTTTAGTATTATATCTAGCAGCCTTTTAGCATAATTTCATAAGTTATACAGTTCCTGAAGTAAGTGTGATTATTCACTCATCATACTGTTCACTGTTCACTTAAGCAAATAGCCTCTAGTCATCATTTTGAAAGTAGATGTGAAGAAGATTGCATTTCCATAATTAAAAATAAAAATCAAATCCCTCTTCTGTCTTCGTTTTTAAATTGCTGCTGTCAAACTGTAAAAATTTACCAGAGAAAAATGATTGAAATACTTAAAAAAATAATCCCTAATACTTAGTTTTGGATGAATAATAAAAAGGCAGAACATTATAAATTGTTATTTCCTCATTCTAATTAGATTATACAAATCCTCAATGCTTTACATGATGCAATGCAATCATAAATCCCATGCATTTTACCCTGCTAAGCATATGAGATTGCTAATAGGTAGCTCAACAATCAATTTAATAATTCAATTTAATCTTTAAAATTAATATATTTTCATGGTAGCAACATAAAAAATAATAGTCATCAGGACTATGCTCATTTAAGTCAAACTAGCTTCCAGTATTTGTCTTGTGTTCTGTTAAGATGGAGCCTGACTGTTCGGTAATGCTTTTCTTTCTTGAATCTACTTGCTACTGTGTTGAAGATTGAAAATGCTTTTTCTTTGCATATTTTATTTTACTCATGATATTTTCTTTGACTTCCAATTAACATTTATTCAACATTTCAGGGCTCACTGATACGTCCTTTTAAAACAATTGCAAGTTTAATAGGGCACGGAGCTGACATTTGTCTACAGATCAAGCCAATTTCACAGGCAGAATTTTGATTTGAAATTATATAGTCTGAATGCAATCATCTTGTCTATCTCTACACTTTAGCTTTAGGAATTCTATACCAGAGATAGAAAAGTTCTGAGACATGTCTGTGTGTGTATTTATAGATGATGCAACTTTAGGAACTACATGTACACTTGATCATGTTTTCTTGAATAGAAAGACATCATGAATATGAATACCTCTAAAGAAATGGGTAATACATCTTAGCACAGCTATGCTAAGGTTATTAAAGATGTAGCCATTTAAGCCAGCTGCAATTCTGGCCAATAAGGATAACAAGTAATCTTTTGTGCTTTATTGTTTAGTGCACAGTGAAACATCCAGCACTAGGATTTAATGTTGACTATAGCAGCAGTGGCCTCATGACTGACAGATATTGTTACTCCCTCACCCAGAAATGCTGTTCCATGCTTAGACTTTCATCTGTTGCCATCTTCAAAATTAAAAACCTATGTTTGAAGTATATAAACTTAACATTAGTGTCCACAATCTCTACTTAATCCATTATAATTATTGTAAAGACACTTTAGGTTTTTAATGTAAGGTGGAATGTTTACAAAATCATTTTTTACTATTTTAAAAGAGAAACACATCTGAAATTAATAGTATACAAATAAAAAGAAACAAAACCCAAGGCATCAAGATTGCTGCAAAACATCTACAAGTGTGCCATTTAATTTTCTTCTTTAATTGTTGGTACGGTGTAATATAAATTTCCATGAAAAGGCTGCAATACATAGATAATGACATAGTTAAAGTCCAAATCTCACAGGCATTTGAAGCAGAGTTAACAATTTGTTTTAGGAGTCTAGCCTCAGAGACCTCCAGCTGGGGACCCAACTGTGGCAGCTTTGCCCACTGAGTAGGCACTGGGATAATGCATGCTCTGCAGAAAGTTGGGGATTGAATCCTCTGATTTCATTCATAGCAGACAGGGTCACATTCTGTCTATGAGCATTTACTTACTCAAGTCTTATACAAAGCTACATTCTATGAATACAAAAGTAGTTCTTAACTCAATGGTGTTGGGCATTCCATGCTATTTCCATGTAATCACATAAGCAAAACCAGAAATAAGAGCACAGATGCAGGAAGTAATAATGGCCTAATTATTTTAGTATGCTGATATCAGTAAATTTCCCTGGATATTCTCGTGATGAGGTTGTACTATTGATAAACCACTCTTGAGAACAAAACTTGTGTTCATCTCAAAGCATTTGGATTCATTAGAAATATATGATCACCATTAAATTACTCTTGCTTTGAGCGACATATTTGAAAACAGTGCTGAAATCTAGGAAGAGATATAGCTGTAAATCTATTCAAGTTGTTCATGCCTTTTTTAACTACATTAGTAAACATTGGTTAGTGAATTAAAGCAAACATAAAGGGAAAAAAAACCAAACAAACAAAAAACCTCACCAATAAATAAAACCTCAGAGAAATGCAAATTAATCGTTTATCTGTCTGACAAAAAGGTTTATGTGTATATACAGTACAGTCAATGACACCTGTAGTGTGAAGCTTTTGCCCCTTCCCAAAAAAGTATATCCCTCCCCTCTCTAGAGTTAAAGCTGAACAAAAAGTGTTTCAACAAATATGTATTGATTCTTTTGCATTTTTCTGCCTGTATTTTGGTTTATCTACCTACTTATGCACACACTCATCAACATAAATAAGCATGGAGCAGGAGAAAGATAAAGAAAGGATTTTATTTTCTTAGCCAGACAGAATATATTTCACTTCTGCAACTCCTTTAAACTTCCAGTTTGATTTTTAGTTTTACTGTATCAACACATGTTCTCCATCTCCAGCTGTAAAGCCCCCTGTTATTAAGTTGTGAGCAGAGGACTTCCAAAGATAAACTCGTTTATGGCAGCTCCAATCCAGTGGACTTTCCAGCTCAGGTGATTTCTCCTCTGAGTCTGTTTGCTGCCATTCCCATTTGCAGGTCCAGCTTGTGGTCAGGCTGGCATGTATTGCAGAGGTGTTTGTGCAGGCACACAGAGGTGAGAATACACACCCCCCATCACACACACCGTAAGGAACAACCAGCCACATGGACAACAAAGCAAACCGTGTCTGAGTGACACCCTTGTGAACACCCACAGGGCTCTCTCATGCAGCTGATGAGCATAAGGGCTTGCTGGTGGTCACACAGTGACACAGACATGTGCACACAATGGAATCTGGAACTGGCTTTACACATGTGGCCTGCTCAAGAGCCAGACCTAGATCCCTTTTGCTCCACTTGCTGGCCTTGGTGTTCTTGTCCTACATCCATACCCAAACTTAGTACCTCTAAATCCATTACCTAGGTAATCTTGATCTTTATGGCATTGCTTGATACTGCATTGTGAGGCTCTTCTCTCCACAACAGGTCTCCAGTTCTGCCCTGCAAGTACACAGTTTGGTTGTTCTCAGAGGACTCCTCTCATCACCACCACTCTGTCCTTTTTGTTACCTTCTCATGCTGTTCTTTATTGGCTCCAACAATTCCTTGTGCTGTGTTCAGCAATTTCTTATGGCCCACTGAGTCAGCTACATCTCAGGCCAGTGTATGTGTCTGTGTGTCATAACACTGACTCTGTTTGTGTGTAGATCATGTACGTGGTCTCTATGTTGTTTGATTGACTTAGATACTGCCTTGGGGACTGCCCCTTTTCTTCTACACCTGAACATTGCAGAGTGGTGTATTACAGCTTATTCCACTGTTATTTCCATCATCAATATTAGGATCCTGCTCTTTCACTGACTCATTTCATGTTTGATGCCAGAGCATTCCTTTCTTTTCCTTTTCCCTTTTTAAGCAGTTTCTGTGCTTTGCTTACTCTCAACTCCAATCATCTTGTAGCTTGGTCCCAGCCAACTGACAACTGTCAGCAATTATGAAATCAGTGAGAATATGCTTGCCAAAGCTGAAATTTATTGAGGACGCTCTGCACTCTTCCTGCAATATATGCTAACCTACCACTATCCCAAATTCCTCCTACACAGAAATATTCAAAGGATTAGGACCACTTGTACAAATTCTACATGAGTGCTTTCCTGTTCTCTGGTAAAGAGGTATAGTTAGGGAAAAGGAGCCATTGATGGTGGTGATTTTTGTCAGTCTGACACTTTGGCAAGGAGACATAAATTTTGACACCTTGAGTCCTTTCTAACCTATTTTGAAGCACAACTCTGTAAACAGGTTCTCTTAGAAAGGAGATAGAAATACAAAAAAAGACTTAAACTGACCTTTTTGTGAGCACACAAATTCCAACTTCTATGCATTAATTCCAGGCAGGTTTTGCTAAATTACTCTTTGTGTTGATGAAAAGCTTTATAAAATGAAACATACATTTTAGCACTTTCAGTACACTGAGATATCACCACTTGAATTTGGAGCTAGAGGATATTTCAGACAAGCCTTGTGCTTTGGTTGTTCTGTCATTAAAAATACTTTACTTGCTTCTCTTTACTTTCCCAGGACTGAAATAAGGTGGATTTGAGCAACTATTAAGTTGTTTAATAACTATAATGTTATTTACATTGGTCAAGAACAGTGTTACAGCTGTGTACAGAATTCAGAAAAAATATTTGTTACATTACTGTCTACACAAAGACACTGTGGTACTTAGAAGAGCTTTGATTCTTTTCAAAACTCACTTTGTAAGGCATGGCCTGAGGGAGAACAGTAATGCCGTAAACAAATTCTATGCAATCAAATATATATGCATTTCTGACCTCATTTTACATGTTTTCAATTAAACCAAATCACAGTTTAAATTGTTTTAAATAATTTCTTACAGTAATTAAGTCCAATATGAGATTTCAGGGATTTAGAGAAAAGTTTAGAATGCTTTTTTGATCTTTTGAGGTATTCCATGAAGAGGAGACTGGGCATGCATTATCACAAAAATAGTTTTACAGGAAATTAGAAACTCAGAGATAACCTGACACCGTCAAAACATGTTGTATTTATTTATTTATTCAAGTGTTCTGAAAAGTTAAAGTATTGCCTAAGATGGAGTTTGCCTGAAGATACTGCTTCTAAGACCTATCATGTTAACTCTAACACTGTGTCATACCTTTGTAAATCTTAACTGTGAAGAAACAGATAACCATCCACCCTGAGGAAGTGAAAAGTCAACAAGAGGAAGTTTGAATTTACCTCCAGTGTTACCTTCAAGTTTCCTGGCTGGAAAAGTAAAACATCATAATAATTTCTGCTATCCATTAGTTTAGATTGTTTTAAAATAATGTTAAGATTAAAATAGCTACTGAAAGCTAGATGAACATCCAGCTTGCTATGGGCACTTGGCAAGGTAAAGTAGAATAGATGAAATAAAAATGATTTGTTAGGGGTTTTCTTATAAATATTCATGTGCTTTCATAGTGGCCTTACTGATTTAAAATGGGTCATGGGAGATGGTTATAGGTTGAGATCCCACAAGTGGTATCATATGTATTTTATGTATGTGCCTATGTATAGTAAATGACCAGAAAAGTAGATGGCAAGTGGGAAGGCAAGAGTCCAATGGAAATTATTTTAATCAGCTTTCTTTTTTGCCTATTATTCACACTTGTTTTTTCAAGCCACTACTGCATTCATAGTCAGATCTCCATCTTTATTATACCTTCATTAACCTTTTAAATCTCCCATCTGTGTACAGGAGCCTTTCTTTCATTTAATTATCTATTTAAAATTCACAAATGGTAGCTGCTGCCGTTTTGGCTTTTTGACATTTTTCACCTGCAGACTGTAAGAAACAGATTTAAGGGTCTTGTTCTGCTGGCTTCTGTTGCATCCTGATTTTAGCTGAAATACTGGAGCTGGAATTCAGTAATTCATTGTCATTCAGGAGCTGTTTGAGTTAGGCTTTTGTGCTTTGTGGGGTCAGCAGACCTCAGCTGAATTACAGTCTTGAATTTTCTTTTGCAGCCTTTTATTATTTTCCTTGTCCTGTCCCTGTTTCTTCCTTTTCACTACAATCATAAAATATCCCAGTTTGGACATTTTATGCAGGAATTCCATTTATTTTGCTTGTAGATAGGATCACTTGGTTTTCAAGTCAGTCAGTTCTCTTATCATCAGTCGATTTATAATTTTAAGTCACACTTGTCACTCTGCTTTCTAGCACACTGCTACCTCACAGCAAATATGAAATAGAAGTATTTATTATACCAAGTGTTTATTGCACAATCTGATGTACTTCATTCCTTTTTTCTTTGTAGTCATCAACAGTGTTTTCAGTTGCATTTCCTAGAACATCAGATGTAAAGATATGCAGGGTCAGAATAAAGTGTTTCTGTTACTTTTTAGTTGTTGAAGCAGTTCTTTCTTTTCTCCTAATCATATTATTAGCACTTAATAGCAATTGCTGTGGGAGCTGCAGAATCAAACAGAGGTTGAGGCTCTGTGGAATTACATCTGTGTTAAAGGTAACATCTGGTCCTTGCCCCCTTGTAGGTAAGAGAAGTGGTGAAAGGAATTTTAAATACTCATTCTCACGCTAGCTTGAACCTCAGTACACAGTATGATTCACTGCTAGGGAAGAAGTGGTGCTACCAAGCTTCTGTTATCACATATAAGGATTAGAAAGATAGGAGGCAGACTGAATTTCTGTCATGGCTCCTGTCTAAAGTAAGATGATAAAAAGAACACATGGTACCTTTTCTGCCTGTCTGGTTTATTCATTAATGCTACCACTCTTTGGCTCATAACCTGCCTTCTTCAAACATGCTTTCTGTTATAAGAAACTCAGCCTGTCTGAAAAAGTCCTTGTCAAAATCTGCCCTTCATCATCTTTGTCGACTTTCTGCGTATTCCCAGCATGCCACTTTTCTCATAGTCAGTCCTTATTATAACACATAGGCACACTGTTTGCCGGAATTCCCATGAGATACCTTAGCCTTCCCTTACAGGTATCAAATATCCCTTTACTATTCTTCTTTAATTCTGATAGTGCATCTCTCTGGGTGCAGTTCCCTGAAACTCATGCTTTAATAGTTTTGAATGTCTCCTAAAGAACTCCAAAGCTTGATTCCTCTAATATCCATCAAAAACTCAAGCAGAGGAGAAGTATCTTTTTAACTGTCAGGCTGGCAGAGATTTCTCAGAGGTGCATTTGTTTCTTTGTCCCTTGTACTTTTTTTTTCTTTTCTTTTTTTTTTTTTTTTTTTTTTTTTTTTTTGTGTGTGTGTGTAATCATAATACTGGAATACATATAAATGTGAACTATGCTACCTAAAATTATTCTCTGTTGTCATGCTACGGTCTTTGACTCACAATTTCAGCAGGATGTGGTGTCAGTTGACAACCTCATCATTATAAGCAAGCCTTTATGTTATACTTAAAAGCTTTCAGTCTTGTTTTTATACCAATTATTTTTTACTTAGACAAAAGGGTCTCATTTTATAGGAAAATATCTGTCAGATTAATAATATTTCACATGTCCATAGTCCCATTCTAAAAATTGCCCAGTACTTTACACACATTAACGAATTAAACTTTCCAGTAACCCTGTGAGGAATTATTATTACACAGACATGGAAACAGTGGCACAAAGAAAATAAAGTTCATACAGCTTATTTGGAGCAAGAAGGGGAACAAATCCCACAGTCTTACTCTTCCATTCTGACCACTAGGTCATAAGTCTGGTTCAAAGAGTGGAAGCTTAACCCTTTTGGTCATCTTGGCTTAGGTAAAAAATGGTTTCTCATATTCTTCTCATCTAATTTTTAAAGGGAAGTTTATATTTCTCTAGTAATCTATACTCCTCTCCTTATTCAACTTGCTATGGAAGAAGTCAACAGAAAAGGAAGAGCATGATGGGAAGACTTCAAGTCTTATAGATAGATGCACGTCTGTCTGTCTTGCTCAATTCCTTTCTCTTTCCCTTTCTTCCTTCCTTCCTGTCTTCTAAATCCTGCTTAAATGAGTAAGTTGAATAGGCAGCCTTTCAGACCTGGAAGATTTAGGTACTTGTAGCATGAACTCATTCAGATTGTTTGGACAACCTCATATGAAGTTTCATGAGATGATCATTCATGCCATGGCCTCATGCGGCCCCTTACATATGTCAGTCCTGGGGCCAAGGTTGATCCCACTTAACTTCAGATGCTTTTCAAAGTCCCCAGTGTCAAGATCTAAGTCTCTTTAAACCCTTCATCATCAGTGGAGAGACAAAAGAATCTCCAAAGAGAAGTTCTCAGTTGTGCTGAGTTTCTTTCTGAGGAGAAAAGGATCTCCCTACATGCAGGACAAAGGAAACTTGTTTGACCACATTCCTCATTTAGGGTAATTATTGAAATATGTAAAATCAGAGGGGCTGCAGCAGGGATTTAGTCGAGAGAACTGACTGAATATGTATGAAAAACTACAGTACCTGCAATAAAGGCTAAGTCTGAGCTGATCTTTTGACAATGGAAACAGATGTGTCAATATGTCTGTGCAGGTATGTAGCACCTTCCTGCTCTGAACTACTGCTGCTTTCCCTACATATGCAGATTAATTTTGTGGGGGGAAATGACAAGCTGAATTACATTAGGCTCTTAAGTTTTCTCTTTTAACTCTGATGCATGGGATGAAGCAAAAACAGCATTGCAGATGAGCAGGAAGATGTGCAGAAATCAACAGATGAGTAAATCACAAAGTGAGAAAAATCATAGGGTAGCACTCCTTCTGTAAAACTGTTAAGACACTGATAAATTAGATTTCTGGGTTACATTAGTGACTCAAAGAAAGTGCAGAAACGTTTGCCTGTGTTCTGGGAATTAACTGTGTAATCTCACATTAGTATTTTTAGAATACTTTGAAGATATTTCTTGTGTAATATTTTACTCTAAACTTAAACAAGTTTTCAAAGGCTGTGTAATCAGAAATGCTGAGATTACCATTAGAACCATTTTCTTTAAGCTATCTTCCCTTGAAATTTAATGTGGAATCTCAAGAGATGAATTCTGTATTTTCCACCTTACAAAAAGGAAATTTTGAAAAGTCAAAAAAATTACAAAATATACCTTCCCTGTGTTGCTGTACTCAGGCCTTTATATTCATGACTTTTTGCTCTTCCTGCTGCCTGCAGTAGATATGCATGTATGTCATTGATTGGATCACCACTGGTATGTCAGAACAGGACAAGCTGCAACAGAATGTGCTTGTTCATTGAGTCGAAAACTGTTTGGTTCACTCTGCCACAGACAGCTGTCAACTGATGAAACTCAGCTTAGTCAGAAGAAATGAGAGACTAAGCAGATAAGGGGCAACAAAGCTGTACTAATTTTATTACTTTAAAACGGACAAAACAGGATTTCCTAGAGGTCCTGGTTTGAGGAAGCTAGAAATTATGTTAAATGGAAGTTTCACTTTTTGAATACCATAATTTTTCTGTGATAAGATTTTTTTTTTTTATTTGTGTTGAAAGAGTTGCTTAGTGCATGTCATAATTGCAGTTCTTACTCTTGTCAATCTTACTCTCTAACATAATATCAGTATTTGCACTTGGGCTGATTTTTAATGACGTGATCTGTGATTCTGAGCGGCAAGTGTAATTGGAAGAATATTTGAAACATTCTGGTATTTTATTTTTTTTTAAAAAAATTGTTTTTATGAAAGTTAACTATAATGTAAATTGCAGGATATACCATCATCAAAGTAAGAAAACATAAATGTCTTTAAAATGTTGCTGAAAACTGTCCAAGAATGTATTTTTAAAATAGAACATTTCTTGCAAATCAAGAAAAAATTTCTTGACTCTAAAATCCAAGTAAATCTTGATGATCTAGTAATTATACATATGTATTTACCCCAAAAGGAAACTTTGGGCAGTGTGGGGCAAAACATGATATTGATTTGCATGTGTCCTGACAAGGATTTCAGAGAATTGGGTCATTATATTTGACATAGAGAAGAAACTGCAGATATAAACAGTATAATAATGTAAGCTGTTATTTGTGAGAGTTGGAATGGATTTTGTACTGCAGTTTCAGTAAGTGAACACATGGAGTTAAAATAAGTTTTCAGAATTGTACTTATCTTCCCTTTTATTGTTTCTTCTTTTGACATTTTGGGGTTTAGTAAGCCCTCTTACAGCACTGTTAAGCTTTTATTATTTTAATTTTTATTTAACAGTAACTTGGACAAACTGTACTGAGAAGACAAATCAGGCTCTTTCTGTTCAATGTGTGGGTTCTTTTTTTCTTATAGAAAAGGAGTAGTATTTAGTTACCCCTTGCTTGTAACAGAATACAGCAGAAGTTGGGTTTTTTTCATTTATAGGAAAGAAAAATTAGATTAACAATCAGTTCATATAATCAATTAAATGGGAATCAAACTCCTGTCCTTAATATAAGATACACTTGCAGGAGAGGAATAGCATCAGTCACTTTTCGTGATGTCTAGTAAGCTGCAGGAATGCAGCAGAGACCATCCCTATGCACCCTTCTGTTTTAGTTTCCACCTAATTTCAGTCTTTTGGCAGATTTTATTATTTATTATTTTTTCCCAATTGTTTTTTCCAACAGTTAGATTGAAGTAGACAGCATGAATGAGCCTTGTCTTCCATATCAGTCATAAATTTGCTAAGACTTCACTATACAAAAGAACTAGTAACGGACATGTAGTGTGTTTATTCTCTCACGATAAGAATCCCATGTTTGTGGAAATTTGCCTAAGATACGTTGAAAGATAGTTACAATTCTCTATTGAAAAAATCTAGGTAATTAAATTTCCAGTTTTACTGCTTTGAAAGGGTTTTTTACTCCATTCCTACTAACCATGACATGTTTCAGACTGTGCTTCAAGCCTTTCCTGCATAGTCAATTCTTTGTTTTTGTTATGTGGCAAGTGATTTCATTGCCAGTCTCTGACAGTGTGGGCCAGAGCCTTGGCCAGTGAAAGATGACAGAAACTTATGGATTCTTATTGTCAAAAGGTTGGAGCAGCAGTTTCTGAAACTTTTCCTGTTGTTACATCATCTTCAGGCTGATTATAAATTATCATGATTGTGAAATCTAAATAGCATATGATAGTAACTTGGTTTGCAACTCTTTTGTGCTTTTACAAAATGGCACCAGACATGAACAGAGGAAATTATTTGAGGGACCAGGTAGGAAGTCTTAAGTTGCACCAAGGGAAATATAGGTTGGATATTAGGAAAAAGTTTTCTACAAAAAGGGTGGTAAAGTACTGGAATGGTCTTCCCAGGGAGGTGTTGGAATCACCATCCCTGGATATGTTTTAAAAAAGACTGGATGTTGCACTCGGTGCCATGGTTTAGTTGAGGAGTTAGGGCTGGGTTAGACTCGATCTTGGAGGTCTCTTCCAACCTTGTGATTCTGTGATTCTATCAAGGAGATGAGAAGGAAATAGCAACATGAGATAAATAGGCAAAAGGTAGGAGAGTCTTGAAGAGATTGTGTCTTGATTAAGGGTTGCCAGAAGATGAAGTCCAAGGGACAGTATAAGATGTTGAAACTAATAGGAAATAGATCTTCAACAGAGATTTTGAGGTTAATGAGGAAAAGAAAGGGGATGAGGACAAAGAAGAAAAAAAAAATAAAGATAAATGGCCTCAATTAGCTCTTTTAAAAATTCTCTGAGATACTTGACAGAGATGGAAAGAAAAGCTAAAAATGCAGAACAGCTCTAACAGGTCTGTGTCTCTGGAAGAAAAGCTTTAATAGCTGTAAGTAACATTTATTATCTCAATTTTAGTGGTGTTCTTGACATACAAGCAGTGAAACCACAGTTAGATCAAGTTGGCCTAACAGTCAATAGTGTTCATGAAAGGTGAGTGCTCATTACTTTGCTTTTTAAAAAATCTTTCCAAGTGAGCTGCTTTTGATCAAAGACACATAATTAAAGAATTAAGCAAGTTTACATCTAATAGACTGCCTGCAGTTCTCCATTACATATTTACCAAGTGATAGTCTGCTTTACATGATTGTCTATTATACTCATTAGGAAACTAAGCAAGCTGATTGTGTTTCTCTGAGAGGAAAGTAAATGTAAGCTAGAAAAGGTGTGTGATGTGTTAATTAGATGAGTGTAGTGCATACTCACAGACTACTTTCCTTCATTTAGCACATACATCAACCTCTAAATTATCTTCAGCTTTCACATGGCATAATGTTTGTTTGCCATTTTGATTGTGCTACACTCAGTGTTGGCCAGTCATGGAGATGGCTGGTGTTCTGGAACAGGCTTCTTTCTCCCTGACAACAAAAGAAACAGTGATTAGTTCAGCTTCTTATTTGGGGCTCTATGCTATAACCCAGCTTGACATCATAAAGGCAACATTTTTTACGGTTTTTTATTTTTCTTCTTCTTCATTCTCTCTCCCTTCTGTCTCTTCTGGAATGCTTTCTGAGCAAATTCTTTGCTTGAGGAGGAATGTGACATTCTCTTGCACTGGTTGATAAATATTTATGCCTGAGAACAGCATAAAGCTCTCTTTTGGATGCTTTCCCATTTTACACTGTGCTGGCTTTTGGCCTGATCTCTGTATTTAGAAAACACTGTGTATTACCTGCATGTGTTCTTGACTCGATTTCCTATTTCTAATGCAACTGCAGCCAGTACTGCATTGCAATATTTTCAGTGAATTGTCAGGATACTTAAATAAAGCCAAATGAAAAATAGGTGGCTTCTTTTCTAGGTGTATAAGCACATTTTAAGGAGAATTTTATAGATATGCCTGGAAAAGATATAGTACACAAAGCATGAAAACATTTTTAAGCACTTCAATACTCTGGTAAAATTGAACAACTATGAATGGAATTAGAAGCAGCAAAACATTAATACAATCCCATTTCACAATCATGGGGGTTTTTCCTGCTGTTTTTCTACAATGTTTTTCCAAGTTTTGCTTGTTGGTAAACAAATTCTGTGTACCTCCAGTGAAAAATACTTTCATTATTAAAGAAGTTCTTCTGCCAATTCTTCTGCCATTTGAGATGTACAAATGTAGACTATTTGTAGATCTCCAGAGCTCAGGCCATTGCTGTGGGTCACCATGCATTGACAGAGCTGACGAGGGGTCTCCCTGAGCTTCAGACCAATGTTTGATGTCAACCAGCTGAGCTGCAGGGTGGATTTGGCTGGCTAGCCTTGGTGGCTGCATGAGCCACATTTCCAGCATCTCCATGTGGGCAGGATTTGGAGGGCTGTGTGCTTAGTGGGGCATCGTTGAAAGCTTACTCTGAAAGCAGCCCTCAAGTGGGCTGTTAAAGTGCTCCTGATTTGTGCTGTGGCATAGGACAGGTTTAGGTGTCCAGCTCAGTACTGGAGTGGACTGCAGTGTTGCTTGCACAACCTGGCTGCTTCACTTTCTCTGACAGAGAATTTGGATTATGCCAAAATCTTCATGTCAACAGACTGGCCTCATACTGCAGTCCCAGCATGGGAACCAGATGTGAATTGCTCGTAAACTGTATGTGGCTACCAGTTTGTCATCTTGCACTAGCGCTGATCACTGACAGTGATGTGGAAACTTTGTGATTATAAACCTAATGGACAGCATGATCTGTGTGTGTGTGTGTGTGTATACACACAAAAAATATGTATATAGTCCTAAAAATAGCTTACAGGATTCAGATTTTAATTAAAGATCAAAACCATTCACATTTATGTTGGAAGTACAGTGTGACCTGGGGGGCAGGAATCTTCATATCAGCATTTAGATTTAAAGAAAATGTTAGCTGAACTTTTATTTTAATGTAGTTGTTTTTATATTTTTATTTTCTTTGTGGTTTGGGATTTTTTTAACAGATATGAGAGAATGGAAATAGTTTTGCTTATTTCACAATTAAATCACCAGAGACTCACAAAAGGTTTGGATTAGAAAGGATTCCTTGAGATCATCTAGTCCAATGTCCCTGGTAAAGCAGGTTCACCTAGCACTGGCACAATAGGATTTTGTCCAGGCAGGTTGTGAGTATCTCCAGGGAAAGAGATTCAGAAACCTCTTTAGGCAGCTTGTTCCAGTGCTCTGTCACTCTCAAAAAAAAAGCAGTTTTTCCTCATATTCAGATGGAACTTCGTGTGTTTCAGTTGTGCCCTCTGCCACTTGTCCTTTCATTGTGCACCAATGAAAAGAGCTTGGTCCCATTCCCTTGACACCGGCATTTAACATGTTTGTGTGCATGGGCAGGATTTCCTCTGTCTTCTCTTCCCTGGGATAAACAAGCCCAACACTCTCAGCCTTTTCTCATAAGAGAGATACTCCAGTTCCTCAATCATTTTTGTTGCCCTCCACTGGACTGTCTCCAATAGTTTCTTGTCCTTCTTGAAATGAGCAGCCCAGAACTGGATGCAGTGCTCCAGCTGTGGTCACACCAGGGCTGAGCAGAGGGGCAGGATCACTTCCCATGACCCTCTGTCAATGCTCTCCCTAAAGCACCTTGGGATACCACTGGCCTTCCTTCACATACAACTTGTCACCAGGACTCCCAAGTCTTTCTCCACAGAATGGCTTTCCAGAAGGTCAACACTGTTCTGGAGTGTGGGGTTATTCTTCCCTGCATTCAGGATCCTACATTTGCCTTTGTTGAGCTTCCACAGGTTCTTCTCCACCCAGTTTTCCATCCTGTCCAGGTCTCACTTAATGTCAGAGGTAACCATCCTTAATTGGGGATGAAATTATCATTTTACTGAGACAACTGTTTGGAGCTGGAGTGAAATTTAAAATTTTACTAATGCTATTCTGTTGCTGGGTAACTTGACTGCTGAATTTCATTCACTTTGGAAAAATCACTGAATAAGCTGAGTTCGAAGGGACCTATCAGGATCACCAAGTCCAACTCATGGCCTTGTACAGGTCACCCCAAGAATCACACCTTATATACCTCAGAGCATTGTCCAAATGCTTCTTGAGCTCTGTCAGGCTGGTGTTGTGATCATTGCCCTGGGGAACCTGTTCCACTGCTCTGGAACTACCCTCTGGATGGAAAACTAAAATCTAACCTAAACTGCCCCCAAGGTTTAGTTTCATGCTGTTTCCTTGTATCCTTTCACTGGTCACAAGAGTGAAGATTGGTACTTGCCCTTCCCCTTCCCCTCATGAGGATGTTGAAGACTGCAATGAGGTCCCACTTCAGAGCATGTTACTAGGGCACGATGTGTATCTATGCATGCTGTAATGAAAATATTGTTGGAGGGGGAAAAAAAAGATTAATATAGAAATAGAAAGGGAAAGAGAAAAATCATGTAAAACAACAAAGCATGGAAATACTTTAACATTATTTTCTGAGTTGCATTTTTCCCTGTGTCTGATGCAAAAGAAGTGTTGGTTTATTTCGTTTTTGCAGACCATGGCTCTGTGTTTCAGTGACTCAATTAAAATTTGCCTCATGCAAATTGTTTCAGGAGCAGATGTGCCTGCCAAACTGGGCAGAGAAAATGTTCAGTGAGGTCAGTAAGAAGATGGTTCTTCATTATGCTCTGCCAAATTCTTAGCAGATCATTACTGAGCATGTCCAGATGTGAAATTTCAGTCACTGTTTTATTTTTTGCATTGTATTTTTTTATTTCCTGCATTCTAGTCTCTACTGATGGGTGAAATAAGTTCTTCCCCTGTCAGCGAAGCAGAGTATCAAGTTGATGCCTCTTGTTTATAACAGTTTGGGTTTGTTTTTTGTTTATGATTTTAGTTTTGGTTTGGTTTGTTGTTTTTTTTTCTGGAAATAAAATAGGGTAGATGCATTATATATGTGTTTTTAAATCAGGATAGAGTCTCCTATTAGCCAGGCTGATATTGAGGGTTTGTAGGAGATTCGCACATAATGTGCTGTGGTTTCTTCATTATAAAGCTCTGCTAATTATGTGTTTTCACCCCTCCCAATTACTGTCTCTTGTCATGTCAAATTAGTGAGTGTGAGGAAGACATTTCTGAGGTTTTTTCGAATTACTTTTGGGCTGAGAATGAGCTCTGACAGTTTAAACTGAAGCTGAATTTTTAAAAACCATTAAAATCTGGAAACAAGAGAAAACCTTTTAGCAATTTTAAAGGGTCAGCAATAGCGTGAAAAAAAATCACTTCTGCCTGAAAAATAAGTACCTAAAGAACAATTATGATTATAGTGACTACAGAAGGTCTGAGCAAAAAAAAGCCCTTCTCAGTTTCTAGTCTTTCAGAAACCTCATGGGATATCATATATAAGGCTTTCCCTGCTTTCTTAGGGGTTCAGTCTTTAAGAAACAATAACAAAACAAACAAACAAACAAAAAAACCCCACAAAAACAACAACAAAAAAACCCCAAAAAAACACACCAAAAAAACACACACAAAACAATGCCAGACATCATATGCTGTAAGAGTTGGTAGAAGCAATTAATATCTAGTCCTTTTTTAGCCATTGTTTAGTCTGTCACTTCCAGTAAGAATTCTTGTAGGTAGATAACAGAGATTTTAGTAGTACTTCATGACTTTAAAACTTACTTGTAGAAACACTTGGTTTTAGAATACATAGTATTTCAGGCAGCCCTCAGATTTTTTATGTGCTCTAACATATCTGAGAGAAAAATAAATGAGACATTGAAAACCATGCCTGCTTGTATTAGGAAATACATTTTTCATCTTGAAATTTTATGTACACATAAGTTAATTAAGAGTGTAATATGAAATAAATCCATGGCAGTGCAGATATTTTAGTTGCAAGAGGAATAACTTGTAATTTCCTGTAGGTTTTTAGGAGAATAAATTTTAATCTCAGGCATTGGTCATGAACTCATTTATACTGGAGAATGTATTGCCAGAGGAAAAACATGCAAACAAGCAGGGAAACATGCCTATATACTTCCTGGCTTTTTTTCTATTGTTTGCTCAGTTTTTTTCAGATCACTTAAGATTGATAAATAATTTTAGCTCCCTTCTCATCTGAGATGCATTTCATATTGATTGAATAACTATCTATTGAATAAAAGAAATACTGTTGGCAGAACTTCTAGCTAGATATCTTGCTGTTGATTCGAAGACAGGCTGATTGTATCTGTCAGAGAAAGAAAAAGACCCTTTTTCCAATATAGCTTCATCCTGGATTATTATTTCTTCATTAACTTGTTAAAAGAGAAAAAGCATCTATGAGTTGGGTTTTTTTCACCTCAGGCATCCATGCACAAAATGAGTATGAGCCAAAAGGGAAAAGAGGGTGAGTGAAGAAAAATAACTAGTGAACAGGGAAATGAGTAAATCATAGACAAAGAATATCAGTGTTTTTTCTATTTCATCCATGATTTTTAAATCAGAAATGACCTTCTGAAAGCTGAAATGAGTAGGCATCTTCAACAAGGTTCATTTGAGGAAAAAATGGGTAGTTAACAAAACAGAGTAGCAGTGACTATGCAATAGCTCCTCAGGGACTTCTGATGAAGTCATGCAAGATAATTTTATATTATATAAAGAATATTAGATCAAATCTTTTGGGTCAAATATCTTACGACTCTTTTTCCCCCTGTATGATTGTGGGATGCGTGACTGATCACCTTTCTTGTAGCAGACTAGAACTCAGATGGTTTTTAGAAAGCTCCTTAGGGCTATGAAGCTGTTTCTGTTTGACAGTCATGGGCTGGATTCCCTCATTTATATTTAACTGTAATCATCAGCTTTGAGAAGAGTTTCTAATTTTAAACACATGGTACTCCCGCCACCCCCTCCTTTTCTCCTCAGGAATGCTATGATTTGCTTGGGTGCATCTCTATTTTGACTACAAATATATTTGAGCCCCTGAGTGGACTTCACATGTGAAAACTGTGCTCAAAAGCTGTCACTTTCTTGTCTTTCTGTTTGTTTATGATTGCTCATTTTTTTTCTTTTTAGTTTCGAAAATTACTTCTTCCTGGTTCCTGAATATCATCCAAGCCAATTTATACTCCTGTCTTTAATTGCCTTGATAAAATATCATCATTTTGGTATGAGTATTATCTGGCACTATAATCTTTCTGGCAAATTCATCTCAAGGTTTAACTAATAATACCTTGAACAACAAATTAGAAATGCAATTAATTGCCATTTCTTGAACTGATATAGACTCAGTGAGATGCCTCTTCTTGAACTATGTATGAAATAGAGGGATTTAAAATTAAAAACAACCAAAACCAACCAACCAAAACAGTACATCCACATCAAAATCCATATTTGCGCTAGCAATGTTTTATCCAAACCCAGATACCCACTGCTTAATTAATTGGCCACAAATCAATAAAAGGTTATGTATAAATAAAACTTTTCTGCAAAATTGTAGCATTTACTTAGACATCTATGTATTTAAACAGCAAAAAGCTTTGTAAACTGTCTGCTTTTACTCTTGGTACGATGCTAATCCCGGAGGGAGAGAAGAATGAAGGGCAACAGGGTTTGTTTGTGTTTGTACAGAATGTTATCCTTTTAACAAAGACCAACACAAAACATACAAATCCATATGTTTGGATTTGTTGCTGACACATTAATTATTCATGGACTCACAGTGTGACACAGTGGGAAATAATCTAAAATGATATAATAAAAGAATTTCAGGTCTGGCATCTCTTTCTTTAGTTAGAAATCCTAAATTCTAAGCTGACTTTCATGAGAGTATGTTTTGCTTAACTGTTTGTGAGAAAGACCATTCAGAAAATCCTTCCCTACTATTACTTTCACTAATATCTCTAAGAGTTTATGCCAACCACAGAACTGCAAACCAGAAGTGAGATTTTCTAGTTTCGTGAAACAATTTAATTTATTTGTTTTTTTTTTGGCAACCATTTTGTGATGAGACAAATAATATCATGGATAAATCTGCCACAGAAGCTAGATCTTGCAATGTTCAATGTTCTTCTAAACCTATCTAAATGTTGGTATCTTCATGCCTATTCTGTATTCAAAGAAATCTAGAGAGACATTGAGTATAAAATAAATGTCTTTATTTGGTCAGATGAATAACTCCCTAAACTGTTTGTATTGCATGAACAAAAGGCTCTACTCAGTTATCTCCCAATAGCCACCTAACAAGCCTGAGTTGCTCTACAATGTCAAAAACATTAACCTGAGGCCTGCAGTTTTGACAGAAAACTTGCCTTTTTGAATCTCCAGCTGGAGGTTAGGGAACCTAATGGTATTTCAGAAAGCACTAGCTAACTGTGAGTGACCTACTGAAGAGAAGTCTTGACTCATATCAAAATTTTGTCTGGACTTAAGGTCAGATCTAATTCTACCTAAATATGGGTTGTTGTGAGGTGTCTAGTTCTGTTCATACTTGTTGGGATACTTGATATCTGTTGTTTTTTAAGACAGTCATTAGTCCTGGTAATTTGAAAATTAGCAACCATTCCCTGACCTGCATAATTTATTAAAGCCCTGTTGTTGCTTTAGCATCCCACTGGTGGCCAAACATATGTTTTGTAATACTGTTCTGCCACAGGTGAAGCAACATTTCAAACCTGAATCTCTGAGGCTCCAGGAAATTTCTCAGTTTTCAGAGAGCATTTGTGTTGGTGAAAAGCTGTCCCAGTCCTTTCTACTGCAGATATTTCCACTTGGTAATCAGTTTTTTAATAGTTATTTGGATAAAGAAGGCTCCAGAGATGGTGCCTGTCTTACAGCTTGAATGCCAAGGCATTCACAGTCTAGATTCAAGCTCTGCTTCATGTTAGCACACGAACTTGAAAACAGGCATCCTACTTTCTTTTTTTTTTTTTTTTTGACTCTTCCTCTTGTGGAGTCATTGGCTGTTGTGTATGTGTTAACAAACAAGTTCACAGGTAGTCTGTTCCTGCTGCCAAAACTATTCCAGCGTCTATTTTTACATATACTTCCTAGAATGTGATAACTTTTGAGGTGCAAAAGAAATGAACTGGCTGATCTCCTGGCGTCTGAGCACCAGACATTTTTGGCATATCAAGAATTTGTTGCATGCTTGTTATTCAGCAAAAATATGACTTCTCTGTGGCTTCAGATCATTAAGGGATTAGGGAATAATTTAACAGGACTTCTGAGCATCCCATTGGCATCTTCTTGTTACGGATTTAGACTTAACTCTGCAAAAGTGCACACACAAATGATACCTTCTATTTCTGCTTCAGCTTCTAAATATCAGTATACTTAAGGAAATGCATAAGAGAGACATACTTGGCTGTCTTTGAAGACCTGGTCTTTGACTACCCTGAGAAATTGCACTCATATAAGACTTCTGAAAAATAGTCAATTAGTGTGGGCTCTAGAAAAATTGGGGGCACCTAAAATAAGTATAATGCCTAATTATACAATTAAGTGATTACCTTTAATTTCTTCCACTTGTAAAGCATTATCCTGAAATATTCCTTGCCTTTATTTCCCTATTGGCAAAATAACATGCTGTTTTGATGACCTTTAGAATTATTTAACTTATTTTATGGAGATGTATATTAGTATAATGGAATACAGTAACAAAATGCCTTTCTACAGAGATATACAGGAAACTTTAAATGACTGTACCAAATGTCCTTGAGGTCTTTACACTGATCAAAGTGCTACATGTATTTGTTAGTGGAGAGAATTCACAACATACATCATTAAACCTTATCATCTGTCTAACCAAAGAAATCATTTAAGCAGACAGAAAGTGTTCAGCTTTTTCACTGTTACTAGAGGCAATTTTTATTGGAACCATCATAGGGTATCCACATGCCTGAGAAATTCATTTTTCTGTCAAGCAGCATGTGTAAGTGAAGTAGAATGTTCTTGTAAAGATTACTGCAAATTGATATAAATTAAGGTCTGCCTTCTGAGAAGAACAAAGTTAATCGAAGTGGGATTAAAGCTATAGGTCCCTTTCATTTAGTAGAGGTGCTTCACTGATTTGTTAAGTAATGGGTTATTTGATGTACTGTATGGAGAGTGATGTAGGTCACTTTCAGCATGCCATGCTGAAGATTTAAAGAAAAAAAAAGGGAAAATACCAGTGCTCTCTAGTTTCCCAAATACCATGTAAGAATACTTGTAATGAACACATTCCTTCTACCTCTCACTCTCCGACTTTTTTGCATTATTTCAAGGCATGAGTTTCTTTTTATCTTTTCCTTATGTCACGGCCCTAACATTCAGTTAGAAAAGCCTTTCAGGAAGATGACATTTGCTTTGTTTCTTATCAGAAATTATGTTATCACCCTCTCATTTGACCAGAAAATTAGTTTTGTGGTAAGTATGAACTTAATTTTTATTTCATATGACAATGAACTGTATTTCTGTTGATGGGTTCAGAATACTTTAAGTGATGTCCTTCCTTGTGTTTTGTCTGTCTGGTTTTGGTTTGTGTTTTTATGCTTGCTGATTCCATGCATTTCTGAATAATTTTATTACTCTTAAAAAAGATCTTTCAATGGTTTTAAAAAGCAACATAGTGCCTAAATTTTCTGACTTTAAAAGATTATTAGCATTTATGGAGCTTTTCGTAAGTTGTCAGCTTTATTCAAATACAAGTTATCATGTGTAAGTCTCAAAAGCTGATATGAAAGAATGAAAGGTCAGTTCAATGTCTAGAGAAAATAAGGGTAGATCCCAACTCTCACTTGAAAAATATCTGTACTAAAGTATTTAAATTCAAGTATTTACATGTCAGCAAGTGTCTAACTTCCAATTATTCTTGTCGGAGATCTAGCATTTGGCTTTGTCCACTCATGGGCATTTCTTACCACAATATCCAAATGTTCAAAATAGTGAAGGTCTGGTGGCTGATATGAGGTAAAATGTGTAAGACTTTTACCCTTTGTGAGGGTCAGAGGGAGGGTAGGCAGAACTCCCTGTGCTATTTCAGAAAGTGCAGGATGCTTTTGTGTGAGAAGTGAAGCAAACCCTACTCTAAGTCAATAGAGTACAAAGAGAAAGTTTTACCTGGTGTTGGCTGTTTACTTTAGGGTGAGCTGAACTGCCTTAAACTATCTGGCTGTATTGATTACATTTCTGCTGATTATACTGGGGACACTGGGTCTTACACTAGAAGACACCGTAGGACACCATATCTGATTATGCAAATTTGAACTTCTTTTGGCTCTTTCAGCGGAGAGGCAAAGGCTACCTAAAGAATTTTAGTCCAGAGAGATGCAAGGGATTTTTAGTGAAGGATTAAACTGAAAACAAAATTACCCTCTTGCATCCAGATAAATGTTTGGATACATTAGTAAATGTTATAAAGCAGTTTGTCAGTGGTCACATCTCTTTTGTTGGGTAAAGAATCTAATTCACAAGGGAATAGTTTATAGAATCAGAATCATTGAATAAAGTTTGCTGCAGAAGACCTTTAAGATCATCAAGTCCAACCACTAACTGAGCACTGCCAGGTTCAGCATTAAACCATGCCCCTAAGTGCCTCTCCTATTTATCTTTTAATTACCTCAACCATCATTGATACATGCTTCCTTTTGTTTAGAAACATTCTTTGGCTCAGTATTTGACTCAGTTTTAAGATGTGTAATATAAAAACTTTGTATGTTTCCTGGACTGATTTTCTTGACTAAGTGATATATTTGTCATGAGAAAGAATCTTCTTGTGCAAACAACCAGTTCATGTTCTAAATGAGTCACTTGTATATGGAGTTCTTACTGTAAAGGCTACCAATGGAAAAATCCTCCAAGATTTTTTTTTCCCCTAGACTGTTTTATAAAATAGTAATAAAAAATGAAAAGAATTAATATTTAAATGCACATGATTTAAAAATAAATAATAAGTATCCAGGTTGTTATAAACAAAAAATTGAGTTTCACATGCCTGTTTAAATGAGCTCCTTAAATTAGAGACTGATTTATTTTAAAATATTTCTATTCTGGAAAAATATTCTGTCATAATTTCTTTTCATATCAGGATAATGAGAACCTGATAAACCCTAGCTTGGAAATATAATTTTTTTATAATATGAAACATAAAGGAACTTTTCTATGCATAAAATATTACTGAAAAACTATTGCCAGAGAAGCTGCTCTACCTGAAATACGTATCCATGCATACTCCTATCAGATGGCACACAAATTACAGAGCATTCTTATCTCTTACAAGGAGATTGTAGAGATTAATTTCTTATACTAACAATTTATATCAGGGTATATAAAATAATTCAATTTGCCTTAAAAATAATGTTATAAGTGGTTATATCTAGAGCTGTACACAGTGAATTTCCTTTCTTTAGTGTTTAAAAACAATCTTGTTTGAAATCACACATAAATATTTCAGCTTTGAATGCAGCCTGACTAGCACATGGTATTTTATGGCAAAAGATGTAAAATCTATCTAAATAAATCTATTTTTACATTGAATTTTTTCTGGAAGCAGAGCCTAATTAGTGCACCTCCTTTGTAGCTGGTTTCAGGCAAAGTGATACTGAATGCAAATGGTCATTTCAATCTAGGAATTGGAAAATTCATATGGTTTGAAAAAAAAATTAACATCATCAGTTAAGAAGGAATTTACAGAATGACATGGAGAAATTTGTCATCAGAAAACAAAAATCTTTGTAGAAGTGTTGCTCAGTCAGAGCTGAACAGTTGTCCCAAACCTGGTGAAAGGGCAGGCATTTCTCAGTTCCCTGCATCTGACTGGAGTGAGTTGTATCTTCCTCACTGGTGAGGATTATACACCTATAAGGATTGCTGTTACTAATGGCAATTGCTGGTTTTGGTTAAGGTCTGAGGTGATAATAAGATATAACGAAAAGTAGTTTTGTGTTCATAATGAAACAAAGTGCACCTTGGAAAAAGACTCCATACTCACCTCAGTGTAAGAATAGTCCTGACTTCTTTATTCACAGCAAAGGAGTCTTACTGAGCTGTTTCATTGCCACATTGTGACACTGTTAGGATTCACAGTATATGCTCTGGTTTTCTATCCTGCTGAAATCAGATACATGGTTCACAATAGTTACATCATCTAATTTCATCCATGGAAAAGTCTCATGTCCCTAAGAGGATGAACAAAACCTTCAAAGTCAGACAAATATAAGGAAGAATTAAAAACCTGATTGGAATGTACAAAAAGTTAAGCACATCTTTTGGTTGCAATGATTATGGAACAAATTTCATATGTATTAAAATTCAGAAGCTAGAGCAGAGTTAGTATCTCTCCATGTTGACATGTCACTATGCTCACTGAATGTCAATGGATGTGAACTCTGACTTACAGTGTGTGAAGTCCACCATACTTAATGGGTATATTTGTATATTTGTAGTCTAGTCAAAGATTAAGTTGTCAATTCACCCAATAGCCAATGATTTTGAAAGCAAAACACTTTTTCTGCACAGAATTTTGTAGGGTTATAAAAGATAGTCTTCCTCTTACTGAAATTATTTACTTAACATAAGTCAAATCTTTCACTTGCTCTTTACTTTTGTATGCAAAAGAAGCAGTTTAGTTTTACTACAGCTCATATAGGACAGATCTAGAACAAGTTAAATAGGGTAGATCTTTACTCCCTCTTTGCTTCCAGAGTACATCCCCATCTGTAATGCTGAGGTGCTATGTGTTACAAAGAGGGTACATGGTGCCCTCTGCTCTCTTCCCTGTATTCTCTTATCATGATCCTCTAGTGCGGAGAGAAGTGTTGTCCTCCCCGCCTTGAGTTGCCCATACATGAGTTTAAGCGATGTCCTCTTGGTCACTCCCCAGCAGTCACAGCTCTTATTCCTCTCTAATTTCCTTTTCACTTCTTGCTTCTCCCCCCCTTCTTTGGTGACTCTCCCCAGGTCCTCTGCACCTGATCCAAAGCTTGCCCCTATTTTTTATTTTTCACTTCTCTTATTTTTGAAGGGTATGGTGAGAAAAAATGCTTGTCCCATCAAATTTGCACTTATTTTATCATGATTTAAGACTGTGATTATTTTCCTTGATGTCCTGCTCAGTTTGGTGTGTAATAACCACTGATTTCCTGGCTTTGACTGGTGGCCACTTGGTCATCAGCTGTGGAGGAAGCCTTGCTGTGGTGTGTACCTGGAGAAGAGCTGCTGCCTTGTTGTGGCTGCTAATTCATTGTGAAGGGACGCTCACATCACAGGCATGATGTTGGTGTGTCTCCCCGAGGTGCTAGGAATGGCCTGCCTGAGTCCACTGGCATGCACACTCAGGCAGATCTTTCCATCATTTCTAAGCATCATTGTCCACAACTGATGTTGTGATGATGCTATTGAGATGAAAAATGTCTTATTTTGAGATGAATTAATGTATTTTTAAACTAGATCAAAAGCAGGTTATAGTTTATACTTTGAGTGAAAGCCACAGATGGACCAGTTTAATTAAGATGACAGTCACATTTAGGATTACTTGCAAAAGCTGGAGAAAAACAAAAGGTGATTTATTATTTCTAATCACTAATATATGTAATAATATTTTTTGGGGGGAAAGATATCAGTATTTTTATTAGTTAGTAATTATGTTTACTTGATTAAGGTTCTTTCAGAGACCAAAAACAAAGCTTTAAAATAATTTTTGTAGCTGTTATGCTGTGACACTAACCATGTGGAGTTCCCAAAACCATCATGCATTTCAGAATCCATGAGTATAGAAGTCAACTGAGACTCTTCCATTTTGAATGAAGGTAAGCTACTAAAAATGTCCAAATCTTGTTTTCATTAATGATTTTCAGAGACTTTAAAGCAATATGAAATGCAGGCTTATGAATGAAATATTCTAATTTCAAGAAAGGTAATGAGCAGATCCTTTAAGTGATGATGGCTGCCGTTGCCATTACCTTTCCCACAAACCTCTTCTCTGCTTTCTGTAAAAGGCATGGTCTGTAAAAAGAATGTGGTTTTCATATGAGTTAAAGATTATGGAGGAACCCATGGGGTCTATGCCATAACTTTTCTCTGTTAGGGATTTGATGAAAAGCAAGGGATTTCAGGTGGGTTGGATTAGGGCAAGAGTACCCTCAAGGCAAAGGCAGTGAAAAAGGATACTGGATGATTTTTCTGCTAGTGCGACAAGTTTCCTAGATATTGCAAATCATTTAATCAATCTCTGATACAAAGTAACTGGTGACAGTCTTAGGTTATTTGTATCAGCCCCTGGAAATACATGACACATTTCTCAGTTGTTTCAGGTTATCTGCCAGTAGAAAGGTTCTTGAGTTTTGTGAGGCAATATCCTGCTGTGATTACATATCCCCCCGGTCTCTGTTGCCCATCTTAATTCTTCCTATGCTGATTTATTCCACTACCTTGTGCCACTGTTCTCTCTTTTAGATTTCAATAACAGCAAAATGTGAGGAAAATTCTCCTTTTTAATGAAGCTGCTCTCCTGTGGCAAAAAAGAGCTCTGCTCTACTCAGAGATCATTGATATGTAGGGAGCTCATGAAGGAAAGGTAGCATATTTGCTAACTTTAGAGAATTTACCTACCAAACTATTTAATTTTCTAAATAATTTTGTAGGTTAATTTTTGTTTCTTTGTTTGACTATTTATTTTTTTTCCCCTAAAGAACATGTCAGAGAGTTATAACATCTGAACCCATTATCACCTGCCTATTTAGGAGTACAGAACTATTACAAATTTCCCAGAAACAAACCAAGGACATTTTTCTTTCTTAATTCAGAGAAAATTGTTTTGCTTTGTTTTTTTGTTTGGTTTTTTTTTCAGTTTTCCTAATTTCACCCTTAGATACATTTGAAATACTATTTAAAACCTTCCCTGCTCCCATCAGCCCTAGGCACTTAAGCAAAAATATTCAATATTTTATAATCAAATTTTTGTTATAAAAATATTTTAATAAAATTGTAAATTATGGAATATTTCATATATATCCAGTGCTCTTACATTGGGTATTGTAATTTGGCATATTTAAATTTGCTTTGAATGGCAGGGTATTTTTTTTCTGAATCAATTTCACTAGCCATTTATTAGTACCACCAGAAAAACAGAACAGAACCAAGGCCTTTTTGAAGGGAGAGGAAATTAGTTGTTCAGACAGAACATATTTCTCATTCTCAGATAGCTTAAATATTCTCAGATAACATCTCTGACAGAATCCCACATTGTGGGAGGAAAACTTGGGGAGGAGGCTAGAACAGGCTGAGGTTTGTTTACCTTTTAAAAGATATGATACATAGGAAAATTTGAAATATATCCTTTGTATATGTCTGTTCAGTGCTGGTTGGATTTACTTAAAGAGGAATTTTACTTTCCTGTTTGAAGAACTCCTCATTTCTGTTATCTTTCTGAATTCTATAATCAGATAGAGGGTTTAGGATATATTGTGAAGCTGGAAAGTCTAGATTACAATGAAACTAATGCTGCCTCTACTGCAGCCACCTCCTGCTGATAGCTCTTTACCTCCTAAGTCTGTTTTTGAACTATTAGCAGTTTCTTCAGTGTTATAGTTAGACACAGTGAGAGTCCAGAATTATTCCACAGATTCACTATTTTTCAATTTACCTTCAAAAATATTTTATTTTCTCTCTTTCTCTTTTTTTTTTCTGTTTTATTTTGTTTTGGTTTTTGTTTTGTTTTGTTTTTTTCCCCTCTGGGGATATATATTGTCATTTGAAAATATTTGTGCAACGTTAAACAAGTAGAAATAAGTCCAAATGTTCTTGTTATTTTCCAGTATAATTGAGTTAGTTAGAGCTATGCTTTCTATTTTTCAGCTGACACTGCAGACAAAGTTGTATGTGCATGGCTGGTTTCACTGATAAAATTTATGCCAGTCAGAGCAGCCTCTAGCTTGTACTGGGTGCTAGATGGGTAAAAGAGTGATATAACAGGAACACTGATTAAAAAATTGATTGTATACAAGTATATTTATAAGCGAAAGTGTCTTCTGGTATAGACAAGGTTCTTGTCTCTAGTTTTGAAAACATTTGTGATCTCACTGGCATTAGTTAAACTACCAGAATGGACAAACATAAGTTTTGTAGATTGGAGGCTCAAATTAAAACATTTGTTACTTGTACATAAATACAGTTTAAAATCTCCTTGCTACTGATGTCTTTCTGATATTAGAGACATTATTTTTTTTACTTATTTGTTGTTCTTACCATGTTTCAATAGAAGTCGTGAAACACAAAGAAATGGGCTGAATTCATTTTAGAAGAAAACTGCCCTAGAGTGGTTTTTCCAGGAAATGTGATCCATTAAGTTTTCACATTATTGCTGTTTCTTTGAACTTCTTTCCTTTAGTGTTTGTGGTTACAGAAGATGAATTACTTTTCGTCTTTATTTTTTAAGAATACATTGTCCAAATGATGTAACAGACAACAGCTTGAAATAGGACTTTGTTGTATCTAATAACAATAGTGTGCTCTCATATTGAAGATTGGGATGAGACAGCAGTGAGTCTCATTTCAGGTGTGAAATTTTAAGACATTGCAGATTTGTCTGTTATTTACTTTCTGAGTAAAATCCTTTACTCACTTAACTAATCAGACATTTTGGTTTTGTCTTGAAAGGGATTAGGCTCATTATCAAAAATAGACCAAAAAAGGAGGAAATCTTCTGTTTCCTGCTTTGGAAAATGTTCATAAATTCCAGGAAAAAGGAGTGAAAATATTTTTGTGATGGATCCTTATATCATTAATAGTAAGCTTGGCATGTTATTATGCTTTTACTATTATAAAATTAAAAAATTGTTAATTATGAACTTGTATTATTAATAGCTATCACAGAAGACTAGTGGTGATTAGTAAATGGCTTTGTAGATTTGTCAGTTGTCCACACTAGAATATCTTCATTTTTGGATAAAAAAATAACAGGTTGGATAAAATAATAAACAGGTTTCACCTGTTTTCACAAAAGATCTTAAATTATCCAGCAACCTCAGCTGTCTGAAGAAGCATTCTTCCAGCCTTCAAATGTATTATCTTTGAAAATTATTGAGGCTGTATCATATATTTACTTTTTATATTATATAATATTAGTTATTCTTTAAGCTGTTACAAATACAATTAAGATGCAAACAATCAATTTAAAAATTGCAAAGAAGCAATTTTTGGTAAGGACATTCTAAGTAGCGTAATCAAGCATAATCTAATCCTAATCAAATAATGGCAGTCCATACAATAGCTAACATATACATAATAAACTCATTTCCAATAGGAAAGCATGATCTCCTTCACAATGACCTTGTATAAATTTGTACTGGAAATTTCTCACTAGATTAATTTAACTTGAATGATAGCATAAACATTTAAAATGGTGAATGAAAATGGTTCAGAATATTTGTTTATCAAAAAATATCAGCTACCTATTTATTTTATTTTATTTCAATATTGATAGAAAAACAAATGCATGTATTTGGGGGATTTCTTAGAACTACTGTAGAACATCACTAAATGTCACTTCTTTAGAGTGGTCCTGTCTGTTCTATCTTTCTTTATTTCAAAATAAAAGAACATGATGGGTTTGGTTTGTTTTTTTTACACTAAGCTGTTGCATTGATTAGAAGGCTTGTAAGACCAATGGGTGGTATTCTAGTTTTTGTTAAACAAGAACTTACTAAGCAAGTAAGGAGTAAGTTGGTATTTAGTCTAGTGCCACATAGGATTCTGTCACATAATGAATAAAGATTAAAAGGAACAAAATCTTTAGTTTGTCTAATGAAAGAAAAAACAAACCAAGCAACTCACTAGCTTGTAGTCTGTTAAATCACCACTTTGATTAGAATGATTTGTCTCTTTAGGTAGAGCAAACTACAATTGATTTATTTTTGGCCATTTGCTAAGACAAGCTGATGTAGCACTCAATTGAAGGTGTGAAAATCTTTCCTCTTTCCCTCACAGTTAGTGGTGAAACTGTACCAACAAATTAGAAACCATTTAAAGGGACTTTTAGAGGGAAAAGATATGGCTGCAACTAATGAACCAAGAGTAGAAAAGAAATTAATCACGGTCAGTTATTTAGAGCTATAACATTTCCTAGCTACACAATAATCTCATCTCAATAGTGAATGAGCCCAAAATATCAGGACTTCAAAATAAAGCAGTAGCAGTCCTCACCCACCTTTCACCTGATAGTAATTGAAATACTGATCTAAGTAACACAGATTCAGAGTCTTCATCACAGAGCCTTTGAAGTTTTGCATTGATATCAAAAGAGAAAGTACAATTCCCTAGTTTTTAGGGCATTGTGGTATAATAAAAACATCTACCAATTGTACTCTATGAGACTTAGCTGCCTTGCTGTCAGAAATGCCAGAGGGGAGCAGGTAGAGACAGGTGAGGTCTCTCGTTCTCACTCACTGGAGTTAAAAGGCATTTTAAAGTCTTCCAGTGTGTCTAGAAGACTTACACCTCCCATGGATTTTCCCTCCTATCACTGAATACAGGCAAGGGTCATATGATCAAGATATTCTTCAGGTACTTGCATCCAAAAATCACAGATGAGATGCACGGTGGATTAAAGCAATTTCAGAGCAAATCTCCCAGTGATGCCCATTTCCCATGTTTTACATTTCATTGCAGACCTCTCTGAGAGCTTGCAAGCTAAATTCTTTCTGGATGAAACTCAGTGAGAAGATATTTTGTCTGATGGCAACTAGTGTAATTGTTATGAACATTGAGGCAGGATAAATCTAGTCCTGGGTAAACCCCACAAATCCATATTTGGTTAATGCTGGGTTCTCAGCACCATCTTACTCTGCAACCTTGATCCTTTGATTCTTTCTAGCTTTTTTTGTATAGGCATGGCCTCTGAGTGCTCCCAGGGATGCTGCTTTAGCTGGATTCAAATACTTCTTTTATCAGGAGAGTTTGAAATTCTAGTCTTGTCAAAATTCACCTTAGTACAAATCTTGCCACAAAACACAGAAAAAAAAATTTTTCATGCTCTCTGTTCATTGTTTTCTAACAAATATATATTTCCTCCTTTCAAAATATTTTATGTAGCAAGCATAAATATGAAAATGGTAAAATTTCTGTGGCCTGTTTTGTAAACACTATTATACTTTATATTTTCTATCCCAGAGGTTGATAATGCTGCTAAGAATGCTTCCAATTGAATTGTAATTTAATAAAATAAATTCTTATGAACACAGCTATTGGGACATGACTAGTGGTAGATTTTAATCCAGAGAAACCATATCTGAAGTTTACTTATAGTCAGTATGTGATAAGAGATATAAACTAACTGCAATTGTACTATCTTGGTTTTCTTAAGTCAAGAAAGCAATATCAGCAATGCACCAATAAAATTATGAACACATATCATGAGGTCTGCCTTCTATTCATTAAAATAAAAAGCATTTCCCAGGAGTCAAACAAAAACACTTGCAATCTTTTTAAAATACTAATTTGAAAGATTAGAGTCTAGCTTTGAAGTGTCATATTATATTGATGGATTGCTGGGGATAAAAAAGTTAGGGAAATGACATCTAAAATGCAGGCTTGAAGCATTGTGCTTTAGCAAGGATTTTTTTTTTTTCTTTATTCCTTATGTTTTTACTTAAATTGACAGTTACCAGATGAAAGTCATGGGATGCCCCACATTATATCTACTCTACCCCTCACTGGAGGAAATGTCTGTTATTTGAGCAATGAGTGTTGTATTTTGTTATGCAGCTCTTTTGTATCAGTGTGAAACACATTTTCACAAAATTCTTTAAAGCTGTATGCTGTGTTACTCTATAAAATCTATAAAAACACATAAAAAGAAAAGTGTTGATTTCTGAAGGCCTTAGAATTCATTTTACATTGCTTCTTTGCTTTCAAGTTCTTGATTTTACAGGTAGTCTTGATTTGAAATCGATCCTTGCAATTGTGAGAAAAAGAAAACCCTGAGCTTTATTTACACTGCAGCTCTTTTGCAGCTGCCACAGTATGAAGCTAATGCAAGTCTGCATGAACTGCATTCCAAGGCTGCAGAATGGTACAGTGAAATCCTACTGTGAATCCAAGTTGAATTCAAATGAGTATATTTTTGTGGTCCTGTATTGTCCCAAAAAAAGGTTTTGAGTCTGCTAGTTTGGCTAGATAAGTCGATCAGCAGGACTAATAGAATATATTGCTTCTCACTACCAAGCTTGCTTTGTTTAAATGTTATATGGCATTCCAGGCAGCCTGCTTTGTCCTTAAGCAGTGAAGTGGTTCCTGAGTGATGGAAGCATAGTTTGGAGAAATTGAAGAACTCAGGAATGCAGGAAAAAGTCAGAAAGAAAAGAAAAATCTCTGTATTTCATTGGAATATAGTGAATATTTAAACAGGAATGCTTCATAGAAATTGTCCAATTTGGCCAAAATATCTCTAATAAATTATACTGGTAAATTGTCAGTAAGGAAATCTGAGCTTTGGAGACTACAGCATTTCAGGAGCTGACCTTTTAACCTAGAATTTCTATGCAAACTGCTCCAGGACTTTCACATCCAATAAATGTGTCCCTCTTAAATGAGCATTTCAGTATATGAATTTTCTTGTTCTTAATCAGATTGAAATTAGATTTTGGACTATTAGATTCCCCCATGAAATTCAGTGACCTTCTGCATAGATAAAATAGGGAATAATACTGTAATACAAGAGAACACTGTAATTTGCAGCAGCTGTTAAACTTTTCAAAGGTGTCTCCTTTTGTTGCTTATTTGTACAGGGTCTGATAGGGCTCCCCATCAAACATGCACTGTTAAGTAGTTAGGCTGCTGACAGCCAAGCACCTATTTCACAAAATATTATACCTGTGGTGTGTAAGCAGCCTAATCATGACTTTCAGATTGCTTTATCAGTCTTTTCTTAGTTGACTGTATTGCCCACAGTTCTGACAATATCTTCAGTATCTTCAATTAAACGTGATAAAATTCAAGTCAGTTTTTATTCTGCTGCTTGGTGAAGGTAGCAATAGTGGAAGAAAGAAGAAGCACTAGAGCTGGCTCTTGTGAGCATTACAGCCACAATGACGTCCATTTATACTCTGTTCACGTTGGGGTGGCTGATGCTACAAAAGAGGCCCAGAATGGTTGCTTCTTTTTCATATGAAAAGGAAATCCTGCAGAATTTACACTTCACTAATAAAGAGGTTACACTGAAGGTTCATGCAGGTGAGTGGATAATTCACACCAAATGCTGATGTCATTTTTTGTCACTGTTTTATTTATATGTTCAGCTACATTATCATAGTGCAGACAGTGTGAATAGTAAGAATGTCAGCAGACTGACAGGCCTGTGTGAATATGAGCGTGTGTAAGTGATACATCTGCTAGTGAACCAAAAGGGGAAAAAGACACAGGAGAGACTTTAAGTAATCTAATAATTACCTCTGATTAAACTGTAAATGTTACAAAGCCAATTAGAAAGTTTGGAAAATGTCTTTTATACCCAAACCTAGACACCATTGAGACTGCTATCTTTCCTTGTGCTTAGTTTTCTCTCCTTAGTGTCAGATAGAACTTGGGGCTGATGCTGTGTGTTTGTGCACTACCCGTATACTGGAAAATGGAAAGTGAGCTTTCTATATTGCCTTCCCACCCTTTTCTGAGGAAGACAGAAAAAAAAACCCCAAGAAGGTGACTTTATAGGCTCTACTATTTGGAAATGTTAGAAGAAATATTTGCACTCTTGAACTTCTGAAAATGCTTGCAAATTTTCCATACCTTTAAGAAAAATACTGTCAGTTTTGCTATTTATGGCATATATGAATTCAGCAGTGTGCAGTGGTACATGCAGGACTTCAGTGCAGCCTCATGGGTCTTGTTCTAGGTGATTAATTTTTTCCAGCTGTTGGTTAAAGTAACCAGATTCATGTGTTAACAGAAACCAAGAAGCAGTGAACTCCAAGAGGACAGGTTCAATTTGCATAGCATGATGAAATATAGTGTTGCTTTTAAAACCATTCATTTTCCATTTTAGAAGTATTTATGTCTTCTTTTCAGAAGTATTTATGTCTAAACCTGTATTTCCAACGTGTTTGTTTAATGCACTTTTTACTGCATTGCATTCTGGTATTTTTAAAGAACAGATAAAGGCACAGCTCTGTAAACAGAGAACTGAGGAGAAGCCTGGTTGCAGCCTTGGCCTGTGGTGTAGGAATGTGTACCATCACAGACAGTAAAACTACCTGGGTGGGGAAATGCAAACCTTAGAATTCCTTCTCTCTTTGACATTTCTGTGTCCAAGGAATACATCTGTACGAAACTTATTTTGTCACATTTTCAAAACCATATATGTAACTTTATGGACACATACCAATACAACTTTCTGTCAATGTAATGTACTTCATGTTGCCAATAACTCAGTGGCAGGGTAGTGTTGATACAAGTATGGGATAATGTGGTATTATATGGGAAATTCTCCCATTATAATGGGAAATGATTCTGGGACAGAAAGATGAACCAGTGACAGGAAAAGATAAGCTAACATTCTAATGAAGAGGAAAAGAAGATTAGTGGGTTGATTACACAAGTAGTACAACTTGTGTAAACTAAAGGAGTGAAAGCTGAATATCTCATTCAGTTGTACTGTTTTTTTTTCCACAAATTACAACAAATGGGCAGACAAAGAACATATGACCATAAACTACCTGATCTTGGTTCTTACACACACTCATATACTTGCATATATTTATATTTATATATATATAATATGCATATATTTCATATATTTAGCTCCTAAATACAATGGAAACATCCCCATTGTCTGGGAAAATGGGATCACAAAGGATATTCTGTTTCCATTTTCTGTATTCAGTTAAGCATTTTGAATTAGTTCAAAGTTGTTTTATTCTTTTGTTGATATACTTTTACAATGCAAAACATGAGATTTAAGGTAGGACTCTTAAGTAATTTTTTTTTTAATTTCAGTAAAGCTTTCCACTCTGTCTGTCAGAGGGTCCTTCTGAACAAATAGTCCAGCACACATCAGCTGGATAAACACATTGTGTGATGGGTGAGCAACTGGTTCATGGGTTGGACATAAAGGGTTATAGTGAATGTGATGACATTGGACTGGTGAACTGACACCAGTGGGGTTCTATGGGGCTTCAGCCTCATTCCTGTGCTCTTCAATACCTTCATAAACAGCTTGGAGAGAGAGAGAACTCGAGGGTATATCAAGTAAGTTTGCTGATGACAGTAAATTGAGAGGAGCTGTTGACTCCCTCAAAGGCAGAGAGGCCACAATTTAGAGTTGTGCAATCACCAACCAGATGAAATCTAACAAAGGCCAGTGCTGGATTCTGTGCCTGGAAAAGGGCAGTCCTGGATCCCATAGAGACTGGGGAATGAGATGCTGGAGATAAGCACCACAGAAAAGGACCTGAGGAGGTTTTGAGAAGAGGAAAAATCTCTTAAAAAAGCCTGAAACTTGCTATACTAACTATCCTGATAAATAATCTGTCCAAGCTAATCGAAAATCTAATTGTTCCATTTAGATGCTTGGGATTTGCCCACTTTTGAGAAATTAAAACCTCAGAAAACATGTCATTTGGAAAATTTTCTTACCCCTCCTAATCAGACTGTTTTCTTTCTGAAAATATGTTGAAGCAATAGGAAAATCTAGAGACTAATGAGCCATTCTGATAAAAAAAAAAAACATATCTTTAAATCTACCACAGATACATACCAGACTAAATTCTGGACATCTAATTTTTCAGTATTCTGAGCTTAATTAACATTTTTGCCTCAATTTCCCCATTAAAAAATGAGAAGCAATAAAATGCTTACCTTTATATTCATAGGGATGCTCTGTTGGTAATTAGATGCTGTCAGACAGAATTACTGTAAATTACAGTAATTACTGTTCATTAATTAATTCTGTCAGTTTTATGTTTTATTGTAATGCACTGTCAAAGTGCTATAGTGTTTAAATTGGATGCATTTAAAATGAACATTCACATTAAAAAGGAGTGAAAGAGAACCTTTTATTGAAATTAAAAAAAGTTCCAAAGAAATATTTTATTATGATCTAATTTTGGCTGTGGGATTCTGAAGCTGAAAAGTACTGCATACTAGTAATTGCATGTACTATTATAATTAAAAATGATACAAATAATATGAAGAGACATTCAGTATTTAAATTGAGGTGCTTATTTTAGAGCAGAATTCAGTATTTAATTGTAACATTCTCTGTTGAACCAGGTGTACTTCCAGTGAATGTTTCGTGCCAAAGAGAATTAAGGCAGGAAAGTTGACATTTCCCTCAGGAGAAAAAGACTAAATATTAAATCTACATCTCCCACTGCTGGAAGTGAGGCTTGCTTTGGCTCGTACTGCACTGAAATACTGTAAATATTGGTTTATTGTAGTAGTGTAATTTACACTATTTCAATGAAGTGATGATAATTATGCTAGTTCTATATTCTCTGAAATTTTGTAATGATTTTATCTGTGTAACTGGCATGTAAATATACAGAGAAAAGGATCTGCTGTTTCCATTCCCACGTTAAGACATGGTTGGAAGAATACAGACTCCTCCTAAGGTGGCCCAGGATACCATTATCCCTCTTGGCTACAAGGACACATTGCTGGCTCAGGATCAGATTGTTATTTACCAGCACCTTCAGATTCTTTTTCTGAACCAAGCTGTTCTCCATCTGGGTATCCCCCAGCATTTACTTGGGATAGGTTTGTTTCTTCCAAGGTGCAGAGCTTTCCACTTCCCTTTTGTTAAGCTTCATGAGGCTCCTGTCAGCCCATCTCTGTAGCCTGTCAAGGTAAAAACTCACTAAAGTTATTACACCAAAAAGGAGAGCTAGAAGAAAGGTCACTTTAGTCTAAGAACAGGGAACAGGGATAGATTTATTTACAAGCATCTGAAGTTTCACCCAGCCATTTAGACTTTCATATTTTAAGAGGTTTTTGGTTGGTTTTGTGGTTTTGGGGCTTGTTTTGTTTTGTCTTTCCATGGGGTTTTTATTATTCTACTAAAACATGCCTGTAGGGAATAAAAGTTAAGTATCGTTTGATGGATTCACTTCAGGAAGGCAAGGGAGGCAAAGGTAATTCTACTTCAAGGATTTGGTTGATTTGGGTCCCATAGAGCAGAAAGTTCCTATTAAAAGCAAGGTATTGACACTCAAATTTCTTTAAACTGGGAGGAATTTAGGTTAAGCTTTTCTGTTGATACTAGCTGTGGTATCACTTCAAGTAGGTGGAACAGAGCACATCTGGAGCTTTTTTGTATTAAAGCTCCCTTTAAGTTTAAACCAAAGTGGAAGCTGTGCAGGTCATGAAATTCTGGAGTCACACTGTGACTGTACAACACTATTACCCGAATCAAATGGTACTTTACTTTCTAAATTGATCAAAAGTCAAAGCATTGATTTGAGTGTAGGTAGCTGAGGCTATGTGGATATGAAGTCATAGAACAGTAAAGACAAATACTGAGGTGCATTCTAGAATATTGCTTTACTGCTCAATCCTCTTAAAGGAGCTGTGAGTGAAGTAAAACTACTGGAATGCCAGTATAATTCATAACTGGTAATCAGTCTTCAGCAGACACTGGGAAGGGGATCTTGGGAGCTGCCTCAAACGGAGAAGCACGTCCTTTTTTATCTAAATTGGCACCAATATTTCATCAATACTCCATTCCCATGCATTAGGTCAATGATTTTAGTTTTTTTTAATGTATTCCAAATTAGTGCAACAATTTTAAACTTTTCATTCAGTTTTAAATCCAAATAAAGAGAATATTATTTGATCGAAGGTAGATTTCTCTGCACAGGAACTGAGTTTTGGCTTTTTTCCTTTGTTTTCTTATTAGTGTTTTGCTTTCCAAAATGCTATGAGCCTGCTACGCTAAAGATTATGTGGTTTTTTTTTAAAAGCTTCCCCAGAGTTTTGATGTCAGGTGATGAAATAAATTACTACTTCACTAGTTGTAGAGAGGACTGTGTTGTCTAATTTGAAAGTAAAATTATATTGAATAATAATAAAAGCAAATCCTTTTGGTAATCTGAGATTTTCTCAAAGGTATCTTTTCAGAGGCTGCTTGAGAAAATTGCAGAGACTGGTCTGTTTGAGCCTATGTAAGACAAAGTTTTTTATTGTTTATAGAATCTGCTATTTAAGGCACCTGCTAAGTGAGATGGAAGGCATTTTTATGTGTTTGTTTCTTTGAATTATATTGCTTGCACGTATCAAGCAATGAATGACAGATAAAATAGTTTCCCTTGTGGGTATGTAAACAATGATATTTGGCTTCTTAATCTGATCAAACAATATTTACTCTGGATTTAGTTATTTTTTTCCTTAACAAATTATGCTTTCACCATAAATGCTGTCTCAGCTACTGAATAAACTCAGTGCCTCTCTCCCTGTATCTGTTGTAATTATAGCAGTCCTTTACATTCAAAATCTTCTTTTTTTATGTCTAGAATTATGTAAAAAGAAGGCATCATATTAGATGAAGATGATAGCCATGAAATACTTTGTTACATCAGCAATGCAGTCATTTAATTTGGAAGTAGCAGTAGGAAATACCCTCTTTCTTAGATTAAAGAATACTCAGGCAAAGACTCTTCTCTGAATATCAGTATGATATTTAGGAAGTCTAGAAAGTAGGGAAAATGACCAGGGACAGGTCAAGAGAGTTCATGGGAGTGGAGGTTGAGCTAGGCTGTTTTTGCTTGATAATCTGGTGGCATATTGGGACAAACATTTGAATGTCTAGTACAAATGTAGATACTTAATTCCAATAGGTGAATAGGTAATCCGTGAATAAATAAATAAGTGAAACAATGCCTATATCACTAAAATGTCAAAAGACCACTTGTTTCAGTGATTATTCTGAAGGGCCATTATACTGTGTTTCTGAAATTCTTTCTTAAAAAATTAAAATTATCCTGTAAAGATGTGGGAAAGCATATTTACTTCAATCTGCATATAAAAAATAAAATAATGAGGTGAGTTCAATTTTCAGATCTCTTGGGCTAGTTTAAATTGCATATTTTCAGCTAGTATACTGCTCCCCCCTGGTTTTCTTTTTTTCCAAAATCAATTACATTTTTATGTAATAATGATACTAGTGTTAATATAATGGATTTCCTCTATGAAAATTGGAGGCAAGCAAGGAAAATATACAATTAAAAATAATCATGCCATATAGTAAGTGAAAGAAGTCATTAATTAGCAGATCAGTAAGTAAATATAAATAGTATCTCATCAAACAGCTGTATTTTTAGTGGATCTTTTAATCTGTAGTGCTTAATCTTTGTTCTTAACTTAGGAGAAAATTTAAGGTCACTTTTGGTGTTTGTGAATGATTCACAAACTAAAAGGAGGTAAAAAAAGCATTAATGGCTACAGTAGTTCTAATGGCTTTACCCATCCTGCTGTGTTAGATAACTTTATGTAACCCCTGTGGTGGCACTGTGTGCTAAAGTAGCTATTTACATTCCTATTGCAAGCCCTTGAGGTGACCCCAGTCTCTGAATTCTGCAAAAGAAAGCTTTTAAGAGTGACAGATGTCCCAAATGCCATTGCTGCTATTTCAACACAGTTTTTCCAGAGCTTTCCCCTCTGCTGGATCTCCCTGAGGTGCCTCTGTGGATACCTGATTTGTGCCATAGTTCACATGTGTCTGCTGGCAGACCCAGGCAGGTTGGACCAGGCAGCACCGGGCAGTGGGTCCACAGGTCATCTAATGTATGGACCAAATAGGGACTTTTCTGTCCACTTTTCTCTACTGGGTGTTGTTTCAGCCTTGGACAGTGCTGCTGGCTGTCAAAAGTTGGATTACAGGTCCAGCTGGCTTCTGGTTGCTGGCACCAGGAGCCAAGGTTGAGCAGGCACCATGTGCATCTGTCTTCTGTAGCTGCCAAGGAACAAGATGATGCCATGGGAAATAGCAAACACACTGTGATGACCTTGTAATGAATACTTACATGGGTGGTTGCTAGACAGATTTGAGTTGCCTGGGAAACCCCCACTTAAGCTCTCAACCTACAATGTTGGGGCAAGAGCCCAAGACTAGCATTTATAGAAGCTAAGCAAAGCATTTGTAGAACCTAAGTGCTGGAAGGTGTGAGGTTGCTCTATTCTTAGTGATCATCATGGGCACTTCTTATAGCTGTGGCTCTAATTGTGGCTGCACATGGAGTGCTTTTCCTGTGCAGTATCATGCAGTGTTGGGCTCTTACAAGTAAGATTTTTACTACATCCTGCCCCTGAAAAGACAAAGCATATGTAAGTCATAATGAGATGGTAGAATGATATGGAAAGGAAGTTGTGTGGGGTCTGATGCATTGCACTGGAGGACTATGCCTCCATGAACTCAAGCAGCTCTAGGAAGTCACTTCTGTTCATGGGGTGATCCAGAAAGACAGCACAGATAGCTGTAAATTAAATTCTAAAGACAGCAAAGACTACCCAGATCAGTTTTTTCCAAAGTGTTCCTAAGAACATTGGAACTGGGAAGACTGGGAATTATCCACTAAAGCTTCAGGGGTATTGTCAGAAAGTACAGTAATGTGTAACCATGTGAACTGCATCTTTTAATAGGCTGTATTGGGTTAATCACAGCCAGTAACTCAAGCACTCACCGTCTGCTTGCTTACTGACCCCCCAGTCCCTGCAACAGAATAGGGGAGAGAAGAGCCAAAGTTAGAAAAAAAGCAAGAAAATACTGAGAGCCAAGATAAAGACAGATTAAAGATAGCAAGAGGGGAAGGGAGAAATGCAAAGGTGGTTGCACACCACCTTTGCAGACCAATGTCCAGCCAACATGTCTACCTTCAAAAAACTGCCCCATGCTTTTTATTGACAGGAGGGACATTATAATACATGTAATATCCTTTTGGGCAGTTTGGATCAGCTGTCACAGAATCACAGAATATGCTGTGTTGGAAGGGTTTCCCCTCCCACCTCTTGCCCATCCCCAGCCTGCTCTCCGTGGGAGGGCAGAATGAAAAGCAGAGGAAGCATTGGTGCTGTGCAGCATTACTCAGGGCTAACTAAATCACTAGTGTGTTACCAAGACATTTGTCATAACAAGTCTAAAGTATTGTGCCAGCTGCAATGAAGAAAATTACCTCCAGCCCAGACAGATCTGGTATATACACTGCAATAAAAGATTTGGAAGAAGGAAGATGCTCACAAAGGTGAATATCTTACAGACAAAAGTCTGGAAAAGCTTGGGTGAATACAGGAAATCCCAGTGTGGCACTTTCAAGACATGGGACAGATTTTAGTATATTAGTGTGCTCAGTTCTTATGGTCACAACTCAATAAAGATATTGAAAAAATTAGAAGAGTTCAGACAGCAGTCTTGGTGATGATGAAAGTAACATGCTTTACTGTATGAAATTTGTGCTAATCAAGACATTGATTAAGAGTTAAGAGAATTAGAAATTTCTTGAGGCTTCTTCCATCCCTAACTCTGGAGTTAAGGAGTTTAAGGCACCAATATTTAAAAAATGCAAAACAAGTCAATATTTTCCTTTGAGCAATTGCCATTGTCCTTTGGGATATGTCACTGAAGTCGTGGTTTGAAAATTTTAAACTCAGGATTTTCTGTTTGTTTTCCAAAACAGTTCTCTAATTCTATGAGAGCTACTGCTAGCTGTGGTGAGTAAAGTGATGAATGCAAAGAATTCCTCTGGGTAACATTGTACAGGAGGTCAGAGTATAGAATTACAATGATTCTTGCTGGTCTTACAGTCTGTCATCCATAACATAAATTAACAGCTCTTTTGTTTTCCAGTTTCAGATTTTTTACTCAATTTGTATTGCTTTTATATTTCCAAATCTATCTATCTATCTATCTATCTATCTATCTATCTATCTATCTATCTATCTATCTATCTATCTATCTATTTCTTTTCTTGACCTATTTAAGTTCACACATTTTAATGATTGAGATAATTTGCAGTTTTCTATGAAGTTGATTTCTGCAATTTTTTGCAGTATTAGGACAACTGTTGCAATTAAGATGTGAAGTACAGGCTTTCATTTTCTCTCAAGTAACACAGATTTTGAATTTCCTCATTTCCAAAAGCAACTGCAATTTTGTTAGTTGTAAGATATTCTCACATGTATTTATAAACGTAAAATCTCAGTGAAAAATCCCAATGCTTAATAAACACAAACAGTTCTAGATTTAGTATTAATGTAAATAGATTTATTTTGTTCAGTGATATTATTCTGGTTTATATGACTTGAAGAAAACACACAAATACTCTTTATATTGGTAATAACAGCTATTTATTTTGCATCATGCTCTAATAACTTGCTAAAACAAATAAAAAGGTATATAAAAGCAGAGATCTTAAAAACTCTTTTTGGAAAATTTGGAATTATACTTTAGTGGTTCTTACTGTGGAATTGTCATTGAGAATTACATTTCTGATAAGCCTTTGGTGTTAAATCAGAGCTGGTAAAAATATGTATTTTTTCCTAACCAGGGTTTATTTTTATTCACTGCTATATCAAGACATTTCTCTTTACGTTATTTTAGCAATAATCTTTCAAAATCCTTTTTCAAGGTTACTCCTGGCCCACTGTTTTAATGAGTCAGTTTTATAACGACAGTTTACTTAAATAGTTGACTGTGTGAGTTAAGGCTACAGCTATTTTTACCATTTTTGACTGAAGCATAATCTTGAAGCCTTTGAAAAATCTTCCAATGAAATGTATCTGTGGCAATATACATCACTGCAAGACAAACAAGCTGATTTGTTTGCTAGTGCCTACATCACCAGAAGATGTTAAATCTTACTTACATTTTATACCAGAACTTAAAGGAACTGAGTGGCATATCCAGTATAGTCACAGTACCTAGAGGAGGTTCTCAGTTCCATACTTTCACAAGAAGCTGTGAAAGCAGAAGCTCTTCATGTTCACAAAAGCTAAATGAAGGAGTGCAGTCTTGGGAGGTGTTCTAAGTGCCAGAACTGCTACCTTGTCATTAATTCAACATGTATTGTCCCTGTCAAGCTGTTGGGACAAGGTAGAAGCTACACATTTTTTTAGGATAAATATACTGTTTCTGTACTTGCATGTTTGCATATTTGTCATGATCAATGGAGGAACTGCACAAAAAATATATGAAACTATAGCAGTAAGAGTGAAAGAACATACTGAAGGATATGAGTGTGATTACCAGTGATTCTGCTCAGGAGAAAAAATCCTAATTTTTATAGACTTTAGTCTATACAATCATAAAAAAAGAAATAGAGAGAGTTGCTTAACTCCAGTAAGTTCCTCTCTATTAAATAAGGTAGACCACTAGCACCCCAAGTGGGTTAGATACTGGAGTAACAGCCAGTATGAAGCTGGATGCTAGCATTCAGATTTTTTTTAATATTCTCTTTTCATATTCCAAATGTTAACACTTTGCTTTATAATAAATGTGGGTTTGTGTTTAAAATTGCCTATATTAAGGGTGGGTGCCAGAGATCCTGATGAAAGCAGTTGTTGTCTTTCTCCTGAAACAATTAATCTAAATAGAACAGTCTTTCTGATATCTGAAACATTGGCTATTTAGGTATTTATATTATATTATATTATATTATATTATATTATATTATATTATATTATATTATATTATATTATATTATATTATATTAGTATTTAGGAATTTAAGGAAATGTTATTTCTTAATTTGAGAGTTATTTTGACAGCTGCTATGGAAGAGAGGATAGATGTTTAAAAATGTCTTAAAATATATATTTAATAAATTGAAGTTAATATAATTAAACATATATATTGACAAGAGAGGGCAGGAATAAGAGTGTATTCAGCAGCCTCCTTTGGCATATGTCTGTGCTAAGGAAAGCAGTACCTGGCCTAACTTCAACTGCAATAAATTTTTCAAAGAGCTAAGGATAAGATTCAGCACTTTCCACTCTAAGCCTGGGGTTTGTTTCATTGACTTGTTTTCCTTAACTTTTATATATATATATCTATATTCACATTAAGAAAAACAGAAGCAACGAATTGTTGGACAAAAAATTTACTGCCTATACTTCTTGTCCTGGGAGTGAGAGTGCACATGACAAATGAGAGCCACATTGCTCATATCCTACCAGGAGACTCTTGGGTGCAGCACAGCTGAGAGCTGTGTAAGAAGCTGAATGGAACAGAACCGTGCATTAGCAGGTTAAGCTTATTTTCGGAAAGATTTTCATTGAGGTTGGGGGAAATAATGTGCTGTAGGTGTTACAGGGAATGGAATACCTTGCAGATTCCATTGTAAAGGAAATTTTTCTATTTTAAACCAGGAAATGCATGCAGTATGGATGATTTTCATCTAATATGTAGAGGAAGATGAAGCAGAAAAATTAGACAGTTTTCTTTTTAAACAGCTTCATGATGCAGCTATGTGTTCACACATTTTTGTGAAGTGTTAATGGCAAACACAGTAGTTAATGAGGTATAGAGGCTTGTGCTGTATTATATATCAGGCAAAATGATCTGTGATTTATCATATTTGTTTTTCTTTGTCCTTAATTTTTCTGTGATTAATGTGTGATGCATATGCAGTGCTTTCTGTATTTTAATGAAAAAAATTACAGTGAGTTTTTTTTCCCCTCAAACTGGCAATGAAAAATCCTTAAAAAACAAAAACAAGGCACTTTTAAACACAAATGTATAACATTTTTAATGTTATCAATTTAGATCTATTATGGAAAATTCTCCTTGGATTAATTTATGGTATTATGGCTTACTGGACACCTCAGGGAATCAAGAACAAAGTTAATTGTTCCTCTGAGATGTACAGTTTCCACCCTTTGCCCCTCAATCAACAGCTTGCAAAGCAGTAATTGAGAAACAAATCTGTGTGTATTAAGTTATTTCTTCTTAGAACAGTTCTTGCTAGAACATACAGAAATAGGGGCAGCTGGCTGGTGCTGGGTTCTTACACATGCCTCTGGCTACTTGTGGAGGCAGGATGTTAGACTAGACTGATTCAGGTCTGATCCAGTATAGTAATTTCTGTGTTGCTTACCCTTAGCCTTTGTTATTCTGGGTCAGTTGATCAACACATTAGGAGCTGTAACCAAGAGTCTATCCATGTTTTGACCAACTGGTAAGGAAAAGCTTAGCAGCAGGCTGTACTGTGCCTGCTTATTCAGTGTGAAATAGAGGCACACAAGAGCCTTTGAGGGGTCGTTTCTTTTTTGTTTCTTGTTTTACGAGTGTGTGTTATGCTAGTGGGAACTCAGGGTAACACATTCTAGACAATGTTACAGCTGTTCCTGAATGAGTTTATTAACATGTCACAGGCTTGTGTAGTTCAGGTATTGGAAATATTGTGACTGATACTGAAGAAGTTTTGGGGCAGTTAGATTCTCATATCTATCTTTACATTACTGCAAAATGTTTTGATATCACCTATATGACATTATTGCAAACGTGTTTGTGATCTGTGTTTTTCTGACCAACCCTGTGGTACTCACTCTTTTGCCCTGTAAAATTGTCTATAAATTATAATTATTATTAGAAGGAATTAAAATACATTACTATTTTCTTTTGTTCTTCTCTAATTAATATGATCATTGAATCTACAGCATACCATAAAAAAAGCAGTCTTACTTCATGGGAAACCTCAGTGTTTGTCACCTTGGTGTAGTATTAGCAACAAACCCCACCAATTCCTAGCATGATGTAGCTGCAGATTCTTCCTCTTTCCCATTTACTGCTCAGTGTTAGCAATATTTTGGGAATGACTGCTGTGAATGGCTCAAGGCTAATTTGTGTTCTTTCTTGTTTTTGTTGATCATACTTGTGACAAACCTAAAAGTATTTTTCCTGTCCTTTACAGCAGATAAAAATTAAGAAAAAACATCCTGTGGAAACATTGTGCCTGTTCCACACGAAATCCTGCATCTGGTTGTTAATATGCAATTCCCTATACCATGAACTTTCCTAGATGTTAGAAATGAGAAAGATCTTTTAGGTCACCTTGTCTTCCCCTCGGCTGTACGTAGAGGGGAGCTGGCATAAGGCACAGCCATGTCCCCTCTGCACTGAAAGGGAGCATTCTTTTCACATGGCATGAGTGCTTCACTGATACTGGAAAGAGAAGAAAAGACCTCTTTCCTGTAAAGGGTGTGTGAGATGAAGTTGTAGCACGTTGGCATAAAAGGCTCTTTGTTAATTGCTATTGTGCTAATGGTGCTTTGAATATGAATGTTTTGTAAGCAAGAAACAGGCAATGATTCAGATGAGCACTGCCTCAAAGAAAACTTGAGGGCTGGAAGTGAAAGAAAGTCTTTGGCATTTTGCAGTCTGTTTTTGAATGGGTTGCACAGATTCAAGTAGTCAAGACCATACATGTAATAAACAGGGCACTGAAGCTGTAGCATCCACTGCAAATTTCTTTAAAAAAACCACAAAAACCAAAACCCCCAAACCCCCAGCATTTATATTACAGCAAAGCAGCTGAAGAATTTGCTAACAAATTTGTATCTGTGTGTGTTATACATAGCTCTGTCACATATGCTGAGTTGTTGATTTTGAGAAAAATGAAGTGCCTGCTTGTGCACATGGTGCAAATTGAGAGTCTCCATACTATCAGACTGTGTATCTGTTTTCATGAAATTATTCTCCCATATTTTGAATATCTGGTGAATATTTTGAAGTTGATAGCTGAGAAATCTTTGTAACAGGCAGCTAAAAATATCTACCTTTTCACCAGCCAAAATTTAGGAATTTGAAGATTACTTTAGAATACACAATATGCTGATAATGACATAAAATATCTGAATAATTTTATGTTTACTAGTATTATTAGGAAGAAGTGTAATATATACTAATATATAGATATTTCCATTCTTGAACGTAAAGGAATTAAAGAGTAAATAGGCTCTACACTTATGGAATTACAAAAGTGTTTTGTCAGTTCCACAGGAGAAAATGTGCACATTATTCTATACTTTAATACAAATTATTCTGTTATTCCAGTACAACTAAAGTGGTTAAACAGGGTATCTTGCTGACCAGAGTAAAACACCACAGTGATGTAGTAACAGCAGCTTTTATTTTTAATATCATAGATGCATAAATACATACTTAGATGCTTAATAGCTTAATATGATAATTAGGCATACCGGGATAATTTAAAGGACCATTTTGCTATTTCAAAATATTAAAAAAAAATGGTGGAGTTTCCCTGGGGGAATTTCTTTAAGATATTTTTTTGTGTGTTTAAAATATTGAGTCTAAATGAACACTTAAATAGTTCAGTATTGTACTTAAGAGAAGCATAGAGATCTAGCAGTTGTTATTTCCTAATCTGCAAGGGGCTATTTCCAAGCTGCAGATTCAGTCAAGCAGTGCTTTATTCAGAAGAACCCTCAAGAAACCCATTGCAGGTTTTGCCTGAGTCAGGATTGTGAGCTTGTATTGTTTGCATTGTTACAAATTGTAGATATTTCCAGTGAGATTTCCCCATTGCTTTTACAAAGCAAGAGTCACTTGAGAAAGCTTTTTTTCAGACAGTTACTGTTAAAAGAAGACAATTACATTCCTGCAGATGCAGTATACTAACCTGCTTCTATTCCAGTTAGTTTTGTGGGTTATTATCTCCTGTTTGTGTACAGTGTTGATGTTTTATTTGTTTTCCTTAAAATACTTTTGAATGTTAAAAAATAAAAAAAAGCAAGAGCAGGAGATTTAAAATTTAGATAATTAACCTTTAGGAACAGAGAGTGCTTTGTTAGAGATGTGGCTTTATTATAGTTACAGTAGACCTCTCAATCACTTGGAGTTTAGTAAAGGAAGACAAGTATACACCTATGAGAGTTAAATGAGTCCTATAGGAATAACACTAAAATCTACAGAACTGACAAGTTTTGCCTTTTCCATTGAATTGTATAAGCTGCCTTAAGAGATTTTAGAAATGTGAGCATTTTATAAAAGTTAGTAATAGATGTCTTTCTAAAAGTTATGTTTTATGTCAACAAGAAATTGCTGAAATTGTTACAGAAATTACTGGATTAAATTTTATGGCCTTCAAAAAACTTGTAGTTTCTGTCCTTAAAATATGTAACTCAATCATATTTCCTATAAAGGAGTACAGTGCAGAAAAGTAGTTTTAACTCCCATTGTACTGACCTGATCAACTGCTTTGTGCCTGGTGGTCTGATTTTTAACAATTGGTGCAGTTGCTGCAGAACCACAAATGCTTACAGCACCTAATTTTAAGAATTTGTGGTTTAGAAAAGTAAGTCAGAGTATATTTTCTGTGCTATTTCTGTGTCCTTTGGCTCAACCAGCCTCCACTGTGCAGCTTTCGACAGGGAACAGACCTCCTGCTTGCAAACAGAGTGGCTGTAGCATGGGAGCACATGCAGTGCCTGCCCTGGGAGAGAGGCAGCATTTTGCCCTTTTCCACCTTGTGGCCAATCCTTCTAGTCTAATTTCACAGAAATAATTTTGAAAATTAGGTCTTATCATGGTGAAAAAGATAAGGATATCAAGAAGACATCTGGCTGTTCATAGGTTTGCTGGATGTGTTCCAATACATCAGATATTGCCTCTTAGGTCAAGAAACACTAACTTGTGACTATTTCTTTTATAGAGCTCCTTCTGAACTGTAGTGTTAGTATATATATGTAGTAGAATCTAGAGGATCTTTGAAATTCAATTTTTTGTTACATTAGGTACACAAAGTAAAAATGTCCATGCATTAGCTGAGTTTTAGAAATGCATTGTCTTTTTAAGGTATCTTTCTCCCAATTTTATGTGCATTATAAAAATAAACTGAAAATAGGAACCTAGTGTCAATAGAAGACACTAATTTTTATTTTATTTTTATTCTTACAAAATACTGATGTACCTACAGAGAAAGTGTGACTAAGTGACTAAGTAATGAAAAAAACGACTGCCCAAATAAAGTACAAAATTAAGAAAACTGTGCAAGAACAGTAATATTTCTGTGTAGATGAAAAACTATAAAAAAAATTCACATTACCTAACCTGTCAGTCAAAAATCTTATTCTGCATAGCCATAATATCAAACTGCTGTCTGATAAGATGTGTGATTGACTGTGCAGTTGAGATATAGCACATCCACCTGTAACAGGGTTTCCCCATGGACAGTGTACCAATACAACGCATGTTATTTAAACTGACATCTTTGCTGTATTTTAACACTTTTGTTCTTCTGTTGGTCAAACACTGGCTAGTGAAAGCAGAAGTCATAAGGAAGGGGCAGTTTCCAAGCTGTCTAATGTTCAACATCACAGTTCCCTATGCCAAGTTTCCTGGGTCACTGACAGAAGTTGCAAAAGAATCATAAGGGCTTATATTAATTGTATTCTCTCTATGAAAAGTGATATCATAAAAATTACTCCCTTTTTCTCTGTTTTCACCTTTTTCACTAGTTTATTTTTTTTTCTTAATCTTCATTCTTGAAGCATTGTTTTGTGTCAAAATCATCAGCATAATTGTAGCTTATTTTTAATATTTGGTGAAAGCAAAAAGTCACAGGCTTATCCCAAAAAGCATACCATTTACTGTAACACAGCATCTTATGTGGAATAGGGGGAAAACACTTCGAGTAGGAGATAAGTACAGCTTCATTGCTGAGTTCCCTTTTCTAATACTTTTAATTGTTCTCACAGGAGCAGCTTAGTCTGTTTCCATGCTAGTCATCAAGCTCATTTCAACTGGGTTTTCTTCCATGTTCTGTTCATACATACGTGACAAAAAGAGGGCAGAGTTTCCCTTTGCTTTAGTTGTTGACAAAGGAAGCCCATTGTACTTGAGAACAGCTGAATTATTATCTCTTTCAGTGCACAATAAAATGCCACCACCATATCACAGCAGCAATACACATGCTGACTCCAGACTTGGAAAGTACTAAAAGCAATGAGGGCCACAGCAGAACCACTCAGCTAAATTGTAAAGTGTAGAGTACTTCTTGTTTTCTTTTTCTTTATTTTCTTTTTCTTTCTTTTTATATTTTCCTAACTAAGCATGTGCAGAGTTCATTAAAGGTGCCCAGTAAGACTGGGTACATGAATTTTCTACATCTAGAGTCCCAGGAAGGACCTTGATCCTTGTTTTTAATCCTTTAATTTTAATGTGTGTTTTGTGAGCACAGAATCAGGTACTGTGCAGTCAAATGTGAAGCTGCAGATAGGATGAAGTGTCCAGTTATTCTTTGTTACCCATATCCATAAGTATTTATGCTCTGAGGCTCAGTCTGTGTTTAAACGCTTTTTGTGAAGTTGATTTTTAACCTTCCTGCCCCTTTCCTTCACTCTGGACTCAACCTTTTATTCACAACTTTTCCTATGGCACTGAAAACTCTGACCGTGTAACCTAAAGCAAGTTTAATTATTGCTGTGGCATTCTCCTTAAAATCCTATTCAGTGATTACTTTTGTATGTTCACGTTTCATGGCTAGAGGAGTTCTCAGGGTCCTTCTCCCTCTTCCACAGCTTCCCAGCCTTCTCTGCATAACATTGGGATGACAGTGGGTATCTAGTCAGTTGTCATTTGACTTCTAACTGTAGTGAATCTGGTTTTCCACTGGAGTTCTCTGCTCATATCATCAGGAGGACTAAAACTGGTATACTTAAGAGAAGAAAACCCAAAATGTTCTGGTCCTTTGCCTTCACTTACCTACATTGTCGTACTGACTCCACTGAACAAGTTGCTCGAGTTTTCGACCTTGCCCATTAGCTTCAGTAACTACTTCATATAGCTGGGATTTCTCCTCTTTTTCCCTCCTTTCTTGCCTTTTTTTTTTATTATTATTTATTTAATTTTTTTTTATTTTCCCTAGTATCTGTTTTCCCATCACTTTCCATTTTAACCCTTCTTGTCTGTCCTGTGCCGTGATCTTCAAATTCTCTTCTTTGGCTCTGAAATTTCTGTTCCTCTCCAGTGAAATTTGCTGTTCTCCATGTGCTGGCAGCAAAGTGAAATGTGATGAAAGCCTGATCTCTGAAGGGTTCTTTGCTGGCATATCACTGATCAGATTTTTAGTAATTTTTACTTTGCTTACAGCACACTAATTGAATACAGCAGAGCAGAACAGCAGGGGACAGAAACAGAAAACACTGAGTCTTGGCAAAAGCTTTCTCTGGGGGTAGGTGTTCCATTAGCATCTCTCATTAGACAGCAAATGCTAACTACCCACAGACAAGGAAGCAGTAAGATCATTCAGAGATTGAAAACCATTGACTATGTACAGCTATGGATATTTGGACAAGTGCTGAAATCCTGGGCAAAGTTGAAGGCCAGATTGTTTATTCAAAGCACTGACATTTTAATATTTAGTCAAAAAATGCTAGTTTTGAAGAGACTAGAAGCACATGTATTGTACCTAACCAAAATGTAAATTTTATCAGTATTCATTATTTATTATAACTGTTAGGATGCTTGTTGTGACCCTGTAAAATTTAGTAAATTATAATAAATTATTTTTTTTCTCCTTTTGGGCAGTTAGAAAATATATATTATATTTTCTGCATTAATTTTCTGAGTAAGCAATTTTGCCAGTAAGAGTACTGTTTGCCAGTGAGAGGCTGAGGAGTTGAGAGCAAATGCAGAGATATATTAGAATCTCAAATGAGAGCAATTAGAAACAGAATACTGGCCCTTGAAAAGTAAAATGGAAACCAACATGAGTTGACAGTGAAGCTGATTTCTGAGACACTTTTCATGTTAAGATAATGCTTCAGTCATAAAAATATTTGAACATCTGGATGTAGGCTAATGGAAGGTACCTATTCCTGTATCAGTGAGTCACGTGGTATTAAAGTTATGCAAGAACTAAAAAAGACAGAGGCCAAAAAAATACATTCTGGTTTCTACACTAAAAAAAGGCATTTTAAAATGTTCCTTGGCATTTAATCTCATATGCTTTTCATTGTTTATTTATTGTTTGTTTGGGGTATCATAATGAGGAAATTCTTCTCTTTGGAGACACAAACAGGAAAAATGATAAGAGCTATTGAACTTCATGAGAGTGCTCCTAGAATCTGGATTACACTTCAATTGTTATTTTTGTAATTATTTTTAAGCTGTCAGTATATATTTATTTCACAGGATCTTATGAAGATACAGAAAAACATTAAGTATATCATAAAATTGAACAAATACATGGCTTTCTAAATGCAGTAGTTTAAATTTGGTTTTACGTTTTCAAAGAATTTTGTAGTAGTTTTTGCATCAGTGGTTTACTAAGCTTCCTGCATTCACTCAGTTTAATCCAACAATATCTTATACCAGCTAATTCAGCTAAATTCCTAGGGACCAGTCATTTAACTGGCAGTGGTGTGCTTTAGGGAGTCTTTTCTTGGGATAATATGGATGACTTCATAATTTGGAGATTATCTCCTAGGTATTACCTGCTCCTCCTACATAATATTGTACAAGGTGCAATCTGCATCATTTCTGATAAAGCCAGATTTTCATTTTTTGGGAGGTACAGGTGAACATTGATGGGATTTTCTCAACGCAGGGCTTGCAATAAGATTTATCCCTCAGTGGAACTATGATGGGATGAGCTGCAGGAAGAGCCTCTGCCCTGACATTTAATGTTTTACTCATGATCTAGTTACTTGGTCTCAATTTGTAGCTTCTCTGTAGCCCACAGGAGATCACTTTTCCCCATATATTTCTCAAGCTCAGCTCAAGCATTCCTCCCAGTCTTGACAGCAAGAGCTAAATGATAAAATAGGTGTCTAGACATTGCCATATTGCTGTTCTTAGAACCAAAGAGTCTCTGGTCTAGATGCCCTATAAATAATTGACACAATCTAACTCTGTGAATTAGCAGTGCTTCAATTCTTTTTAGGGAAGCAGAATGACTGCTGTAAATGGTATCCAAGCTTTGTGATATTTCCTTGTTGTAAAATAGATTGACATTTGGGGCTTTTACACTATTACAGTCAAATTGCTCTTCTAAAGACAGTTCATGATTGCAGTTTCTTAGAGTGATGTGATTCAGTTTGTCTTTCTGATGGCCTCTTTCCTGCTGCTGAAATTTAACTGATATGTTTTTGAAAGCATATTACTTTCCATATATTTATTGTTTAATTTTTTTATGTACACATATTAAAGTACACTCTCTCTCTGAAGAAGGAAGGGACACAGAAAGGTCTTCAGTCTAGTGAGCACTAAAAATTCAAAAGTTTTGCTTCCAGCTGAGCAACAAATTCTTGTGTGACCTTGGTCAAGATGATTAACCTCTGTGCATAATGAGGACAATGAACAGCATTTAACAGTCATAGGTAAAACTAGCTAAACGTAGGAATAAGATGTTTGGGGATCTCTGATAGGTAAATAGTGTGTGTGTACTAAATCAGGCAAAGGAGGAAAACGGTCAGAGCAAAAAGCTAAAGTTGAAAAAAACTGAAAAAGGAAAAATATCAGATAAAATTTAAAAAAGGCTGGGTGATGAGTGGGATGATGAAACCAGTTGGGATCATTTGTAGGTGAATAATTATAAAACATGTGGACCTATTCTGCGTTAATGGGGCAAGCAAAATGCACTGAGATGAATGTGCTTGTCTATGTACTTCTAAAGTGGTGAAGCCAAAGGCATTTCTGAACCTTGGGAATCTGCTATGCTGATCAGCTTTCTTGAAAGTTCAAGGAAAACCATATTGAAATAATACATGAAAGTCAAAGAGGAAATATTTTCTTCCATGTGTATATTAAAGCTTGCATTAAATGCTAAAAAAATTATTGAAAAAAATAATATGAAGAAGAACATAATTCTGTAAAAAATATTGGTGAGCTAAGTTCTCATTTAAGAAGCATGTTTCAAAATGTTGTGTTCTGCTTGGAAGAAATTTTCCCTAGTCCCTACTTCAATGTATCTTCTCTGCTACTTTTTTTTTTTTTTTTTTACTTAATTTAGGCTCATGCATCATGGTTTTGGTTATACTTTATAAATATATAAAAATTTAGAAATATTCACTTTGCACACCACCTTTTATGCATAGAAGCATAATGTATTCTGAAGTCATGAGTGTCAGTATCCAATGATGTTTCAATCAATATTCTTATTCAGTGAAAATAAAGTACATTTTTACTTTTATTTCTTAATTCATTCCCCAACATTAAAAAAAAACCCAAAAACCAACAAACTGTAACTATCTGAGTGTTTTAATTTATCATATTTTAGATGGCTGTAAGTTTTTGCATTTACTGCTGCTGTAAAAGACTTATTTCCATTTTTTACTATCACAAACAGTTGATGATTTTCAGTTAAAATATTGACTAGAGATGCAGAGATTGATAATTCCCTGAGTATGGGGTGAATTTGGGAAAAAGATACCTAGAAAATAAACCTGATTTTCCATAGGAAATATATATATAATATTAAACTAGCTGAGGGGCTTATTGACAAGCCTTATCTAGTTGCAGGATTTAACAGAAAACAATCTATGGTGTTCTGAGGCATTACTCAGTTGAACAATCTTAGACCATACTGATCATGAATGGAGACTTTTTATACTAATAACTGGAAATTGGTTGCAAGTTTCTCTGTCTTACAAAACAGATAAGATCACTTTGGTGGGTAGTTTGTCATTATGTTGATACAACATCTGCTTGCATCCAATGCCTCAAAACTGTTTGCATGAAACAGACACAAAGACTTGGATGGAGTCCATTTGTTCTCCAGTTCCAATGGCTCTACTCGGGAAAGCAATTCTACCATGTGCTGAGCAATGTCAGTTCCCATTAACTCCAGTTTAAGTGAAGAGGCACAGCCCTTCTTAGGAGATGCAAGGTAGTGTCAGCACAGATTCTAAAGCTGAAATTCACTTCCTTGCAGAAGTTCTGCACAAAGCCCGTGCATCATTTAAGTGCCACTTAATTCTTTATAATGGAGCTCGGAGTGGATTTGAAGAAGCTGATAGGCTTTTTGCTCCCTTGTCTGCAGAGGGCTGAATTACACCCCTGGTGAATATACACAGTAAAAAGGCAACTACACTGCCTTAGGAAATACACTATATTCCTTTGCTTTGACTAGTGCAACTCAGTTTAAATTACTGATGAAAATTCTTTGATATTATGCTGATAAAGTTGCTGTACATTTTGCTCCCTTCCTGTATTACACTCTCATGCTGTGGTATAATGTGCAAACCAAAAAGTGAAAATGCAAAAATAGATGTAGTCCTGCAGACAAGACCAGGGCCTCCCTCGTGGCCATGTGTGCGAGGGCCAGTGTGTTGGTGAGGCTCCTGAAGCAAAGCAATGAGTGAGTGGAGAAGCAGAATTAAAGGGATGTGAAAACCAATAATGGGGAAGAGACCCCGGCAGGGGGGTTGGAGGAGGACATGGGGGCTGAGGAGGCACAGTTTTGATACTGATCAGCTTTAAACCATGTCAGCTGGCTAGCTTTTCCCTACAAAAGAAGTGCTGATTCTCAAGGCCTAAATGCATGAACTGGTATATACACAGCAGAGAAATGTTTAGACTTTATGCTTTGTGAAATACCCTTGGTGTGCTTTAAATTTGAGTGGATATAGCCAATACCCAGAGCAAAGACCCCATGGATCTGTGATAATAGCAATAGCAACTAAGCAAACACTGAGAGTAATTCAGAGATACTTTTATAAAATAAGATTACTTCAAGTCATGTTTCCAGGAAAGCTTCCTAGCTGAGATAGTAAAGGCAATCTAGTGGATATTTCTGAGGTTTAGCTTACTATTTAGTCTTTCAATTATCCTTCATATTGTTGAAACATTTATAGAAATAGCCATTTTGATACTGTGAATTAAGAAAGATATGCATGCAAGTAGGTTGGATTTGGTGTTAACATTTTACTGAGCTTATTCTGTTAAGCCTGTAACTGGATGTATGCCTTCACTGAGAAAGGATGAGGCTATTTGTTACAGAGGAGGGGCTAGTCTCAAAAACTGGTATGATCCAGTTACCTGTAGAGCAGTACCTCTGGTGCCCAAGTAGAATCCACATTTCTGTGTATTATGTGCTATAAAAACCTAGGAGAATTGCTTCAAAAAATTGTAGTTCTGAATCATTTCACCACTGGTTTATATACTACCTAATGAACAGTTCAAATTTCTATGTAGACATTTAGGTGCTAAAGAGGTTTTATAATTAAAATATTAATATGAATTTCAGATTGAGCTTCCACTGAAAGAAATAAGGTTTTGTTATATTGCCAGAGCTTACCAACAATTATACCAGAGCTGAGGACACAAGTTGTTTTGTGTCAAAATATTGGAGAGGTTTTTATTAAAATATTTTAAATTGCACTTCTATTTCTTGTCATGATCTGGTGGCATTGGGAATTGCATTCTTAAGTTGTTCCAATCAGAAGAAGCCAGGCTGAATCACACGTTCAGGTGGGCATAAAGCTGCAGCTGCCACTGGGATAAAGCCTTGCTTTTAGTCTCCTTGGACCCCAGATTCATTTGGTACAGCATAAACTTCTTATACTCTTGTTTCACCAAGTATTTCTCCTATAGTTCTCTCTTTGCTGGGCTTATGACTGTTGAAGGTGTGTTTTGTGTGGTGGTGTCACACATCAACATCGAGGAATGATCTGTGTCCCTCTATGTGGAACAAGTTATGGCCTTGAACCCTAGGACACTTAGGTATACATTGAAGTGGTGAAGCTTTCTTTTGATCCAGCCAAGACTTGGTGAGATGATCCCTGGAGGAACCAAGGACCATTTTCTGCAGACTGCAAGCCTTGCAGTTTGAGCAAAAGTTAGTTTGGGAGATCTTAGCTCGTTTAGTGTGAGTATATGGCACCGTGCAAGTGAGTGTCTCGCCGTATATGTGTTTTATAAAAAGTATCCTAAACACTCCACTCTACAAATATTGTCTTCAGTGAAGAGTGAAAGAATAAGGGAATACCAGATATTACTAATATTGTTTGCTATTCTATGGGAAGGAACCCAGATACTACAAAAGTGAACTCAGAAGGAGTAGTATTATAGTCCAGGAAGAAGTCTACAGGTATTAAAGCCCCTTCTCTCCTTACCTTGAGGAAAAATTTCTCCTTACAACTCCTTTGCTTTTAATTTATTGCAGTCAAGGCTCATCTGTTGTTCCAAGAATACATGCTGTGTATGACCTTGAGGAAATTTTGCAGAACTGGCTTGCTGGAGACACAAACATTAAGAGTAGACACAAAACACGTATCACACCAGCTTTCTGTTAGAAACTTTCCTAACTAGACTGCTTTTCCCTTGTAGTAATGGGCTGTTTGTTCCTGTCTTTTCCCTCAGTTTATTGTCTTATTCTTCATGATTTTTCCACTTTGCTTCATTCAACACCTGTCCTTCTTGTGTTCCTAGTTTCTGCCCTTGACAATACCCCTACCATTGCAAATATCACAGAGTTTCAAAATAGCTGTCATTATACTGACCACTCTAGCTGTTTATTACAGCTCTTCTCTTTCCACTGCATGTCTCATGTTTATTTACAGTATAAGCACTTCAGGATAAGGACTGTCTGCTTAGGTTTGTAGAGAGTCTAACACAATGGATCCCAGTTGTGGGACACCAAAATGATTAGGTAGTATAATAAGTCTTCAACTGTTAGCCCTCCAACAATGTTTCCTCAATTGGAACGAGCATCAATTTAGAAAAACAGCCAGTTTCTATGTTCTTTTTATTTATAATAAAGCTGTATTTTGTTTTTTTTGTTAGTTTTTAACTTTGAAATTAAATTTCTTGGCACAGCAGGTGTTGTAAATAATTTTGCAAATTGCCTAGGGCTGTCTACATCATAAACTATTGCTGAATTATCAGATAATGAAAATAGACAACTCAAATGAGAAAGTGTTTAGAGATAAGTGAAATGTGAATTCTCCTGCCAATTGTTTTTGGTTTTGTTTTTTCTTCTTTCTTTTCTGTTTCGTAGCACGAATTATCAAAACAAAACAGTGGTGTGAAATGCTTCCGTGTTTAGAAGGAGAAGGCTGTGATTTGCTAATCAATAAATCAGGCTGGACCTGTACACAACCAGGAGGACGGATAAAGACAACCACGGTAGGTCTCATCTCTTTTCCCTAACTTGAACTTCTTATTCACTTTAGTTTGTTGAAAAACAAGAAGTGAGATTTTTAATTGTTTTTCAGCCCTTTTATGTAAAGTTTATTGCCTCATAATTAACCTGTGTGCCCAAGTGTGCATGCTGAAATACACAGCAATTTTATCACAAAGTACAACATTGGAAAAGATGACAAAGGAAAATGTGTAATTCCCATGGTTACTAAGAGTAGATGTTATATCAAGGTTTTCTTATAAGACACCAGTGGCTTAACTAACATTTGTATCCAGCCTGAAGACAGTGTCTTATTGTTTCAACATATACAAACTTTCTTATGCTGTGGTAGTGTAGGGTGTAAAACTCAATGTGTGGTCTGTCAGGGTGAAAAGAAAGCTTTCACTGGGAGTTCCAAAGAAAATATTTTTTGCGACTACACTGGAAAAACAAGTTGCACAGATAGATGTTTAGTTTTCAGTGAGATCTACAGAAAATATAGCAAAAGATCCCTTTTCCCAGCTTCTTTTGGCCCTGGTTTGTTGATAAATCCCTCAGTTCTCTGATCAGGTGTCTTGGGGCATATGCTTGTAGTGAAGCTGAAAGTATATACGACAATAATAGTTTCTAAGGCCTGTAATGTATCAAACAGATTTCTGGAAAATGTTCTCAAATGCCAGAAATTCTTTGACTTAAAAAATGGAAAAAATCTGAAGAGATATAATAGAGCAATTTTCTGATAGCTTGCTAGGCCTCTTCAAATTATTTCCCCTCCTTATAATCTTTTTTTAGATTTACAGGGAGCTTGAGTGTAATTTAAATAAGTGCAATTTCAAGAATATTTAGTCTTAAAAGTACTTCTCAGTACGGTCTAAATTAATGCCCCTCATCCCCTGCACAATTTCTCTGTCTGAGCAGGAGACAGACAGCAGTATAAAACCTTTTATTGTTTTAGAATGTCTGTATTTAGAAAGTTAACAAGATTTTCACTTTTTTAAAAAAAGGAAATTAGATAATGCTTTATAAGATACCTACAAGACAAGTTTTTTGAATTGTGATCACTGTTTTTATGTGTCTCTATTTACCAGATATAATATTCCTTATGGATAGGGCTATAAAACTAAGCTCATCTCTGAGGTCTTACTTAAATATAGTTTGCCTTTAGATCTTTTGCATTCAAGTTATGTAAATCTTTTGCATTCAAATTATGTAAGAGTGACATAAAAAAACAAGGGAAGAAAAAAGTTTTTTATACATAAATGCCAACATTCAAGGGCAAGGAGATCTAATACCGTAACTTTGGCATACTTGAAATACAGTCTTAAATCTTGTTAATTCAGGGGTATTTTCTGTATCTGAGGTAAACAGAAAACCCGTGTACTGTGACACATTGCCAGGTGTCATTTTAGCTCTTTATTTGGTGTTTAATGCTAATGGCATGACTGAGTAATGCAAAGTAAGCAAGAGGATCTATCCTTCAGTTTCTGTCTTTAATGAAGTGATTCAGATATGCTTTCAGATTAAACACCAGAAGCCTGATTCTGAACTCTAACTTGTCTCTATAGCTCTTTAATGCTATTGACATGAATGGAATGACTCATGAATTTGATTAATGTAAATGAAATCATAATCATGCCCCATCAGTAAAATTAAGACCACGACAAGTGTAATATTGTAAAACAGACTCTCCCCACACAGATACATCATTGTCATTGGTAAGGAAAGATTTTGCCAGAGACAACTGTAGAACAGCTCTGAGCATAAGCCCTCATCTAACATCAAGCAGTCTTCAACAGTTGGTATCACACATGCAGATACAAAACAAACACGCAGTACTTTCCAGTCAAGCCAGACTAGCAACTCAGAATGCCTACAGAAGCTCAGAATGCAGAAGGGGGAGAGGGAAAAAAGACAAGAAGAAAAACAGATACAAAACCCTGCAATAAACTCTAGCCTATAATACAGTAAAGTAACATAGCAAGAATTTACAAGAAACTGTTCTTTAGCTACTTGGTTGAAGAGTAAGCTTTGGGCCATGGTAGTAGATTTGGAAACTGTGTTGTAAGATGACTCCATGTAATGCATGACTGTGATTAAAAGGAAAAAAAAAAAAATCCAACAGAAACACTAATGGCCACTATTTACTGTAGCAATAATCTCAGATCAACAGCTGCTAATGCAATAACTGCTATTTCTGCTCCTAATCAGCACACATGTGTTGCCACGCACTATCATGCCATCATGGTATTTAAGTGTATTAGGAAGGACTTCAGGCTGGGAAGGGCCAGAAAAATGACCACCAGATAGTATGGGGAAAAAGTGTCCAGACATACTGATTTAGCTACTGTACCCTATTCTTAAGTAGAAATAAATTTGACCACATCTCCAGCAACCTCCAAATTAGGTTCTTTATTTTTTAATTGTCAATTTTTTAAGAACACATTCATTAATCTGATATCAGCATCCCTTTCCTGCTGATATAGCTTGCATCTTAGAGACATTTTTTGGCAGTAGGTCTTGAGTTATCATACTGATAATAGTATAGCAGAGATATCACTGGTAAACGCTGACAATAATTTCTCACCCGTACCAGAACAGTGGTTCAAAGTCAGAACAGTGTTGAACTCTGATGGACTGAGACCAGCTGTTGTGATAATGCCAGCTTTTCACATTGATTCCAGGAGGTTTTGTGGAAATGCAACTTTTTAAGTATTGGGTTAAGAAGCAGCATGTGGAAAGTTAGGACTTGTAGACCTTAGAGATGGCATGAGCTCCCTTTTAAGGGAATATGCTTCGAGAATATACTTGAGAATATACTTTAGGACTAATATGCTTCTTAAAAAGAAAGGAAGAAATCAGATTTGTGTTCTGTAGATGAATTAAGGATTTTTTCTGTGAATTCTAAGCAAATAGCAAATGAACATATCCATTGCTGCAAAACAAAGGTGCAATTTCTGTAAAATGTTTGGAAAGGGTTGCTGCTTTTTACTTTATATTTTGTGTCAAAATTGTTTACACATTCTATGCAGAGCCAGATTATTCAGCTGGCTGGCACTTTCTGTGATCACCTCTGGAAATAATGCAACCAAATCAGAATTCTCTCCTCACATGAGTAGCAGTGTTTTATATCCATTTTGTGCTCACTTTGCAAAGCTATAAATGACTACACAAGGTGCAAGGCAAAGGAAAATCAGACTCAAAGTGTACTCTAAATGGATCTGGATGTCACTTCTGCCCTGTTGTTCTTTCTACAAGGTGTGAATGAACCAAAGATTTTTCATCTGCTAAGAGGCTTTTAGAATTGAGGACTGACTGGGCTAACTGCCAATCTATGTATTAAGAGGCTGACTGTCAATAGAAGGAAAGAATATGGCAACTTGTAAAAGAAGATAGCAAAAGAAGATACTACACAGCTGTTAGCATTTTTAACATACTAAGTACTTTCATGTAACAAATGTCCTTACAGTCAGTTTAAAATTTCCTGCCTTTAAAAATTTCTTCTCCTTTTGCTATTCTTATTTCTTTTTCAATCATTTATTAAAAATTAAGCTATATGATTTTTAAAATTATTTTTTATTTTTAATAGTGCCAGAAGATATGCCTCTTTTTTCTTAAAGAAGTTGCTGAAGGGCCTTTCTATTTGATATTTCAAGTGTAAAACTTGCTTGTGTATAGATGAGAAGATGCACAGTGTATTGTTTTTACAGGGGAGATTAATTTTTAGCACCCAAGTGTATATATGTTGTCAATGATCCATCACTACTTAATTGTTACTTAATTAATTCCTTCTTCTACATAATGCGATTTCAATGCACGGAGCTTAACAGAACATTCATGCGCCAGTTCCTCGGCAGCTAACCTTTTAAACCTTTGCGTTTTTACTGCTAAATTAGCTGAAGTGGGAAATTAAGGAATATGGAGAAGCAAAGAGACAGCTCACAGTGGATAAAAGGTGTAAGTACTCTGACATGGAGCTCAGTGCTTAGCTAGTAAAATTTACTAAGGATCTAGCTTCACCAAGGGACCTGACTTTCTTAATAGAGTTTACTTACACACAGAGCAACTTATCATTCCTCACCATTAATATAAATGACATGCTGGCTGGGTTGGAAAGGCAATTTGTTCCTTACCCTGAAAAATACAATGCGTACTTCTATTGGCTGTAATTTAAAGCATAATTTTTTTCAGCACAGCTTTATCATACATATATGTATGATTAAGGTAACTCAGATAAAATATACTGGTTTAATTTTTAGCACTGACTTATGAGCAATGTGTTTTCAGTCATACCATTACATCCAGGTAAATATACATATATATATATATCTGTATACCCATAAAAATATACATATATATATATATATATATATATGTTACATATTTGTAACATACTTGAGAATTTACTTTTTTTTAGACTGAAGATCAGCTGGAAATATCCTGAGGCCATGGTCTAATGGTCTGAGCTTGGGAACTGGGAGCCAGAAACTCCTGAGCTCTAATCCTGGCTCTGTCAGTGACTCCCTCTGTGGCCTTGGGTAAGTCACTGAACCTCTCTGCCTCAGTTTCCCCAGCAGTAAAACTAAGATTAACAGTTCTTAGCTCCATATGTCAGTGAATCTGGGAGTCCTGACTTAACATTTTAAGAGGTTTAGCAATTCAGATTAATTTAGAAATAAAAATGCCATTATGTATAAACATCCTTATTGGTATTATTCCTGTTGTTAGGTATTCACATAACAGTGGTATTCCTGTATTTAGCCTCACCTACATTCCAGCTCTGAGTGTTTCTAAATGTGCATTTCACATCTCCACAGCTCAGCTGATTTCATTTGGTTAAGCTGGTTTTGGAAGTATTTTGAAACCGTGCCAGTTCTAATTCTGTGTCATTCCAGGATACAATACCTACCAAAACAAGCTTTCAGGCAGCACCAGATTAGAGCAGTGAAATGTTGCATGCATGCCATGCCAAATTAATTTTCACCCTTCCCTTTTGTCAGAAGTGGTCAGCTTATGAAACAGATACAATAATACCAATTCTTTACATGTCATAGCTGTGTGCTTCAGTGTCCACTCTATAGATCTGTCAGCAATTCATCTACTAAATTCCTTCACTGTCCTAATTGTAACAGGAGAACTATATATGGACCAAGATTACAGAGAATACTTTTCAGCAGGCTGGTGTATCCCCTCACTCCAGTCCAAGTATTAGAAAGAAACTAGAATCCTCAATTTTTCATTATTTATAACCAACTGTTGGAGAATCAGAATCTTCGGCAATGTTTAACCTATGGGACTATCTTTGCTTCAAAGTCCCATGAACTTACAGAATGTGAGTCCCTATGTCTTTGCCTTTTCTCTTTCTGTGTGTCCCTCTTCATGATGGCACTCCTGCCACTGGCTTGTGAGAGATCTTAACAGCAGCAGAAAGGGCTCTCACAAATGCACTTTTGTGGTGAAATCAGATACACTCACTCTTAATGTCTAGTTGGTTGTCTAGAAATCAGGTTTAAGAAAACCTCAATCTTTATTGCCACTAAGATTCATTTGCATTCTTAAGTCCTCACATGTTGGAAGTTAATTTTTTTCACAAATGGGACAGGACTGCCAGGTGATGTGTCACATCTATGCCACGAGCAGGCAAAGATCTCTTTGTTACAGAACATTTTATTAGTTTTTCAGCCAATAATATACTGCTAAATCTTACAGACAATTGTTCTATCCAATCACTAAAAACACATGCACACCTTCTTCAAACAATGCTTACTTGTTTGCTTTCTATTATCAATACATAATACTCTATTATTAAGCTTGAAACCTCCTTCTATCTTGGTAAGCATATTTTTCTGCAGCCTTAAGGTCTATCTTAGCCAAGCTTAAAAACTCAACTATGGTTTCATATTCTTGCGTATTGTATTATTGTATCTTCTTTACTTTCAGGCTTTGCAGTTGCAGCTAACTCTAAGTTCCTTGCTTTTGCTTTTCTGAGGCTTATTTTCACAGCTTCTGAAAGTCTTCTTACCTTTACCATTTCCCACACTCACAGCCAGTTTTGTGAGCTCTGAAACCATTGCTTCACCAAGCATTATGCATCACAAAGTCCTTTAAAACTAACTCAGGTCTCAGTAGTGTGCTTCTGAAATTATTTGATTAAGATTTTCTGAGACCACACCACATAACTGGAAGTTAGCCTGAAATAACTTTCATATATTAAGACACTGATGTGCTCTACCTTTCATATATACACACCAAACTGAGAAAGGGTAGAACATGAACACTTTTTCCAGAATATCTTTGGTAGATATTGTTAAGTTCAAAAAGTCATGATATCTGCATCTATGACTGTATATATGAACTGCCAGAACTAGGTTAATATTAATTAACATCTTCTTCTAATGTAAAAGCTTATCTATAAAATCAGTCCTAATCATTGTACAGTGCTTTAACTGAGCCTTTTTATAGTTTTGTATTAATCTGATGTTCTCAGTAGTACTAACATAAATTATGAGAGAAAAAAACTGGTTTTTACATGTTATAGCCATGTGCTTCAATGGCCACACTGTAGATGTGTATTATAAGACTCAGCCTATTTATTTCCATGACTTACAAGATATTTTAATGCTTTGAGCAGTTTCTGTTACTCTCTCTTGTTTACAGAAGGTATCCCAATCTAAAAATCTGATATCGACATCATCATCGTCATTATCATCATCATCACTGACAGTGTTGGAACTAGATTCTTTTCTGTTAATTTCCAAGCAAGGTAGTATGGGAGTTGGATGTCAGAATTTGCATAAAATTGAAATATAATGTTTCTAATGATCATATCTAATTCTTGTGTTGGAGAAGAATAGTCCCTTTAGACAATACACAAGCAGGATGGCCTTTGTGGCCCTGTGTCTTAAGGACTACATGAACAGAGAAATCTAAATAGAAATAAAATCCTTATGAAGCTAAAGCATCTCATGAAGGGTCCATACTATTTATTCAAAATACACACATTCTCTTGCATATTAGTAGTGCTTCAACTAGTATAGTCTTTTGAAAGCTGTGCAGTTCTTTGTCATACCAATGTGTTGAAACCTGCACATTCTGTTTTCCATTATCCTTATCAAAATACACTTCTTCACGTCAAATAACTGATCTTCAAGTCCTAAGCCAAAATGCTAGCAAAGATTTTGTGATTTTTGTAGGCTTTAGGTTGAAAGGAGCTGTCAGATACTTAAAGAACTACCTTAAAGAGATTAGCTGCCTTCCTCTGTCGTGAATGCTGAATACTGGTTCTATTGATATTCAGTCATCCACACTGCCTGAAAAGAGACCAAAATTTATGCTAGAAATAACTTGTAAAATAGAATGCTAAGTGAAATCATATTATGTTAACATCTCAAATAAATCCTTGGAAGAAATTAGGTAAATCTGAGTTCTGTTCTACACTTATAGAACACATATTTTCAGATTATAATGAATTATAATCTAGAGCTATGTTTGCTTTCAGGATTCCTGTTACTTAGCTCATATTCATATTGGGTGTTCTAGCATTCCATCCAATTTTACTATGCTACCTTAGAGACTGGCCAGCTTTAGATTCAGTGAGGTAAAACTAGTTTCTGATTAATGCTTACAAACTGTGCCTTTTCTTTGTTATATACATTAATCTATATTTAAAAGCAGTTACTGCAATTTAAAATGAGCTACATTTTGATCCATTTGAGGTCTGAACTGTCTCTTTCAGTAAGTAAACAAAAGCTGTTTCTATACAAGGCAATAATAATAATTTTCAATCATCTATTTCATGGGTTTGCCAAATAAATTACGTTTTCAGTAAAAACACCAAGCAAAACCTCTGTTGGTTTTTTTCCCCTATACTTTGAAACCAGAATTCTGAAATGTAAATAAAACCACATCTGTAACTTGGCAAGTTCATTGATTACTATATCACAGTGTGAACCCACACAATAAATTGTGGATATCTAAGAATGTTCAAGGGTTCAAAGACTTTAAAAGCTGCATTTTAAGGAATGAATAAATTTTCAAGTTGGTCCTGATAAACAGAAAATACTTGCAATTGAAGTTCTTTCTAAATTTCCTAATTTTTCAGGAAACCAGTAAAAATTATGTTTTTATTTGAGGCTAGGATTCTTTTTCATCTTCCCAAAAACAAAACAAAACAAAACAAAACAAAAATAGCTTCAATTTAAAAATTCAAAGCTCAGGACAGAAAATTTGCACCTATGTTGGATGGTTCAGGTATCTGCCTGGAAAATTTGCAGGGCCATCAGAGAATGTATGTGGGGAGTCTCATATTAGATTTTTTTATTATTGTTTAACACCCAGGTCACCATTTGCATTTAAATAAGCCTTTCCAAATACTGAAATAGCATGGTAACTGGTCCAAAAATAAGCATATTAAAAATTAGTACTGAGATGGACTAAAAGCAACAGATAAACCAAATTCCTATTTGTAATGGTAGTATTGGGGCTTTTTGTGTTTTGACAATTCTTAGCATAACAGATAGACATTCTAAATGTGATTTAGTTTCCTAAATGTGATTTTAGTTTACCATTTTAGTGCATTCAGGTACTTAAGGGTATTGATGGCATCTTGCACAGAGTGAGCATCTGTAACATAGAACCTATAGACCAGTGCCCCTATGGAGTGACAGCTGGAAATCAGGCAGAAGGTGCTGGTTCACTTATTGTCTGTGTTAAGCAACTAAATCTTACTCCACATCCGCTAAATCAGACAATTTGAGACAGTGCTGTCCGCTCCTACCGTATATGCTTCATGATAGATTGATATTGTCTGAAAATTCTGACTTCTTGCATGAATATGGGAAAATCAATTTTCATTTCATAAGTGACGACAAAGAGAAACTATCTGAGGAAACAAAGTCAGAGATTACTTGTGCAATTTCTTGTGCTAAGTAGCCCAATACACTGGAAGAAAGGATTCAATAGATGCTGAGTGCCATATGGTTGAACTGAAGGGGACTACAGGATACATTGTAAGTGTGGAAGAAAATTGGTTTAATAATGCAAACAAGGAAGGAGGCTGGAAAGACTAATGAAGAACTTGGTATATAGTTTAAAACATTTTTTTTGTGGACATGTAATACAAACTTATGGAAGCTGGAAACTGGTATGTCATATCAACATCAAGAATTTAAAATGCTAAAATTCTTGCACACCCATTTTGCACAGTGGAAATGTTCATTACACAAGTAGAAGCTGAAGTTGTTGCACATATATATCCATTTTGGAACATTTAATTTCTTAAGAATATCCCCAGAGATTTCTGTTAAATTGTGCAAAGCAAGCTAGAATTCTTGGACTGAAAAAAAAAGCAAGCAGTGAATAAAGAAAATGAAAAAGGTGTTTTAGTTCAGGGATTTTTATAATAACATTTGACACATTATTTCTTAAAACCATACTTGAAAATTAATTCAGAAAGGCCTGTCATATTGAAAACTGTCATTTCAACAAGTTGCTGATGGAGGACCTGTGAACAGTGCATAATAACACTTAACAAGAGTGTATTGATCTAGGTCGAGGTGGCCCAGGAAGTGACAGACTTGTGAAAAGTCTAACAGTATTTTATTAAGGATGGTTTCAAAAGCATAAAAGATATTAAGCTGTTAACTGTTATTGAAAATCTGTGAAAGGTAGACACATACCAGACATTTCTGTTTTCCAGTATTTCCCTGCTCTGTTTTCATTTACCATTTGGATTATAAGTACTCAGTAACATTGTGTCTGCACGTGTTTCTTGGGGGCAGACCTTATGGATAAAGTTGCCAGATTTTTGTTCTAGTTAACTCCTGCCCAGGAGGTTTTGTTTTCAGTTTTTGTTTCCTCCTGGTCATATGAGCATATAAGCGTGCAGGGGTATGCAGAAAGACAATTCAGTTTACATTGTCATAGGAAAGTGATATTCAGCCCAAAGCTTGGGCTGTTCCCATTTTTCCTTAGATCTTAGCAATGTCATTACATGGATAAGAGGTGGGAAGTGAATAAAACTGACTGATTCTTGATCCAAATAAAGCCAGGCAAGGGTGGGACAGTAAAATCAATCACTAGCATATACAATAAGACCTTTTCTTTCAACTGACAGTGCAGCTTTATGGTACTGTAACCAATCTAAAGCCAGACTGCCCCATTCCTATTCTCCCACCTCACTCTGTCTGTATATGTCTGACCTCTGCTTTGCTCAGAAACTAAGTGCTTGTGGAAATGTCTGGGATGCAAAATAGGCATCACTTTTTGCCAAGTTATTTTCAGTCACATCAGCTTCTGATTGCAATACTGCAAATTAAATTATTCTAGGCCAAAAACTATGGAGTTTTTCTGTCTTTATTACATAGTTCCAATGCCTTTGGGCCATCAGCAGTTGCTGATGGATACCTAGTAAGCTTTTTTAGCCAACATTTCTATTCTTTGCCATTTGCACTTACCAAAGAATTCCAAAGTTGCGTCTGAAGTAAAGACAAAGTGGATTAAATTCATCATGGATTAAATTCATCACTCATGTGAAATACACCAGTGTACCCCTACATGAAGGGGGTAACATGTTTAAATCCATGTCCATGTCCTTATCTGTGGAGGATGTTGTCATTTTCTGGACCAGGGCTTTTAAAGGTAGCATCTCAACTTTCTAATACATTTACTTTATTTTTAAATTTTCTCTTTTATTCTTTTCCTTTTTGTTCCTACCACTTTTCCTTTTGCTCCATAAAAGTCTGAGAATTTTCCATTACAGAACAATTCTTAGAATACTTAGAATTCCACAAAAAATGAGACATTTTGTGGTGTGGCAGTGTCAAATGTGTAAAAAGTAAAAGAAAGTTGTTGGGGTAATGGGAAGACTGATGCTTAGTTCTTATAATAGTAGAGGTGGCATATGAAAGATCAGGTACAAGCCAATTGCCCTATTTTTCAAAAGGACATGAGCAAATGTGCCCAACTGTACTATCCAGCCAGAAGAGTGGGTATCTATCCAGACCTCCACCAGGACATTGAAATTTCTGTCCCCAGCTGACACCCCAACTGACACCCCAGCTTTGCAGTCAGATTATGTATCTCCAGAAGAAAATTAAATCTCTTCAGACTGTTTTTTTCCAATGTTAATATAAAAATGTATCTATGTTTCATGGAGAGAGGTCTATAGCCTCTGTTTTGTTCCCTGATGGCTGTCAACTATTGAGCTTGAACAATCTATCCTCAGTTCTCCAGGTGACTTCAGATTTGCTGCACAGTGCTTTGGTTTTTGAAAAAAGGACTTAAAAAATTGTTCTGATTTGAGATATTTGCTTGGTGATCATGGCATTTTCCTGGAATGCAGGAATGGGAGATTCAGTCAGCTTTGCCATAATTAGATCTAGATGCATCCCAGATGATTAGTCTACCTGATAGGCAAATGATGGATTGTCCTTATTGTCATCATCTTTGCTTGAGGTACTGCCATGTCTTTCCTAATTCATCCTGGTGGTTTACCCAGACTTCATATTCTTGTCTGCCTAAATCTGGAAAACAGTAGAAGGGCCTCAGCTCAGCATGCAAATTAACATCTTTTATTTAATATTAGCTCCAGAGAAATCTAATTAACTTAAATTCTAGAAGGCATGCGAATTAAAAGATTGAATTTGGAAGGTTTAGATGTTTATCACCTAACCTTTTAGGTGGCTTGCCTTTTCATTTCATGTTACCTGCTAAGAGATCATGGTGATCATTGCAGAATTTTCTACTGACTTTTGAAATTGCTTCATAGTCAGTTGCTATTTGTGGAAAAATAAGAACTTGGAGCCTTTAGGGAATCTGAACAGAGGCTGTGGATATCTTGGCTATTGCAGGCAATCCACAGGATCAGATTTACCCATATAGTGATGCAGTACACATGTTCAGTTAAGGCTGGGGGAGCAATGCAAAATGCATTTGAGGGAGGAAGCTTCCAAACATTTAAGTTGCTTTATTTTTATAGTCACATTTTATGTCTTTCTTTTTAAATCAAACCATCCCCTGCTACCCTCATTCCAGAAGACAATTTGACACAGCGAGCAATACTGCTTTCTCCTCCATTTCATAAAATGCATTCTTGCACTTAATCATCTGATTTTCAGTAGGCTTTGTTATGTTAAATATCATACCTTTCATCTTTGTTTTTCCTTTGTGAACTGCTGTTTTCTCTTCTGTCTTATTCTTGATGTAACTATACTGAAATCAATGGTATGGCTTGAAGAATAAATGTTTATATAATGCGAGCTAGAAGGTCCTCTAATTACAGTATGAATGCTTTCTCAAATGACTGTGTTTCATCAGTAATCTCTTTGTCCTTCTTAATAAATGATAAAAAATATCAGACCACTGGCAGATGTTTAAAATCAAATCAAAAATTCTTCGGCAGCATACTATGCAGATGTTCTGCTCAAGGAAGTGTGAAAATGTCTCTACTTTCATTGCTGAAATAGCCACACTCTTCTCATTGGGTTGTTATCTGGCTCTTATGAGAGCAATGTGTATACTTAGTAATGTAGAAATCCACTCCCATTCTATCCCCTAGAAGTAGTATTTTATTTTTCGTTTAGGAACATCAAAATTTAACTGGGTCAAAACATACTCTTATGAGTATGTTTAGTGCCAAGCTTTTATTTGTTTTTGATTCAACATATGAAATAAAACTCTAACACTAACAAAAGAATAGTTGTCTTTTTAACGGTGAAGTTGAAGAAAATAAAGGGCACTGACAAAATCACATTCTCTGCAATATAACATTTTAATGAAAGCCAGAAATGCATGATTTTATAATACATTTTTATTTTAAATGCCTCAAATTAATGAACTTTAAAATGGAACAAATTTTGAAGCACCTCCCAAAATGTTGCAGATGTTGCTGACAAAGCAGTCTGTATTTGACTATTGGAAGATACAGCACTGAGCATATTTGTCAGCTCTTTACAAAATTATTGAAGTACGGGGAATTTGCATAGACATAACATAATTTTTGAAAGGAAAACAAAAAATATCATGCATGAAACATCTGCCATGTAAATGTCTGTATGCATGCAAAGACTTCTGCCGTGAAACTGAGCATTGCATGAAAATTTGGCACCATAGCTTAGAAGAGTATTGTAGTTAGGCTGTAAAGAGTGAAATATCTGCACAGCAGGGTTTATATGGCTTTTCAAGAAAATCTTCATTACAGTATTATTCAGCTTAACCAAAATCAAAACAGAAAAAAAAAACAAACAAACAAAACAGAGCCACACTTATTTGCATGCCAGGGATGTTATGGATAACAGAACAGCTTCTATAGATATGTTGCAAGCAAGAGAAAGACTAGGGATAAATGTGGGCCCTCTCCAGAAGGAAAAAGAAAGTGCTGAGGTTCTCAATGACTTCTATATCTCAGACTTCAAGAGCAAGGGCTCCAGCCATGCCACCCAGTTTGAGAAAGGCAAATGCAAGGACTGTGAGAATTAAGATTCATGGACCTCTGTAGGAGGAGGTTGGGTTTAATAACATCTAAGGAGCCTGAATGTGCACAAGTCCATGGGACCTGATGAGATTTATCAGTGGGTCCTGAGGGAGATGGCAGATGAAGCTGCTAAACCACTCTCCATCATTGTTGAAAAAATTGTGGCAGTCAGGTGAAGTCCATGATGACAGAAGAAGGGAAATATAATCCCCATTTTTAAAATGGGAAAAGCAGAAGATCTGGGAAACTGCAGACCAGTCGGTCTCACCTCTGTGCCTGGCAAGATCATGGGGCAGATTTTCCTGAAAACTGTGCCAAGGCACATGGAAAATAAAGAGGTGATTGGCAAGAGGCACTGTCTTACAAAGGGGAAATCATGCCTGCCAAACCTGACGACCTTCTAGGACAGGTCTGCAGCACTGGGGGACAGCTGACATCATCTACCTGGACTTACACAAAGGGTTTGACACTGTCCTGTGTGACACCCTTGTCTCTGAAGTGGAGAGACATGGATTTGATGGACGGACCATGCCGTGGATGAAGAGCTGGCTGGAAGGCCGCACACAGAGCGTTGTGGTCAGGGGCTCGTTGTCCATGTGTCAAGTGGTGCCCCTCAGGGGTCACTGCTGCAGCCAATGCTGTTCAATACCTTTGTTGGCGATGTGGATGTTGGAATCAAATGCATCCTCAGGAATTTGCTGCTGACACCAAGCTCTGTGGGGCAGTCAACACACTGGAGGGAGGGGTTAGTGCCATCCACAGGGAGCTGGACAGGCTTGAGAAGTGGGCCTGTGCAAATGTCACGAAGGTCAACAAAGCAAAGTGCAAGGTCCTACACTTGGGTTGTAGCAATCCTAGGCACAAATACAATCCAGGTGAAGGGGTGATTTGGAGCAGCCCTGCAGAGAAAGAATTGGGAGTTTTGGTTAATGAGAAGCTCAACAGGAGCCAGCAATGTGCACTCACAGCCCAGAAAGCCATCCTGCATCAAAAGGAGCATGGCCAGCAGGTCAAAGGAGGTGATTCTCCCCCTGTGTTCTGCTCTGCTCTGCTCGACCCCACCTGAATTACTGCAAGCAGCTCTGGTTTTCCCAACGTAGGAACTGTTGGAGCAAGTCCAGAGGAGAGATACAAACCTGATAAGAGGACTGGAGCACCTCTCTTACAACAACAGGCTGAGAAAGCTGAGGCTGTTTAGGCTGGAGAAGGTAGTGTGGAGACTTCATAGGATCTGTCTACTATTGGAAAAGGGCCCACCAGGAAACCAGAAAGGGACTCTACATCAGGAACTGTTGTGACAGGACAAGAACTAAAGGCTACAAATTGAAAGAGGGGAGATTAAGGTTAGATATTAGGAAGAAATTTTTCTACAGTGAGGGCTGTTAGACACTGGAACAGGTTGCCCAGGGAGGTTGTGGATGCCCCAGCCCTGGCAGTGTTCAAGGTCAGAATGCTAAGGCCTTGATCAGCATGATCCAGTGGGAGGGGTCCCTCCACATGGCAGGGGTGGTTGGGATTAAATAATTCTCAAAGTCTATTTCAGCCCTTTCGCATTCTGTAATTCTACTGCCCACAGACTGAAAAGCTAATAGTTTGAAAAGAGACTGGTAAACGTCATGATCAAAAACGAAGTTAGGAGTGCTAAGTAATAAAGTTAGTGTGTTATTGCTGATGTTTTCAGGCAGATTTTTATTGATTGATTTTGTACATATCACATGTTTTTGAAGTCTGAGGTTGTTAGAGCTTTGCTGGCAAAATGATACACCGGAAAGATATGACAGAGCTCTCAAGAGTTCTATAAATAATTCAGCAATTCTTTCTAATTTGGGGGTTTCCTTTTCCTTTTTTTTTTTTCTTTTGTGTTTTTTGTTTTTGTTTTAGTTTTTGTTTGTTTTTGGGTTTTTTTTTGTTCTTAATGAGGCCTTGCTTCAGGCACAGCTCTATTCACAAATCATGTATATGTTGTAAAAATTTTGCTAGTATCAACAAGACTGAAGACACTGTATTGTATTGACTACAGCATCAAGTATGAATTCTTGGTACATATTTTAAATTGTCAGCATGCTGTGTTAATAAAATTGCATTGAATTCTTTGTCCATTAGTTCAAGAATAGTCCACTAATTCATATTCAGAGAGAAGAATGTTCTCAAATAAACTTTCTCATTTCCTTTCCAGTGGTAGTTTTGTTCCTACTTACAAATGCAGGGGTAGACAATCATTATGACAGGAATGATAAAATCATAGAATCATAGACTTATTTTCACTGGAACAGACCTTTGAGATCATTGAGTCCACTGTCATATACTGCCAAGTTCACCACTAAACCATGTCCTAAGTGCCATATTTACACATATTTTAAATGTCTCTGGGGCTGGTGACTCCACCACTTCCCTGGCTAGCCTCTTCCAATGCTTGACAACTGTTTTGGTGGAGAAGTTTTACCTAATATTCAATCTAACACACACACGCATCCCCCTACCACCCTGACCCTTCAGTGGAACCTGGGGCCATTTCCTCTTATCCTGACTTGTCTAAAGAGACTAACCACCACCCGGGTACCATCTCCTTTCTGATGGTTGCAGGGAGTGGTAAGGTCTTTCCTCAGCCCCCATTACTCCAGGCTAGTATAGAACTTTGTCTCTAACCATATATTTCTGTGCATGAGGGCAGGATTAGCCAGTTTCCACTCCTCACAGCTGGATTACAATGTAATCCATCCCTGGAAGACTTGGCCCTTATGTGTGGTCTGTGCTTGCAGGGAAGCCAGCAATTGAAGCAGAAGTGATTTGTATGACTTTTCCTCAGCAGTGTGAACTTTTCCTGTTTTCATTTTCTTTTTCCATGACAGAAGGACTTAAACCCCGTTAGTTTATCTTATTTGCTGATAAATTGTGTTTTTTTCTGAGTCTTGCTAAACATAGAAAATCAGAATTTATTGAGCTGTGTTTAGTAATATTCTGTTGACCACCACTACATATGTATATTTCATCATACTGTACCCTAATATAACTTATTGTATAATGTAAGAAAAATCTAGGGTTTTCACTGCTAGTATATAATGGCAGAAACAATTAGAGTGCAGGTGGTGTGAGGATATTTTTGTGTTCATACAATGTGTGTAAGTTCTGTTGCTGTGAATAATGAAACACTTTAAAAGATCTTTAGCCTTTTCAGTAAATGAACAACATCCATAAAAATAAAGCTGAGTTCTCTAAAACCCCCTAAGATAGAGATACTATTTCTCACAAGTTATTTCCAAGTGAGTTATTCTTAAGGGGCCTAATATAAGTGCAGAAAGAAACTAATAGGTTATATTTCTTAAATCTCTGATACTATCTGGAACAATATCCTTTTAAAATGGTATTCTGTTACGAGACAATAAAAAGATGAAAGAATAAGATAACTGCACTAAAGATTATTAACCCCGTAAAATAGGATGCATTTCTGGTTTTGTAGTGTTGATAGTACATGTTCCAGTCGAATATTTTGGTCCATCTGTGCCTCTTAAAACCAGAAATCTTCCCATAGCTCTTAAAATTGCCACCATAAAATTATATACTTTCTTGCACCTGGCCTCTAGATGGGACTCCATAGTGTAGATTACAGGAGTCAGAAGTGAACTGAGAGTTTGGAAAGGGGAAAAAGTATTAATACATTAATAAAAATGTTATTTGTACAACTACCAATTAATATAACATGCCAATGTCCTCCTAAAACTTCTCTAGAAAAACCTCTGTGAAAGTTTTTGCAAAATCCTAGATTTCCTTACTTCTACTGTTACCCATGCAGTGTCATCTGACAACTCAGCCAGGTTTCAGGTGCTTATTGCCCCAGACAGACAGTGGTGATCCAGTTAAGGTCTTGCTGTAGATCCCCATTGCTGCTTGATCATGAACTGCATCTTAAATATTAGAAATCTCATGAACACAGTCCTCTGAAGATAGCACAGACCTGATAAGGGTTAATCAGACAGTTTTCATCTACAGTGAGTGGCTAGTCACTTGGGTCATTTGAATTAGATCTTCATACCGAGGAGGACAGTGACCCAGTGACCCAGTGATCTGAGGGGCTGCTGCTCTTTGAGTTCCCTGCCTCCCATAGAGCCAGAGCAAGCTGAATTACTTGACTTGATCACAGGAGCAATTTTATCTTTCTAGGAAGAATGATTTTTCTTTTATAATCCTATGGAACCATGTCCTCTAAAAATTAGGGTGAACATGAAAAATGCAGAAAGCACAGGAAATATATAATCAATATGAGAAGTCCAGCACCTATAGTTCCTTTCATTAAAAAAACTTAATTTTGTTACTTTATTTGCACTATTGAAGCTACCTTTTTCTTGCCTCATTGTGCAGAGTGGCCTGTTGTTAGTGAGGGAGATTTTACTTCTGATAATATTTTTGGAACTAAAAATTTCAAAATAATTTGTAATAAAGGGCCTATCATTAATTACAATCATTTTAGTAAAAGTGCTTGTTAAAATAGCAGACATGGATGTATCCTATATGTCATTGGTAATGCATAGTAATAAAGGCAAATAAGCAAGAATTTTATGAGCTAAGGACTAGGTCTTCCATTAATTTATGTGAGAAATGACACATACGTATTAAAATTATTTTTGGCGTACATTTCATTTTTGTCCTTGGAAAAGTGTGTGATGTATCTGAAGCATAATTTTAAAGAAGAAAATGCCCTGAGTTACAAAGGATAAGTAGTCAGAAAATCTGTAGTGGTAATAAACTGTTTTTCAGACTGATCTTATGATTAGATATTAAGTTTTTAGGTTGTCTTCATATATGGGAATTGTTCATCACCTAGGAAGTGTGTGGGAGAGGGTGTGGGATCCCACCCCTGATAGGGTGTGGAATAACACATGGAAATGGCTAGGAAGAGATCATTCTGAGATGGCTTCAGCTGAGTGGAAGGGAAAGGCAGGCAAACAGCAAAAGTAGAAAAATCAGTGTCTGTTCAACAAGCTGCTCGATACTCATGCCACTGGCTGCCACTGCAATGCTAGAAGCTCCAGTGGCCCATGGGAAAGTGGTTTGGTACAAGGTGTCTCTGGCCTTTTTATTGTTTCAAAACTGGCTTGCCATTATTAAGAGCTGAAAGTCACAGTGATTTGATTTCAGATTCCTGAATCTAAGTGCTTACTTTTGGCACAATGGCTTTCTTGGATTTGGAAGCTTGCAAATGCATGACATTTTGCATTCGGGTTTTCTAAAATACAAGCAGTTCATTTTTATGAAGCAGAAGAATGCCTGGGGCAAAGGATGTGGACAAAGGAAAAGAGCAAAGAGATGAGAAACCTTGTGGATGATAGATTGCTGCCACATGGCTCTGTGGAAATAACTGCAAATTAAAGAGGTTGTCAACAGTTATTTGTCTGAAGGACTTTGCAGAGGAGGGTTGTTTTTAAAGACTTAATATTTTGTTGAATGAACTTCTGCTTCTTAGGTAAGCTGTACACTCAGCTCTAATTAGGGGAAGACTACAGTTGCTTTTTCAAGCTGAATAAAGACTCTAGTATTTAATTTATTAATACAAATGGATTTTGAGTAAAACCTAAGTTCAACTGAAGCAAAAGTCTGGCAGCTGAGTATTAAGCTGAGCTTTTTTTTCGTAAGGTCTGAATGGATAATTCTCATTCCATCTTTGTGCAAGCACACTATGGATATAATTGTAATATAATTTCATTTTACATCAAGAGTTGGCACCCTTCAGAATATATTTTCAGTTTTGGCAGATTTTTATTTTCCAGTTAAGAGTCAAGAAAGCATTTTCCTGATTAAAAGTTAGCCAAACAACAATGTCCATCTAAATAAACTGGGACTTAGTATTTGTCACAAATGGTCAACAGCAATTGTTTCAGAACTTTCTGCATGTTAGTGTACATAAGGATATGTTTTTCATCAGCTTTAATAGATAGTTCCTTGTTTAAAATTCCACTGTTCAGTATAGATGAATGAAATGAAGAAATGTGAAGAATGCCAAGGGAGGTGATGCTGTAGTCTGGGTTATTCATCTTGGAGCCTCCCAGAACAATGAATTCCTGTCTGATGGAGGTATTTTCTTGTTCTAGGTCCTGGGCTAACAGATTACTTGAATGGCTCAGCATCATATTTCCATCTTCTCCCTTTTCATGTTCTATGCTAATATGCTGTAATGACACTCATTGCACTCATTAAATGCAAAAGGAGTGAAATACACTGTTTTACTTATTGTACCAAATGAAGCCAAAAAAAACCCAAAAAGCTCTTATTCTTCATGGTGTGAAAGATGCTGAGGGATTCCATATCACTGCAGATGTTAGCAGATTTGTGCCATGTAAATTTGGTATGTTAATGATGTTATAAAGTGTTCTAATCACTGTTTATTCTGTCATATTTTATTTATATTTGTTTTTCAAAATGTATGTTCATATGCTGCAGGAACCTTGAAAAATCATAATGAGGCAGATTGAAATACAGGCTTTAAGTTAAGTACAGAGATATGTGTTTTAATTAAAGTGGTTTGTAAATATATATTATGGATACTCAGAAGAGGCCTTCTAATTTGTTTAGCACAATACTACTTCAAAATATTTCCTCTTCAATGATAGCAGAAGTTCCTTTCAACATAAACCAGCCAGTGTGCTTGCTAATGATCCAGGAAAAATACACTGACATCCTTTAAAAATACCTGAGAGATAATATTTACATTTTTTTTTTATTCAAACTTCTAAGCTGAGCTCTTGGAAACTTTTCAATATGATTCAGGCTGTGAATATAAACTTTTATAGCTTACATTGCAAGGAGTATGGATGATACCCATTATATTGCTTCCAGGGAGTTAAACACTGTGTTTTCCATTGCTTTTTAGATTGAGACTGACCATAAAACTGTTTGCAGTTTTCTGGGGAGTTAAGTGGAATTTAGGTTAGGCCCAGTAGATCATAGAGAAGCTTAGGCAGAAGAAAGACAGGGCTCTCCCCAGAGCACATGCTTCCCAGTGTATCAGTGTCAATGCACACACACTGATGTTTAATATAAAAACACTGGGAAAGCTGAGATCAAACTGAGAACTGGATAGAGTGAAATGCTTTCAGGACTATTTAAAGCTGGATATTAGGTGATATCTTGATGTAAGATATCTAAATATCATTTTAGGCATCATTTAGTTTAGTCTGCTATTCCTAGAAAGGGAAGTGTTTTATTTTGTATTCTGAGTATTACTGCACAGCTATACCTTTGAATCTCTTCCACAGGCATTGCATTGCAGAAAGCCTAAGTGACACACAATTCATACACAGAACTTGCTAGTAAGTTATGCCATCCTAGAAGTGTTTTTTGGAAAAGAAGAAACCACTAAGGACTTCATCCTTGTTCAGCATTTTTGTACTTTGCTCTCAAACAGAAGTGCAGAAAGTATATTTGTGGCCAAAAAGAAAGTAGCTATTTCTTCTCATTTAATAGGGAAGTATGCTACACATTGCAGGTTGAAATCTATTCTGTTTTGTATGAAAGAAATTATTTTCAGTTTACTTCCTCATATATGTAGTTCTGATGGAGGGTAGGAAGAAGCTTTTTTCTTGGTTGTGGATTTTGTTTTTTTATTTTCAATCTTTGTAGTCTTTATCAAGAGCTTATTTTAAATGTTTTCTTATAGATAATCTACATAACTGTCATCGATTAAGTTTTTTGTGGGTTTTTTTTAACTGTACAAGTTATTTACCAAGAGTTAATATATGGAACTCGGTCAGGTCACTAAGTGATAACAGGATTTATGGTGCAAACAGTAAAGATGTGTTGATTTATACAGTGTGCGAGTTAAACCATGATACCACAGAAATCAGACGAAGTATACCTGTTCCCTCCATTAAAGTCAGAACTTTACTTCAGATTGAAGAGCAGTACAGTCTGCCCAGTGTCATGTTGTATTTGTCTCCATGAGACAGCTGAAGGTGTGGTATTAAAATTAAATATATTGGCAATAGTGTTTGAGGAGCAAAACTAATGGGGAGATGGGTTTGCTGAAACCTAATTGCAGTCACAGAGAATAAAGCAGGAACTGGCAGAACTGAACTAGCTATTTAAAAGCCTGTCTGTTTATGAGAAAGTCATGTTTTTTCTTCTGCATGTTTGATGTAACAGTTATAGCCATCTTTGGATCTCTCTTGAGCTAACACTACAGTCCCTTGCTCAGCAGATAACCTCTGCAGACTATGACCTTAATAACATTTTAAAGATAATATTTGCGTAAGGATGATGGCTTTTAGAACAATTTCTCCAGTGAATGAGAAGCACACTGTTTTCTCAGACCATTCATATTGGTATTTTTCAAACAGAAGTATTTTTCTAATCAACGAATGAAAAATAATACACTCTTTTGAATTTTTTGGTTGTCTTCTTTATTTCTCATTTTTGCTAGTTTGGACTTCTTTTGTTGTCATTGAAAGACAGCTTTGGATGTTTCTAATTGAGGGTTTTTAGTATAACCATCACTGCTTCTAACAGTAGTGAAGGGAAAATGCAAATAAATACCTCTAATAAGCCTCTTTGTTTTTTTTTTTGTATACCAAACAGATTCTCATCCTGTATTATTTACTACTGTACTACTGCTCCACAGCTGTCTTCTCTATAACAGGAGATGAAAAAATCACACTTCATATTGTGGGAGAGTGGCTTTAAGAACACTTGACAGAGAACATGAAAATATTTAAAAATCCAGGCTAATCGCATAAGAAGTACATTATCTAAGTGCTTCCCCTAGAATTCCACATAATTTTGTTTGATCATTTCAGATGTTAAGATGAGTTTGAGTACTTGATTTCCTAGGAAAGAGTTATATTGTCTAGAGATTTCATTTATGGTTTCCCATCTTTGCAAATTGAGGTTGGCTTTCCTTACCTTAACATGTAAATGTATCCACATGCCCTGGCACCAACCCAAACTGGTAATGGCCTGGACTTTTGGTAGGACCTAGAATTATTTGCAAGATTCTGTGATTTTTTGGCTATTCTTCTGCTTGATAATAAGTGACCTTTGAGGGATGTTGGTACAACACTTTCAAGCAAATAGACAAATACCAGGTTCAAATTCTCCTGTTTTCATTTCCAGTTGTCACTGTTGTGTTTTAGAAACATATTTAGAATGCTTTAATATTCCATTGGCCAACTCAGTCCTCTATGGCAACCAGAAATCAAATAAACAACAAACTGAACTCTGGAAAATTTGAAATGCAGTCTTGTACATGAAGAAAAACCCTGGTTGTTTGTACTCTACTACTGTCAGTTTGAAACCCTTAAAACTTATTTTTCTCATAATGCAAGTAATTTACACATTAACAATAGAGGGAATTCATTTTCTAATACATTTTGGATACCTTTTTTTTTCTGTATATCAGCATGGGGTTTCACTGCAAATTTTGATCTTGACCAGGATATCACAATTGCAGAGTGTAAGTGTTTAGAGAACAGTGTTTTATTACTGCAGAGTGCACAGTTTGGGGAATTGATCATTTTTCTTCTCTCCCCCTTATGGTTCAGCTTTTGGCAGGTCGTCTTGCTGCATACAGAGACTGATTGATCTCTCACCATGTGAAAATGGCAGGTGCTTGTTAGGCCCCCAGTGGGACTTCAGTCAGCAGTGATTCCTTTCTTCCTACACTATTGGTAATAGATGCCACCTTTTGGTCTCTTAATCTTTAACAGCAAACACAATTGAACCTGATAAATACATCCAACATTCCATGTTTTAAATATGATGGTTTAGTACATGTTTGCAGTGAGTATACTGGATTTTAAAAGCAAACTAGTACTTCCCAAGAGACAGGAGATTTTGCTGTTCAAATTTTCTGTAGTCCACATCCTACAGAAAAAAAGCCTGAATAGACAAGATTTTAACTCAGCATATTACCTTCCCAAATGACAAAATTAGAATGGATGCTATGTTTTTAAAGAACTGTGGACTCATGAATAAAGAATCATACTTCTTGACCAAAGCAAAATTCATCTTCATTTAGGAGTTTTTGCAAAAATGTGTTTAAATCACAGATCTGTTAATAAAATAGGGGTTTATGATGCTCATTTTCTTCACTTAGGTTGTTGGTGAAGTAGCCTTGTATTTTCTCTGAATCATTCACTGAATTAATTTACCCTCTAATATTAGAAGCGCTAATTATCAGTTAAGTTGTTCTGTAGGTTATTACTTTGGAAAAGACCATCATGTTATTAAACAGTTCTCTAAAAAGCATTATTTTAAATCATCAGGTAGGGAGACTCAAAAGCACAAAATGCATAAATTCTTCTAAAATACATTGGTTTGATAATTTAACTACACTCCTGAGGCAAACTTGTCTATCATCAATGCCAATCATGGGATCTTATTACACCTTTGTTTTCTGGATAAGAAAATGAAAGATAAAAACCTGTATAGATCTTTACAGGTTATGACTAAGTCCCTTCTTCCCCATTAATCTTTTCTTTTGATCAGGCAAGTTGGACTCTGAATTGCACTGAAAGCCTGTTTTCATTCCTTTAATTATTTTCTCTAATATCTTCTGAAGCCTCTCCATTTTATTGGTGATCTTCTAGATGACAGTTTTAGCAGAACTGAACAGACTGTTCCAAAATTAGCTGTGTCTTGGACTGCAGTGCTTTATTGACTCAGTAGTGAAGATCCTCCCTTTATAAGCATTTTAGATAAATCTTGTACAGGAAAGTGATATTCAGCCCAGCCCCAGTCCCACAACATTTAGCAGAGTTTGTGTACTACAGAAGCTAGTATAAGATCAATGCCATTCATTCTTTATTCATAGAGATGTAATCTTATTTTTGCCATACTAATTTTCCCTTTTTTTTTTTTTTTCCTCCTGAAATTTTTCCTATTTACAGTTCATCAACCAGTCACAGTTGTTCTGTAGCAGGGATCAGACCTGCTCATTTACCTGGCTCTACTCTTTGTGTTACCATATATTTTACCAGAGGTGATGTTGGATGTAGTTGTGTTGGAAGTTACTTACATTTATGGTTAAAAATCATGTGGCCAAGAAGTGGCGTATTTGCATGAGAAAAAAAATTTAGAGATTTCTAGAAGCACAGTCGATGAAACGTCTTCATTTATATTTGCAATTTTTTAGGTAGCCAGATAGCTAGTTTTAAAACTTTTTTTGTTTTTTTAACCTTTATTACTTTTTAAAATCGAGATGTCCTTTAAATAAACCCAATCCCCAAACTGAAGATTATCAGTATTTTGATTGGATTGAGAATTCCTTTGCATGCGTGGTAGAAATGTAAATACTATAAAAGAAAAGTTCATGTACAGTGAACATACATTCTTTATGATCTGATTTAACAGCCAGCTTGGTGGGACCCCATTACATTAAAAATATCATGTCTTCTACTTTTTAGAAGATGTTAGGAAAAACTTATTCCTCTGGAGAATTAAAAATCATACTATGACTTTTAGAAATTAAGAATGTGAGAGAACAATTATGATTGGGTGGAGGTTGTTAGTAGAAGATTTTAGGTATCATTGATGTATATAAAAATTTCACATTAAAAGAGGAGTCTAGTTCTACAAGTGGTATTCCTTTCTAAGATTCTTAGTTTAGATATTCTTTTTTTTTAATATAAAGAACAGATTTTTAGACCTCTACATTAAAATTGATAAAGTAGTTAAGCTTTAGTTTTGCAGTTGGATATTGCATCATAATTTTACAACTTATCACACACTGGTTTTTTTTTGTTGGAAAGTAATAGAAAAATTCAGAGCATTAGTCCACAAGAGAGATTTTTCTACATGCTTAGTTTTGCACTAGCAGTAGGGTAAAACCTTTGCAAAGTTCTTGAGGACTGCTTAGGGAATCTTGGAATTCCTATTCCTGTCCATCCTGATTTTATTATAGAAAAAACCTGTATCTTTAGATGGCTACCCATGACTGCAAGAAAGTCAATAAAAGACACAAGATAATCTACCAGATCAAAAGTAAGACTGTGTGAAGTATTTGACTTGCAGTTAAGATATAAGGAATTGAAAGACTTCCTCAATGGGGCTTGACATTTCATGGGGATCAGTTTCACTTTTATTGAGAGGAATCCCAGGAGGAAATATTTCTCTTACCTTGCAAAAAGCATTTACCACCAAATTATGAGGTTTGAAATGTCTGCCTGTCTATGAAGACTGCCAGATTAACACCAATGAAGGTCAGAGTCACAAACATTTTTACTGTTATTGCTGTCTACTTATGTGCAGAGAACAGCTCTGTGGAATTTCTACACAAGGTCACTAAAACTGAAATTCATCATTCTCTTCCGTGACCCAAAATAACCAAAATAACAATGACTGCTGCCATCAGTTAAGTGAAAAGTACACTTGCAGGGTGAGTAGCATTTTGAATGTTACTACAGATTTGTAAACATTCAGTACTGAAGAGAAACACAGAGATGCAAATCATGTAAAAAGATTGATATTCTTCAAAGATACAGAAAAGCCAGACCTTGGCACATATAATTACAAATCCTACTAAGCCAAATTTTTAGATCTGGTCTTGATTTAATTCATGCCAGTCCTCATGAGAACTGACCTGAATGAGGGCTCCATATAGTTGGAGTTTTCTCTTAGGAATCTGTTCCTTGTTTCATCTACTAAATCAAATGAATGAGACTGGATTTTCTGTCTTATGATTTGTGTCATTTTTTCAGGTACCTGAGCTGCAGAGTTGTGCTCCTAGTGGGATTTCTGTGTGCCAGTTTTGTGACTCCACAGTGTCTTAAATTCTTAGAACAGAAGTTATATTTAAAAAGGGATAGAATAAGCTCTGCTCAGTATAATGCGGAAACACTTTTCCTGAATTCTTGAAAATTTCCTGTCTTAACTATTTCTCTTTAGCTGCATTTCAAATGCAAACTTTATATTGACAAAGTAAAAGAAATGCCATTATTTTTATTTAATAACATATAATTTGAGTAATAGATTAGTGTTTTAATAACAGAGAGGCTGCTATAGCAATAAAAGAAAAAAAAAATATTTTAAAACCCTTGAATTATATGAAGATGTCAGTCTCCAGTGACCTCACACTGTTACAGCATCAAGTAAGTTTTCTCATTTTTAGCAAACAAAAAAAAGTTAATTTTTTTACCTTTCACTTGAGGTTGTTATAGCTTTTAAAGAATATTTTGTATTCCTTGTATTAAGAAAGATTTTTCAATTCTATGAATTGCTTTCTTCATTTAGATAAAAGTACACGTTTTGAGTATTTTGAGTATTAAGAAAAACCCAGAGATTTTATCTTTTAGGATAAAAATCTCACCTGAATGTGATTGATCAAGCTGACATCCATCCATGCTCCAATTTGAGATAACAGAGGAGTAGAAGACTTTGTCACTACATTCACAAAGGCTATACATGTTAATTGACAACATTAGTATCAATTCTTCACAAAAGTATGTTTCTTTCAAAAGTTTATGCTTTTTTGAATGCATAAATGGTAAATAATTTAAATATATTACAACATTCATAACTCTTCATTCATCAGCAGCCCTTTTCAATACAAGTTCTTTTATTTCATGCTAGACAAGGCAATGCCCGTTAAGTGCTTAGCTCAGTAAATAAAGAGGGATGATCTTCTACAGGAAAGTAAATCATGCTTTAAGGTATAATCAGTACAGTATTGTTAGAGCAAATCCAGCTTACGTTCAACAATACAGGAATCTAGTCAGCTCACTCGTCTCTTCAAATATAAGACCTTTTTCAGTGACAAAAGGCACAGCACTTAATAATTTTATCCTCCTGATCTTTTGAGTCCACCTCAGAAATGCTAGGTATATTTCTATTTTAACAAATACACAAGATGGGCAGTAAATGTGCTCAACATGCTGCACTGTATGCAGTTCATTATTATGAACTTATGTTCCATTAGGACACATCTGTATGGTAGAACACACACACTCTTTGCAGTACTGGGAATTTATTTTGATTTCACCTGAGGCAGCAGGATTGTATTCTGGAAAAAATTAGAATGTTAAGTCATTTGATTTTCATCCCCCTTGAGCACTGTATAGTCAGGAATTGTTAGTGGTGTTCATTTTAAAGCTGAACAGTGGATTAAGTACTTCATGTCAAACACTGGGATTGCTTTCACAAAACAGAAACAAAAAAATGTGATTCCAAACTAATTTTCTGAAATCAGGAGAACCAACAAATTTTTTTAGGAAATGAAATGACCTTTGAAATGTAATGGAATTTGATTTTTTGAAGCTTAAATCCTGATAAAATTTTTCATTCTACATTACCTACTTGCACTGTCTCTGTGCTTCTTATTATAAACAGAAGTCACCCTTAAGAAATCAGGACTTGCCAACACTTCTAAATACAGCAGCATATCATAATTGCTTTTCTATTCTAGGTGTAGAATTGGGTTTTAACTGCTGGAAAATTCAGATTTTTAATGGTTTCTCCTCTAAGTAGCCGCCTTTCAATTTTATGCACTAGGAAAAAGCTGCTGATATCCTGTTCTAGCAACCTAGGTATAAAAGAGCATTTTGAAGTGCCACATGAAATAAGATAGTAGTGAATAATAAACTAGAAAATATGCTTAAGGAATCACTTTACTATCTTTGCCTTGTACAAATTATACAGGAAGAGCTGAGGGCTGGCATCTGTTTATCAGCTCACTTCTGTGCACTGCAAGCTTAGTATTGTTGTTTGCCTACAGCTATTTTTTGCACTTATTAAGAATCAGTCAATCATACAGCTCCTAAACAAAAGAAAACCATTTGGTGACTGAATTTACTGAAATGACTCTCCAAAAGTAAAAATTATAGTTTTCATAACCAAGGTGAAAAAAAATTGTAACCTCCTACATTTCTGCTAACATGTATTATTTTTTTAATCTAACACTGTACCATTAAAAATGCTTTGTAACTTAACAGATTGACTCATGAGAAGGAGGTTTGATGTTAGATAATCAACTATATTTCTTGTTTGAAATTGTCTAGAATTATATCTAGGTTTGCTTTATTAGTATTTAGAGAATATTTTCTTTGAAATACAGACTGATGTAAATTACTTCCAAGGAATCTAACCTGGCTCCAATAAATTTTTGCTTTTTCATTGGTTCTTTCTGAATAGGAAGAGCAGACTTGAGAGGTTAGGTTGTGCCATACATTTTCAGTACTTTAAATTTTGAAAATACTTTTAAGAACATGATTGTCTACTGTTCAGTCATAGAATTTCAGACTTTTTCTGATGAGATGGGTGAGCCATGTGGTTATTCACATGCGATGCAAGGTTATAACCACATCTGATCTTCTTTCAGTTCTGAAAACTGCAAACTGAACAAACCTCATATGGGACATGTATATACCAAAATTATATTGCCTCACTAATGACTCTTAATAAATATCTCCTTACATTGAACCTAAGCTAAGCCCAAATGTCTATGTGGGAAAGGCAACAGAAGTAGATTTTATTTTAAATTCTCTGCACTGTTAGCTTGCAATATTATTCAAATTCCACACATTCCTGGACATCACAATTTATCTGCTCAGTCCCTATCTTCCTAGAGTGATAGAGAAATCTCCTCAAAAGCTGATATATCAGGAAAAAGTGATACTATGATTTGGATAGCTCCTTCAGCTGCCTTTCAATGTGACAGTTTCTTTCTAAACAGTCTGGGTTTTGTTTTCAAATGTGAATCAGAAAGAAGGACAATCCTGAAATCAGCATGGTTAAATTGCCTAATTAAATATGATAAGCAGGTTTGGTTTTCAGTTGTTGACTAGACTCCTATAGAGTGATAGAGACATGGTTTAATTGCACATTAGGCAAGTTGTGGATGAAAAAGACAGACAAAGAATTGGACTCACTGAAGTGTAGACATCGAGAATCACATTTAAATTCTATGGAGCGAAACCGACCCTAGCGGTGACTGATTTCTCTCATCCTTATGGTATCTGGGGTATGTGGGTAAATTAATAGTTTCCTGTAAGTTTTTGGCTGCAGAGGGAGCCTGAGTGTGACTATCTTAGAAAATAAATACAGTATAGATAATGTGAAGTCTAACTTTAGGCAAACTGTAATGAAATATATCATGTAGAAGACACCCATAGTCCTTCCAAAATATTTAAGATGGAAAAAGGTGCAGCACAGGTAAATTTAGTCTACAATTTAGAGTTTGTATAGGCAAAACAATGCAAGGGCTGAATCTGACATCTCATGAATGACATGTCCACAGAAGTGACAGACTTAGTAGAGGACAGCATGACTGCTGTGCAGGTCCTGCACATTTATTTCTTATTACCAAGTCTAATAAAAATAAACCTTGAAAGCTTTTTTTTTTTTTGTGGGGTTTATTTTGGTTTTTTTTTTGTTTGTTTGTTTTGTTTTGTTTTGTTTTGTTTTTTTAATTAGATCAATATCCAGGTCTTAGAAAGTTTAACTGTTTTTCACTGTCTTCAATGATTCAAATGCCAGTGAACACAAGGATGAAATAACTGGTGCTACTTTGTGAAGAATCAGAGATAAAATGCCAATAACTCTAATGAAACACAAAGCATTCTGCAATTTCTCACATATGACATGTTTTCAAGTAAATGGAGATATTTTTGTTGACATCATGATGAAAACAGGACGTGATTCTTTGGCCCTCACTAATGATTAACTCTTCTGATGCTAAAGCAGATTTTCTGCTTTTCTGCTAGAGTAATAAGCAGGAATTTGGTCTAAGCTTAACAGTACTAATGTCAAGAAAAAAGTATTATTTAATATAGACTTTCCTATGAATATTGTCATTTCTTACGGACTTAACCAAATCACACTTTTGTTTAGACTGAAGGCAATGAGGGAACAGAATGATGATACACAAGAACGCTGTTCTATGCAAAAACTAAAGTCTGAAGATCCAGAAGAGTTTTTTTTTTCCTCTCTCTGAGATTATAATTTCAAATATTCTTTTCAAGAATAATAGCTACAAACAGTTGATACAGAAGCATGGATTTTACATTGGAGCAATCTCTTTAAATGGCTACTTGTGTAGAGGAAATCTAGTGGAAACATACATTATAATCATGTTGATAATATTAAACTCTATACATGATCATGGCAGACAGAAATTAGGTTAAAAATGAAAGTCAAATCTCCCTTCTCTTATTCTTAAACTTTTTGGATTTTGCTATGACAGCTTTACTTAGAGAAGGAAAACACACAGCAGACAAATGTTTCAGAGCAAGAGTGCTGAAGAAAAGCTACATTAATCAGGGGAAACAACAACCTTTATAGAAAGCTGTAGGTTTCCAGATACAATTCAAAGGTGTTTCGTTATTGATGCTGCAATATCTACTTCAAAGAAAAAGGTGTGTCAAGAAAAGAATTGTTATTTTGAAGTAATAGAATCATCCACTGCCCACGGCACTGTGACCTGCTGTGTGTGTGGCTGCGAGGAGAGCAGCAGGCTCAGGATGCAGCCATGCAACTGCTCATCATGCCAAGGAACAGCTGTGATCAGCAGTAAAAGTGCAGTCCTGAGTCTGACTCTGGAGTGGTTTGGCCAAGCCATTTTGGTCCAAGTAAAATAATGTGCTGTCCTGTATTCTCTCAACAAAGGAGCATGGCAATAGTAGATGTCAACAACCTTTCTCTGTGGCATAGCCTTATGTTCCTATGACATAAAAAAATAAAAGGCTAACAAAATGCATTGAAGTAATCAGGCCTGCTCAGGTCAGGTAGAAACAATGACAGGCAAGTGTTTACATGGATTACTTGATGACAGACTTGGAAGGAAAACAGTGTAGAGTTCACATTCACACCAATGAAGAAAGAAAGAACAAGGGGAAAGTAATTTAGTGAAAATGTTTCTGGTGGTTTATAAAAAAAAAAAGCCTTGCAGTGTCTTGAAATCAAGGAGGAATTTAAGGAGTTATTGTAAACACCTGTATATACCAGGTCTTATGGGCCCAAGCTTTTTAACTTGGAATACTTTAGGAACCAGTTTGTGTTTGCTTTTGTTTTGGGTATTTGTTTGGTTTTTTTTTTAGTTTTGAGGTGTGGTGGGGTTTTTTTTTGTTGTTTTTTTTTGGGGGGGATGTTATTTTGTTTTTGTTTGTTTTTTATATGACAATGCAGAATATCCTTTAGCAGGAATAAAGCTGAGGACATAGTAAGATCCTTAAACACTATCCTTCTAGTTATGTTTGTTAGTTTTATCTTTTTATTAGAGATTTACATTTTTAAATGTACAGTTCTTTTTGAAGTTGCTTCAAAAATATATATATATATATCCTCATAGAAATTCTGTAATATGTTGTGACATATATTACTTTTTCTGCTTTGTCCTTCAATAATATTCTACCAAGGACAGTAAAAATACAAAACGAAGTGCACAGCCCTTCTGCATCACTGCAATAATTAAGCCCAGCAAAGTGGCTGCTAAGTATGACTTACTTATGCCAGAGGCCAGTTTGGTTCCCAACAGCCTTAAAAGTTAAGAAAAGAAGGTGACAAAAAGGTGGAGAAAAGCATTCATGACTTCAAATGATAGGCCTATCTCAACAGTCTGCTTTTGGCATTCTGTGGTCTATATTGCACCAGCTGACCTCTCTTCAAAAGGAGGCACAGCACTGGAGAGGGCATGCCAGTGGGGGAGCTCTGTCATTTTTTGAAAGGGTTATTGAAGGCCACTTCAGTAGAGGGAAAAATGAATGAGAATTTCAGAACCTGGCTTAATGGACTGATTTGTGTGACAATTACTCTTCAAAAAATATTTTTGTGAAAAAAAAACAACTCCAGATGGACTATGATGGAATTCCATCATAAAATTGTACTTTGTAACAGAACTTCTTTCCGTGATCAACAGGATTTATCATTTTAGCCATAAGTGTTTACAAAACCTATGGGGTGCAAGAATTGTTATTTCTTATTTTTTCCTTTACATATAAGGTTCCACTTGACTGTGTTTTCCCTCTAACTAGCATACCTATATCTTTATTTTTCCATTTATTTTTTTTTTAAGGACTGCAGACAGTTTTGTAAAATAATCTATATTTTAATTACAAGTGAGTTTCATGTTATGATTTTAATGTATGAACTGTCATTGGATTTTAAACTGCCAATGGCAATACAAACATTATTCAATGACTAGTGAAAATTATAAAATCAACCCTTTTTCTGCTTTTGCTTTAGAAAAAAAAAAACAAATTTATGACTTCAGTTCCTTTCTCTCTTTGCTGAAAGCTCCCACAGCATGAACTCTTAAAAATTGATTAAAGTATCATGGAAAAAGTAGTTCATATTAGGGAAACTTTAACATCAGGTATAATATATGTGGCGTGTGTGAAAAAATCAAGATATAATAGAGGTACTAAATTTGATTGGACGTAGGAATCGTGAATATTTATCACATGAGATTTATAAAATATTACAGAAATAGCTTTAAATTATTACAGCTAAAAATAAAACTTTCTGGCACAGTGGATAAGGTAACTGAAGACTAAAATAAGACAGCAAATAGAAGACATGCCTTAGATTGGGGGAAAGCTGCTATTGGAGGAGAATTTGCATTTTGAATATCAGGGATCAAAGAAGAGCTGGGCATCATCACAACCATATTTAGTAAAAAATTAGTAGCCATATTTTCTTGAAATGAGAATGTATAAGGCATTAAGAGTAAATTTTTGTGAAGCAAGCAAACATATTTAGCACAAAGAAAAAGTCAAATACTCTCCAATCTGTGACTGGCCACAGATGTAGAGAGAGATGTGTCTCATTCTCTCAGACATTACTTGGTGCAGTAGATGGATAAATTGCCCTTTGAAGCAATTTTGCCATACCAATTCATTGGGATGACTTAAAAAAAAATTGGATTAATTGGCTTCTTGATGGCTATAATGAATGGAAGTATTAATCTTGTGAAGTTTAACAAAGGAAAACACAGATCTTTGCAGCCAAAGAAAAATAGCACCACACATATGTACAGGCTGGGGACTGACTGGGTGGAAAACTTGCAGAATAAGGAAGTCTTGATGGACAGCAAATTGTGCCTGAGCCAGCTGAGCTGTATTGCAATGAAGATCAAGAGCCTTCTGGACTGCATTAGACAGGGCATAGCCAGCAGGTCAGGAGTTACCTTCCTCTGGTGAGCACTGCAAAAACACCAGGAGTGCTGTCCAGTGCTGGTCTCCCCAGTATGAGGGAGACAAGGACTTAGTCAGGCTAGTCCAGCAAAGGACCACAAAGATTGTTAAGGGCTTGCAGCATCTGTTTAACCTGGAGATAAGAAAGCTCAGGTGGATCTTAGCCATTTCTGGAGGTATTTGGTGGGAGGGTTATAAAGAAGGGGCAACCTGATTCACTTCAGTGGTGCCCAGTGAAAGGACAATAGACAGTAGAGGTAAATTTAAATACTGGAACTTTCAGTTATTCATGAGAAATTTTTGTTGTTGTTGTTTTTTATTTTGATAGTGGTCAAACACAGTGGGATTGTGGAGTCTCTATTCTTTGAGATATTCACAACCTACCTGGACACAGCTCTGGGGAAGCTGCTTTAGCTGCTCTGAGTGTAGGTGTTAAAGGATTTCCAGATGTCCACTTCAAGCTCAGCCACTGAGATTGTAATTCCTTGATGAAGTGTAGGGGAAAAGGGAAGAGGAAAAGCATAGAGGTATTTTTAACTTGCATTTGTCATTTGGGTTTGTGCTGATTTCTCTGGCAACAGACATCAAAAATGTAGCTATAGAAGCTTCAGATATCTTTCAGATATCTACCCTAGCTTCTACCTGTAAATTACATGGAGAAATGGGCACTTACCAATGTGCTGGCCTACCTCAGATGCTTATTGTAAAATAATATTGATTGTTTTCTGGATGAAGATTTTTTTCCCCCTCTAGTGACTGCAATGCAAGCTTAGTGTCCAGTTTGTTCCGAGGTATTTAAAAGTCAGGTATCAGGAAAACTATTCAGTCGAGAAAAAATGTTCAAATATTCCATTTTACATCTACTGTAATACTTTTTTTCACACTAAGAGAAATCTAAGACGTGCCCAGTTCCAGTATTTAGAGTATTAAAAAATAAAAAAATTTAAAAAAAAATATTGGAACAACTGGAAGACATTGGTATCTAATGGTTAAAATTCACAGACTGTTGATCTGAGAACTGTTCCATGAAGCTTATCTAAAGTCACAATTCACATCCTCCTAATTTAATCAGACATTAAATGCTGGAGTCATTCTGAGCATACCCTTAAAACCAGAGGTGTATTCATTATGCAGATGCAAACATCTGTATTTGTGTATAAATCCAGGGTCTGAATATTTGAACGTGACAACTGCATGCACTGTGTTACGCTAGAGGGAACAAGAGACAAAGAGGAGCCGTGCAACTGTGGAATTCCCTCAAGGAATACTCTCTGATTCATCTGTCACATACTGAAGCCTTTTCAGAGGGTGCCAGACCTCTGGAGAGGGGATGCTGGAGGAGGAGTTCAGCCACAGTTTGAAATGATTCAGAGCTTGTTTGTCGCTGCTCAGCTAAATTCTACTAACCTCGACTGCCCTCCCCAGTATTCCTGTGGCTCCCACCTGCAAGAGTAGATTTTTCTGTCATCTAGCCAGTTGTATGTCAGCCACAGCCTGGAGAGTATTTAATGTTTTCTTTATGCTGAACATGCCTGATTAAATGCATCATCAGTATAATATCACTGAATTCAATACCATTTGTGCTTATCCTATTCTACCTTGTAGTCATCAATGTAGACATCTAAAAACACCTAAACAAGAGCCACAGGAGGAATTTTGAATGATTCCGATATCATGCCCATTTTCTGCTCTCTAGAGCACTTAGTCCTCTAAAGAGAACTAATTTTAAAAACCACACCTAGCAACAGTGTTGTTCTGACAATCAAAGTTGATCTGAAAGCAGACTAAACAGGAAAGTGATGATAATGTTGAACATCATTAGAAATTAAAACCTAGACAAAAAAAAAACAAGCAACAAATCACAATGTGTTTTCCAAATGGAAAATAACATGTATTTGAAATGATTTGGCTGTTGACTGTAAGCAAAAGAGAGAGAAACCCTTTGAAAATGTAACTGAGACAATCAACGGTTGTGTTACATTCTACCAAGAATAAATTAAATAACTTAAAGAGATGCAACCATTGCATAAGTTCCATGGTAGTTTGTTCCTGCTTTCAACTACAATAGAGTCAGTGCCCTTATTTAAGTATAACCAGTCTCAGACAGCAAGCTCAAGCCAACAGAAGGGGCTCTGTTTCTCAACTATTATTTTTAGTTGCACTTTAGTTTCTTGTAAAACAGGTTTTCAAATCATTATTCTGATTATTACTAGGTCTTCAGTTTAGCTACAAGGGTTAATGCAAGTCTATGAATATATATACACATATAGGCTGGCGTATTTGTATGTAGCATGCATATTTTTAATATGTATCATACAGCTCTTTGGTGAGGGTTTTTGTTTATGTGCACCAGGAGCAGATATTAGTGCAGAAAAGAGAAGGAGGGATATAGAATGGTGGAAGCCATTTCCTTCAAACTTCACACATCATCAATTGCTGTATATTACATGATCTGGCTAGACAAAAGTCTAGCTTTTATATATATATATATATATATATATATATATATATCTGATTCCATAAGAAAAAGAATAAAATAAACAGTATAATTTTATTACAGGTTTTTGTAGTAATCTCTTAGCTAAAATCCTGAACTTTGTTTAAGAAATCCAGCAAAAGATGGGTTAATACAAATTTCATTCCATTTACAAAAATTGCACTATAAGCAATAGCAGGAAGCATTGTAGTTCCCCTCCCCCTGCCCCTCTGTCTTGGGTAAGACCTATTTTTGAGCTGTTCTCATTCAGAGAACGAGTTGCTCCTTTTGGCTTTTTTCCCGGAGTAGTGCATACTTGGTGGTGTGTGAGGCATTGCCTCCTGGGGAAAAGGGAGGAGGGGGACTGAATCACAGCACTTAATTCTTAATGATTGTTCTGTGTGGTCAAGAGGACACAGAGCAGGCAATGCTCTTTATTCTTTACTTACTGTTATAGCTATTGGCAGCCAGCCCTTTTAATTTAGTTATCAATACTCAATGCCCTTAATCTTTTACTTTAAAGCCAGTCCAAAATAAGTACTAGCCAAGGAGCATCTGCTAAACAGAAATATTGGTGGATAGATATGATTTAAGGCAGCACTGTGAAGGGCCTACCAGTTTAAATTCTGAGTAAAAGTTTTTTGGTATTCTCTTGACAAATCTTGTTTATCAGGATAGTTGCTTTTCTGACAAAATGTCTGACAACTAATAGTGTGTAGAAAAATTCATAGGTGTTGCTAATAAATAAGCTTTTCAGATTATCCCATCTTTCTTCCTGTTGACATAGGACGCTCTCCTAAAGCACATTTTCTATTACCAATTTGAGTTTGGTTTTCAGTATCCTGTGAAGTGGGATTTCTACATTTCAGAGGTTACCGAATAACTAAAAAAGTATCACTGACTGTGAAGTTTCTCTTTATATTTTTTGTCTTTGTTTTCTAATTACACCCCAGAGTGCTGCATACTATAATCCCCTTCTTTTCTAAGGAGTTGTAGTATTGCAAGCTGTTATTATTCTTCCTTTCCATCACTTGTCCGTGGTTGTTCAAGCACTGAGTTCTTTGGAATATTTAAGTGATTTAATAAGTAAAAATTGAAATATTTATTCCTAATTCTTTTGTTCTCTGAATAACTCCTTCTCATTTCCCAATCTGTTTCTGAGAATGTAGTTCCTTCATTTGAATTAAGTATTCCAAATAAAGTGGCTTCATATGACAAGACAATAATCCTCTTTCTTTCCAGTGATTTACCCACTAGATTGTAAAAGTTAGTGCTGTGGGAGTTCACTTGGTTAATAATGAATCCAAGGCTTGGCTCATTTGTAGAACATGTGCACTGCAGAATAATGTTTAACCAAGCACTTAATTTGTATGCATAAGAGAATGGAGATGCACATTTTTTTATTCATAATTCTCATTTTATCCTGGTCCTCTGCAGGGGCATGTAGGGATCAGCTCAGTTAATCTGCTGAAGATGTCCAATTTGGAGGGGCTTAAATAACTCTTTGGATCCACTGATCAAATGGCTTTGCTTCAGTTGTCCATGCAGGGATGTCAAATTTATGAGTGATGTCTCGGGTATTCCTGTCTACTCTCCAGCCTCTTTTTCAGAGTGTCCTTGAAGTCCTCAGTGATATCCACCAGTCCCTTGAGATTTTCCCAGATAATCTAAAAAGACATTTTAAATTGGAATGTATTTTAAATTGGAAGGCATTTTTAATGGGAAGGCATTTTAAATGGGAAGGCAATAGTGTGTTTAGACAGCTAACTGAAACTACAGGTTTTACTGACTGGACTGAGGTCTTGGATGTGTAAGTCACATGTAGATACATAAATTTGGTGCCTCAAACATGTGAGGTAAATCTTATTGACCGCAAAGTCTAAATTTGAATGAGAAGAATCTCATCTCCAGATGAGGTGATATTTTGCTTTGTGAACTCAAATATCCAGTAGATATTAAGTAGAATAAGGGATGTTTAGAAGAGGAGGGTTTATCACTTCACTTATATTTTGTTGCCTTATTTTTCGTTACCAAAATTTGAAATTAAATAGTGTTTTTGTACTTTGTGTTATTATTACATGCACTATGTTTTGTTCTCTTGCTTGCTTATTTTGTAGAAAACTACTCTGTAGGTGAGGTCAAACATGACTACTGTGCTAGTTTAATAGTATAATCTGTCATAAACTTGGACATAATTACTTTCCCATTGTTCCCCCTTTGTTCTTGTCAAAATAATGTCTTCACATTGAATAGGGTCCTCTAGTAGATTAAAGCCATGCTTTTTAAAGCAAATCCAATAGCAGTATTGAAATTTTTTTTTCTCTGACTTCTACCAGTAAATTTATTTATTTGTCCATTTCTTTCCTGACAACCAAATTCTTTTTCCCATAGCGGGTTCAGTACTGTCAGTTTGGAGCCATAAAAAACTTCCTGTTGTATTCGTCAATTCACTTAAAATAGATCTTTAAATTTAGCATATTTAAAAAGCATAACAATGTATCAGACAGCTAGCTGCATGATGGGATAAAGAAAATACTGATGTTTGTAGATAGATATAAAGATTAATAACTTAGTTGTGCTTCAGTTTGTGTTCACACAACTGATTCTTTTCCCAGAATTAACACCTTTTTTTTCCCTACATTTCTGTTTTAAATGTCAAAAGTATCAAGTATGACCTCCAGCAGAAATTCTTTGGCACACTGTCATTAGTTGTTAGTCCTTCTTTAGAGAGGGGCATCTAACTAGGCCTGTGAGTGTCACCATACAGTTCATTTTCAAAAAAGAATCTTCATATAATGCTTTTCCAAGTTTTTTTGGGTTTTTTTTTCCTATTCAATATTTATCTAAGTTAGAATAATCATGGATCGCTTCTGTAAATACCATACAGACAAAACCAGTTTTAAACTGAGTGTCTGCATGGATTTTTTCCCATTAAAGAATTTTTAAAATTTTGCCTACAACCCCTTTTTAGAGAATCAAAATTACATTTAGTCTAAAACTCTCATACACACAGCTCTTTTTGTCCCTCCTGCTTAGATATCTCTATGAATTTCTGCAGCAGGAAAGTAAAAGAAATAATTATAGCACACCCAAGAGAAGCTGAGAGAAGCTATTTTTTTTTATAGATACGCAAACATTTTCTTAGGAAAATGTTTCTTAAAATGGTTTAAATTTTTTAAAAGTATCCATTAACGAAAAAGAATGTCAGTCACCATAAAGTGCAATGGGGTTGTGACCTGTCAGCTTCAGTCTCTGTTGCCTTGGTTGCTCTGACTGAAAGAACTTTTATGCATAATGCTGCAGCCAACCATGCTTTGGGAATCTCAGGGCTACCACAGACAGAGCTTGTAAATAACAGCCTCAGAGGCTGACATTTATGGCAAGCAGAAGTCAGTGGGCATTCTGCAGCTGGCTCTGCAGCTCCGTGTGGCTCGACCGCCCTCTAGTTAGGAGCTGACTTCTTCCCCTTTACAGAAAAGGGGATCTCTTGACCCACCATCCCAGGAATGCTGGCAAATATGTCATGATCAAACCGTCAAAAATTCTCCTCCCCAAATGCCTACTTGCCCACCTGTGACAGACTGCCTCATCACAGTGTCCAGTCCAAAACTTTCAGCTCCAAACAGCTGACAATAAACAGCTTCCTTTTTAATGCAGTTCAAATAGCAGTGATTGTAAAAGTAAGTGTTTCTAAGAGAAGTGCTCATTAAAGTCTGAGGCATATTTTAAATTGGATAGCCCTTTCTTTAGCAGCAGCAAAAATCAGTATGGTTTGAAGCAGTTAGTATTTAATATGCTTGTTCACTGTGTTAATTTTCCCCAAGTCAATTTTTAAAGCTAAAATAATCTCCCTTTGGCTTTGTATAGCCAGCATTATAACCACAGTAATTTTTAAATTAAGCTCCCGTATTGTCTATGTGTATGTGAAGTAGGTGATATTACACAAAAAGTATGGGCTACATTAGCTTGATGCAAATGCATATTTAAGAGCTTAACAAGCCTGCAAGAAAAATAATGGTCTTGATAAACATTAGAATGTTGTAAGCCTTTTTGTTTAGTTGCATTTTTCTACCTGCACATTCAAAGAAGTGATGAAATGCAGTGAGTAAACAAATAAAGCCTATTATAATGTCCCAATAGAAGGGAAAAGTTGATTTCAGTTACACTAACAAGTTTAAAAACTCTTGAATTATTAGTTTTGCTGTGAATTAAAACACATGATGCCTATTAAAAAAATAAAAAAGTAGGGGATTCTGTTAAGCAAGTTAAGATCTGGTATGCTATCTGGTATAAATGCATCTGAACTTCTATAAGAAGCATATCTCTAAACATCCTAACTATATTGCTGATTATGAAATGTAGAGTCCTACTGTGTATATGTAATTTTGTCTGGACTGGTGTTATAGTAGGCAAGTTATGGGCTTATTGCAAGTCTGAGAAAGTGCTAAGCAAAACAGAAATTATAATGAAATTTGAGATGTCAGTGACAATTAGTTGTGTTATGAATATTCATTTCATATTCATTCTAGATAGCACCATTTTTCACTATCTTTAATAACTGAATAGTGTTTCAAGAAATAGAGATATAAATAATAGTCATGTGATAATTAACATGGTTTTCTCTGAGTGTTGTAGCACTTGTCAAGTGCCACGTGGGCTGGAGCAATGACTAGAAAGTTAATTTTCAGGCATGGCCAGTTTTGTGTGTTTAGCAGAACCATTTGACTTTCTTGCAGAATTGTTAATTTACAGGAAGATAAAAACCTACTTGTCAGTGGTTTTACTTAGGCTGAAGTCTCATTAGAAAGACTGAGTACTACACTAGAATTACAGAAATCTAAATCAGGACCCCACATGAGAAGTGAAAAGAAATGGAGTTACTGTGAAGCAATGTCTCCAATAACATTTACCTCTAACTAATGCTGAAAAATGTGATTCACTTCCTGCTTTCAGACTGGTACATGCACATTGAGTATGTGCTTAAAAACTCTTTTTTCAGTCAGAATGAAGGGATCCATGAAAATAAAAGGGAGAGTATTCACTGTGAAAAATGGTCTGGATATGAGGTTTTAATCTATTTTGAATACTTCTTAACATTACTAGTGTTCTTCTAGTATCCCCTACAAAGGTATGACCTCTCAATGTTGTCCTAAAAAGCACTCATGTGAGCTCATATTGTTGAAATGTATCGAAATCTTTCATTCAGTACCAATATGTGAAGCCACAGAGTCCATGGAACAATAATGGGATGTTCCCTGAGTCTGACTGAATTTTTTGAAAAGAATGTCATGGTTTCCAAAGAAAAATTATTTTTCTGGAGACACAAAGACCCACAGAGTAAGAACATAATAGAAAATTTCCTTTTAGATTACAAAGTGATGCAAAAGAGCAGAAGGTTTGTTAAATAAGTTCTAGAGGACCTCCTTTGTGTAAGCCTAGTATGAAAATAAGTATGACAAATGTATTACTGCCACTCCTTCTGCATGTCACAGGCATCCATTTTTTAGTCAGTACCGAACTTCATCTAGCATGTGAGGGAATTGGAAACAGCTTTCAAATTACTTTGTTACAGAATGTATAGTAAAAGCTGATAATTCATATATGTTAGTTGATTATTTCCATAGTCTTTATTAATTAAAACTCAGGCTTATATTTTATAGTTTATTCAAGCATATCAGTTTTCATTGTTCAAAAGAGAAAAAGAAAACTAAAAAAAAAAAAAATCAATAGATAATAGCAGTGGGGAGAACATACCTGTTTTGGGAACATGCTCTTGCTTTGCAGTGCGAAAAAAAATAAAGAAGCAAAGTATAATAGAAGTGAAAACAACTGGTTATGAGATAATAGTGTAAGCAAAGCCCTTCCAATACTGCTCTGATCATCCCAGGATGCTCCACAGCCCTGGAGTATTCCTGAACCTTGTTTGTGAGTCAGATATTCAAAGAAACTTACCTGTCCTGAAAGAGTTTTATGTCACCTCACTCTTGAGAGTAAATATGCAAAATCTTGTCAGTACCTTGGGAAAATGATGTGCAGCAGATTTTGTTTTCCTGGGCAGAGCTTCTGACCACAAGCTACTCATAAAGAATGTGTTCCCTCAGAATATGGAAATGGTGTTGCTTCCACCAATGAAACAAGAAAGCTGATTTACCTATAAAACTGGACTTTTAAAGTAGTGAGGATGTTATACAAAATGTCAGTTGTAGAAAATAGGATTGGATTGCATGATTGTAAGGCAGTTGACTTTCATTTAAATAGAAGAGTAAAGAGAGGTATGTAATGAAGGGTATCAGTTTTGAAGAGGAAAGCTAAGATAAACAAAATTTAGTAGCTACTCATACAGGCAACAGAACTCAGATTAATATTTGACTTGGATGTGAAAGAGGCCTGGAAGTCCTTTGTCTTGCACATCCAGAATTGTTCTTGAACGCGTATCCCAAGCAGAGAGCTAGAGGACATTGCAGAAAAGCTCAAAACTGGATAAATAACCAATACAAATGAAACATTAAGATTAAACAGAGAAACTGCAAAGGATGTAAAACCTCACTTGTAGAATAAAATGAAGATTTCCAGAAGTCAAACTGAAATTAAACTTTTATGGGGCCAATGTGCTTATTGACCATGCAATTACAAATTTAAATAAGGAAAAGTGGAAAAAATCACACATTTCTAAAGACATTCAAAGTACTACAACTTTTGCCTTCAAATTAAATTACTTTGGACTTGATTTCAGTACAAGTAATGCTGAATAGCAATGGCAACATGTCTCAACGTTTCAGTGTCCTGACAGAAAGCTTTATGTGCTCAAATGGTTCTGTTTGAGAGCTGATGTTGAACTGTAGTGGGCTCTATATCCATATTAGAATCACTGGTGGCTAATCAATCCAAAAGCATATTGGAAGACACTAAGTAAAGAACTTCAAATAACTCCTGCTTTCCATTATACCCTCACAAACACAATGAAGAAATGTTTCCATCCTTGATTATTTGGTTTAAACTACTTAGCTAATCTTCTTTATATTTATCCATTTCTAACTGTAATAACTCTTATTTCCCAGTTTGCTTGTTGTCTTCTCCTGAGGCTAAAACAAATATTATTTTAATCTAGTTTATCTGACCCAAAGCCTTACCAAGAGCATTTGTCTTTTATTTGTTTGTTTTTTCTTTTAACCCAAAGCTAATAGTCTTATTATAATAGTTTCCTCTAACTCCTCAGGAGTACACTCCTTTTTTTGTTATTAACTCCACCACTTCTGCATCAGCCCTTACAATAAATATGAGTTGTTGTGATAAGTTAAATGTTACTGGCCCTTGGAAGCACCAGAAGAACCATATCCTGGATTAAAGAAGCTATAATGCCATTGCACAAGACACTAATGAAACTCCATCTAGAATCCTAAGTTTAGTTATATTCACCATTCAAGGTTATTTCAAAGTGGAAAATGTACAGAAAAAGGTTACTATAATAATCATATTAAAGCACTTTTGTAAAATAAACTGAGATTTTTTTCTTTTTTGAAAAAAAAACAAAAACAAACCACAACACCAAAACCCCAAAACCCCAAAACAAAAACAAAAATAAAAACAAACAAAAATACAGAGACTTTGTGCTTTGTGGTCCTGTCTAGAGAACAAGCCTGTGAAGGTAGATGATTGCACGATAGGCTAGAAAGTAAACACCAAAGGAAATGAATTGCTTTAAAGACAATACTGGTATGAGATCAATTGGATGATAGTAGTAGCTATGGACAATTGTGAACATAAAATTAAAATATTTCTGATTAGGAATGGAAGCAGGCTTTGGATTAGCCTCTTAATAAGAGAATGAAGCTAAGACAGTACAATGAAATTCAATTCAAATTTTAATGTGATTGGCAGTAGTGGTGTATGATAGGAATGAAATTGATATATTCAGAAGTGTGGCAGACCTTTACTGTGCTGTATTCCTTTGTTCTTTTTAAAGAGTTCAATTTGTGTTCTTTAAGCACTCACCTTTCTCATTGACTGTACTGTGTAAAAAAGCTGTGTGTTTTTTTTGTTTTGGTTTTGTTTTTTAATTTTATAGTCAAATTAAAAAATAAAATCAAAACACAAGGACAACTGAAACATAATAATTTATTGTCATTGTATTATTCTTATTTGAGGGGGAAGGAAAATATTTTATTTGGTGTTTTTGTTTTGAAGTGTGGAGTAAATCTAGTCAAGAAATTCAAATTACCTATCCTAGTATTTTTGGTCTCTTCTTAGTTTGTATTCTAAGTGAAATTCATAAAAAAAGTTGCCTAACTCCACTGCTGACCATGGCCTTAGATCCTTTTTTGGCACTCAGTGTTTCTATAAATATTAAATACAAAAGTTGTGCACATTCAGAGCTCTACTAAATCAGGGATGAGATTGTGTCTTGTGTCTGCCCCTTGACTGAATGCTCAAGAAGGCAGGAGGAGTTCCTTCTTCCCTTTGTCTGATTCACTGCAAGCCCCTGCAAAGCCAGATGCAATCTAGCCCAGATTTATCATCTGTCCTTCATGTACCAGGGGGCAGTACTAAGAAAGAATAACAGATGTAGCCTTGTGGATTGTATCAAGTGGGAAATGACTCTGAGAAATGTTTTGCATTTAACTAAAACGTTAAAAGTATCAGTTGAATGACTGTCATGCAGAAGGTCATTCAATCCTTGGAGAAACAGGGGAAAATGTCCTGTGCTGTGCCTGGTGATGCCTGAGGTGCAGGTGGTACTTAAAGCAAGCTCTCTGACCTAGAGCTCAAAGTCTAGATTGAACCTGACTCCCAGACCTAAATATTTTCTGTTCAGTCTAATAGGGCTGTGTAACTTGCTAGGTGGTAGGTATGTATGTTAGAGTCCAGGAGAGCCTGTGTGAGACATTGCCACAGACAGTGCATGCCAAGTATCTTTCTTCTTATGCATATCTAATAAATCCAGTTTTCTAAAAATTGAAAATTGTTCTTATATGCCAGAATGAATTTTATATTATCTGGATATATGTGAGAAAAGCAGGGCTTACAGATTTTTTCAAGCCTGTGAGGACGTTTTAAGGACAGAGCGAAATTACAGTTGTGCATTAAGAGAAATACAAAGCTTTTCTCCAATTTCATCTGATATTCTATGAATTGGGAATAAGGTCTGGTGGTGGTTCAGCTGACAGTGACTGGTATCCCCAGCACCCTCCTATGTCAGAAGGGCATAATGAGGAGCAATTGGTACAAGAGCAAGGGAGAGAGGGGGGTTCAGGGAGCGGCTGCATAGTGCTTATTTTCCACTTGGGCTTGAACCACTGCAGGCTGATAGAGGGAAAAAGCACCATGAAAACTCTGCCCATGGAGGAAGCTCAGGGGTACTGTCTGCAGGAGCAGGGAATCAGGTGCCATACCAGAAATGTCAGCCTGAAATGTTACAGTACAAAATGCTGCAGAGCCAAAGCTCAGGAGGTTGCCATTGGGCAGTGTAAGAACAGCAACAACAAAGCTGTGTGAGCAAAATCCCAGTGCTGGATACAGGGACCCGTACACTTAACAGCTGACACTGTCAGTCTGGCAGGGCAGAAATCATAAATGGTCATTGCAGTAATCAAATTTCTACATGACTAGGCACAACCACAGAATTCTGTTCCAATATTCTTTGAAAAGCCATGACTTGAGCTTCCAAAAAAACCCAAAACCGTTATTTTCTTAGTACTCTGTTTACATCATCTCCTAATTTTTCTCTGTGTTTACAAGATTAGTGTTCTTTTTATCTTTACTCACTTTGCTAATAGCACCTCACAGTTTGTATTACAGAAAGCTGGTGCCATTAAAATTTACTTTATTTTGCATATTCATCTCCAGTTTTTTTCCACAATTTTGTTTTCATATTGTGTTTCTGCACCTTCTGTGTGCAACTGTGAAGATTTTGCTGGTGTTTAATTTAAGTGTCTGTGACCTTTCCAGAGAAATTATAGTCCAATCAAAATGGTGAATGTTTTCGTATCTTTTCTTACCTATATTTTCTTATCTATTAATAATAGTTATTCCAGTGTGCAAAATCACAGGCTGAGAAAATTCACCAGAAAACTTTTTTTTCTTTTTTACAATGGACATTTTTTTCTTTATTGACAATTTGCCAAGACTTTTTGCAAACTGTGGACTAAAACTAGTAATTAATGGAGTATGCACTAGACAGCTTGCATTTTTCCAATTAGAAAAATAGTCTGACCAAGTCAGAAAGAGCAATGCAGAATGAAGGGAGTAAGCAAGCCAAGAAAAATGTTAGAAGGTACAGTCTCATTATGAAGAATAAAGATTAAGACACTTTTAGTGCTAATTATGATGTTTTGATAGAAACAGTGTTGCACAAAGATTTTTCTCTTACATTAGGTCATGACATCAAGAGAAGCAGAGAAGGTCTCATGGAAAAAAATTATTTGTTAAAAGAAATTATAAATTTAATACTGAATAATATAAAAGTCATAATTTGGTAGAGATGCACTGGTTATGTAAATAAAATACTGTTTAAAATTCAGTTTTGAATAGAGCATCTCACATACAAAGGAGAAAAGAAACTGTCCATCAAATTGTGTGCTTATGCAACAGATATTTTGTTAACTCTTCCTTTCTGCTTACCATATGGGCACTGAAAAAGTGATGAGAGATAATAAATTTCAAAAATTAAGACTGCAGTAAAAAGGTAAGAAGGAGCTCTCTGTCCAGCAACCTGCACAGCTGGAGGAGATCTCTCCAAAGGCTCCATGGCAGCTTTCTATTCTCCTTACGGCACCGTTTATTCAAAGCACCAGGGAAATGGCAGGGCCACCATTTTCCAATCCAGAAAATGGGATGCATGGAAATGAAAGTTCTTTTCTTCTCCTTTGTATCCATGATCTGGGATGGGGGGAAGAGACGGACACAGAAATGTTGATCTGTCTTTCCTACTTACCTCCTGCAATGAGAGCTATAGGAACAATACAGGTGTTTACATCTTTAGCTTGATTAGAGACAGATCTTAAGGTACCACTGAGGAATCACAGCCCCGCTTTCTTACCATGGCTATACAGCACCCTGTGGTCTTCGCAGAAGCCTTTTGGTACAACTACAGATATTACAGACCCAAATAATAATAATCAACCACACATGTCTATACGGCTATACAGCACCCTGTGGTCTTCGCAGAAGCCTTTTGGTACAACTACAGATATTACAGACCCAAATAATAATAATCAACCACACATGTCTATACAATGCATTACCCACAGGACTGGATACAAAGGTGCTGAAGCTCATTTCCAGCTTCAGATGCATTGTGGCATCAATGGAAGAGCCATCTTTTCAGCAGTCCCTGTGAGATATCTGCCTGCCTGCTTAGAGGTTGGTTGATGCTGTGCCATCACAATGCTGAGCCAGAAGCACGCTGTTTGCTGTGACCTGGTGAATTTTGGCCTTGAGCTCATCCTCTGCCACAGCTGAAGTGAAGCAGAGAAAAAGACCAGGTCTGTGTATGAGGTGTGCAGCCAAATCTGGGTCCTTCTTCCATGACAAGGCATCTGCCATGAAATTCATAGATGACAAATGAAAGTGAAAGGGAAGGACAAAAAGAAGGAGGGCCAGGAGGCAAAGCAGAGATAGATAGATACAATCCCTCAATACTCTTCCAGGCTGGAGGGCTGGTCATCACCACTTTCAGTCCTTCTGCTCCCTCACAACTTTGTGCCTTCAGTACTCAAAGTCAGATCTGATTAACAGGAGCTCATTATGTCAGGCATAATTCCTCTCAGTGGGATGAGTTAGAGAAGCAGGTACAGGTTAAAGCATTTGGATCTACACTAAAAGAATCAGTATAGGATAAAAACTACAGTGAATACCCATTTTTGAGAAGCTTATTGTGCATCAGGCATCCATAAAAGTCAAACCCTCTTTTGGGTGAGTGCTGTTATGGCAGCTACAAACCAGAAGTCCCCTTCCTGAACTATCTTTAGAACATGGTAAATCCTGAAGACCATTGCACCTTGCTAGAAGATGCTGCCAGCTTGTGATGTCATCAGTGTCTGTGGAGTCTACGTGCAATTCAGTGCTGCCCAGTTACCCCAGGAACTCCACCCTGTGTTTGTCAAAGCAGCATTTCTTCTGATCAGTGCAGCCAGCACTGCTGCAAGTCATTGAAAAGGTTATTAATGGGTATCTCTGTAGAGGTGCAGAAAATCAGGATGTCATACAGGTATTCCATAGCATAGCTATGAAGAAAGTCCCTAATAACAGCATTTACAGAATACTGGAATTTTGTACAGACTGAATGGCATCAGAGGATGCTCATAGTGGCCCCTTATAGATCCACCATAGAGGGCAGCAGAACCCTGCAGAACTGCAGATGTTCAGAGCACTTCAGAGTGAGTGACAATGAGTGCTGGTTCTTCACTCTGATGACCTTCTTCTTCCTGTAATCCATGCAGAGGCTGAGACTCCCGTGCTTCTTTGTGAAAAAATGCCATGTGGAAGCCCCCAGCAGGGGGGTCAGAGGAGAATTTGAACTGCTGCATGAGATTGTGCTTGAGGTACTCCTCAAGGGCTCTGACTCAGATTCTGACCAGAGGTGCTTCCAGAGAGCATCCCCCCCTGAGTGGGGGGAATCACAGGAGACAGTCTCTCATACCATCACAAGGGTGAAAAGTGTTTTTCTATTAGGCATGGGAAATGTGGAAAGCAGCACTTCCCTTATTCCTATCATGATTATAAGCACACAGTCCATATGTACATGTAGCTTACCAAAATGTCTCCCTTTAACTATAATGATGCTGGGATAATAAAAGTGCTTGTTACTTGAGTAAATCCTCTACTTTGATGAAATTAAACATGGTAAATCTAGATATGAACATTAAATCCTTTTAAAAAACTTCTAAAATTGCCATAAAGAAATCGGACTGGCCTTGTTGAAATGCCACATGCTATATATGGTAGATATATGTAACCTATAAAAATATCACCTCAGGTATAAATGTAATCTGAATGAAATGCAGGAAAAAACAGTAGTGAAATGGTAGAGAAATGAGTGATACCACGGGCCTGCTAATATAACATTATCGTACCTCCTTGTTCAGTATGCCAAATATACCTCCCAGAAAATCCTTATTTATGATGTACAATGCAGACTGGAAGTAACCATGTGGAAAAACATCATCTTGAGAAGTACCATTGAGTTGGAACACCAAATGCACCCATTGTAATGTCTAACACCCACAGCACTCATTACAATCTATCATGACCATGTTGTATGTGCCTTTCAGTCTTCCTGGCAGCTTGTTCTGTTTGAGGGGTGTTTTGGAAAGGGAGTATTTTCTGAAAAAGACAAATTGTTCCAATGACAGGCCAGGGGAAAAAATGGAAATTCAGGAATATGATGACAACTATGATGTTTGGCTTTGCTTCAGTCGCTTCAGCAGTATGCAGCATGGTCAGAACTGCCAGCTTCTGAAAGAATGGAGATTTCAGCATTATCACATTTTTTAAAAACAAGATATCTGACAGCAAAAACAAACAAACAAAACAAAACCTTGATATTTTTAATTCTTGGTGGATCAACAAGATTTGATTACTTAAGCTGGCACTGGCCACACAATTGTCCTTCAGGTATTTCTTTGGTGTGTCTATGTATGTGTTCATGTAAGGTATGTGCCATTCTAGTTTATCCTGTCTCACACTGTAAAATGGTTTCTAAATTTTTTCAGCCTGAAGTAGCTACTGAATTGAAAACAATGTCTTTTTTAAAGAACAATGTTTTGTGGCATAGAAGGAAAATATAGTTGATCTTATATGCATGGAAACTAGTTACATAAAGTTCAACTCCATGCATAAACTTAGAGCAAAAGTTCTCTTTTAAAATTTCTTTTAAAAACACTTCAAATTTTTTAAAACAAAAAAATTGTTCTAAAAACACTTTTTTGGAAAAATGTGCAAGTGAAATATTTCAACTAGAAGACAAAAATTACTGGTTTTAGTTGATATGACAGTAAATTCTTCTGTACATATATATACACCACTACCCAAATAGTAGCACACATGAGTAGTAACCTGATTACGTGTATTAAAGAGCATCTATTCCAGAGGTGCTACCAAGTTTTTGTGCTAAGCAAATCAAAAGAAGCACTGAAATTGTCATTTATATTCCTATTTCTCAGTATTAGTTCCTTGTAGTAAGACTAGCAATGAACTTCACTGAAGGTTATGTGATATAATCTTATTTGTGTTTATTTATTTTTTTCATGACAAGAGTTCTTTCCAATATAAATGCCTCTTTTGAACATAAAGATAACACAGACTTTTAAGGGCAGAAATGTTCATTTTCATGCTTGATCAGCCATGTTCCCTTGCTTTTTCCTGCTTGTATTCATCTGGTGTGTTTACTCAGATATCTTGGTCATGTTGACTGAACAAATACTCTGAAGTGGGGTGTGCTGTACAGCAAAACTGTAGTAGCCAGCAAATACTTGGAAATTAGTTTTCTTTCAAGCAAAGAAATGTGTTTCTCTTAACCCAGCCTATAGTGAGGGAACTGAAGAGCCATCAGGAAAATAGAATGAACTCATTAATCATAATCTGAGGGAACTTCAGAGGCCACTGTGAGAGTCTTTTAACTCTTGATCTCCATAGTGGAAAGAGGTTATTCACTAATCCTTTCCAGGTGCTGTGGAAAGTGCATGAGAGGTTGAGCCATTGCAAAAATAGTTGACAAGCTTGACCTCTGATAAGAAAATAGATTCAAAGTTCTTTAGCAAGGAGCTGGATATGCTTAGTCTGTCTGTGAAGAAAGATTTTCCAGCTTAAGTTGTAAACATTTTATCCAGTTTTATCCACTGTAAATCAAAATGTTCTCAGTGCTGGCCAAGAAACTGAAGCATTGTTAGCTCATTAAATAAAAAGGGCTGAAGGCCAACACTTCTCTTCATCATTAAACTTTATTTGGAACATGTTGCAAAGATGGTGAATGACTTGTGAATTCTCTTTAAAATTATAAATTACCTTCTTTAACCTTGGTATCAGCTGTTGCTTTTCCTATTAATAAGAAAAAATCAACACTGATTAATATAGGAATAACCTAATATGATCAACAACTGTTATTTCAGCTTTTTTACACATAAGACGAGAGAAATTACTTGTCTTCAAAACTTTCCATTTCAAATCTGTGGGAAGCAATACATCAGATCAAAAAAAGAAGGAGAGTAGTAAAAACTAAAAAGACCACTTAGCTTAGTAGAGTTCAATTATATTAGTTAAGTAATGATTATATTATGAAACATATAGTAGTCTGCATACATCCCTGGGAAGATGAGAAACATAGTCCTCATGGAAAAGGCATTGTTTGAAATCTTCTCATAAATACTTCAAGTATAGTAAAACCTTCTGTTTAAGGTTATGGTTCTTAGCCCAATTCAAATATGGTAGACCTACAGACCTGATAAACTCATCTACTTTGAGTCCTGTATATTCAAAGTCTTTACAGAAAGCAATCATTATATTTTGCGTATGTTAAAGTGTCAAGACAACTCCTAATCATTGTTTTCCTATCACATTACATCTAGTCATTAGCCTTGTATTTATCTTTCTCAGGATTTACTGTGACATTGTACCTGATTCAGTACAGTTATATTGCCTCTGAAAAGGAAGCTCTTTTAGGCCTGGCTGAAAATTCATGTCCATCTCTTGCAACTAGCAATTGTGTGCATAAATCAGTTGAGCTTACTGCTCTGACAGAAAGTCTTTTTCCTTTTTTTTTTTTTTAAATGAGTTAATTTTCTATCAGATCATTGAACTGTTCCACTTCCTTCTTTGATTGCACCATAATTAGATTTGAAACAAGTGGATAAGCAACTGTGTATGGTGCAAGAAACCTGGAGAAGAATTAAAAAGTCTAAGAGTGAACCATGGCATAGAGTATAATGAAACCACACCTTTATTTCTCTGTCTGGAAAGTTTACTAATCAAAGTGAAAGAGTTAGCAGATTAGCACTGGCTTACTATTGCAATCAATTGCCTTATTTAATTCTTTTGTTTTTGCTTTACATGTGCCTTCTTTTGTCTGAAGATGATGAGGGATCATTCACTTCAAATTATGGTAACAAGGCAAAATACTGCAACAAACATTTACCATACCCTTAATCTGTTTGGATTTCCTTTCAATAACACTGAAAACCAAACTGCATTATGGAAGAATAAAGATAATACTTTTATTACAGGATCCTGTAGAAATCCTACTGGAAACATCTACCCTGTGCAGCAAAGTTCAGTGTTATTTTCCATGGTGTTACTAGTTTGTCTCAAAAACATCTTAGGTTTCACCCTATCCATTTCACTGGTCACAAGTAGCCCTTAGTTTCTACTCTGAAACCAGGTACAAAGTTTGCTGGCCTTGTTCTATGCCAAAAATCATGCATGATTTCCATTCACACTCTTTCTGGTGAATGAGCCTCATGATGGCTTTGACTATGTGACAATGTTGTGTTTCAACCTGGATTTATCAGCCAGCTGTTTGTCAGCAAGGAAAATAATATTGGTGATATCATCATCAGCAGCAGCAGCAATAATATTTATGATATTAATATTATTATCATCATCAACAACAACAACAATAATAATAACAACAATAGCAACAACAACCATGAGCACCAGACTTCCTTTTAAGGGCTGATGGTTAGGAGCCAAGCAGATGTGCCCGTCTCAGTGTGGAGCTATTAGACTTCGAGCAAACTAAAACCATCATATATGTTTGAATTAACACTACCTAGTCTATCACAGGTTTCAGATGTTTTAATCTCATATTTCCATAATAAACTAGTCAGATTTAATAAGTTAAGACTGAGGACAGGGAAAGTACTTTCATTTCCAGTCATAGTTTAACCCAGGTCTCTCCTTTTGTTGATGTCAATTTCAATTGTGAGGACAAGTATAAAAATGCTCATGTTTTGTTTCAGTCTTCTCAGAATGGTTAGAACTATCTTAGAACAAGATTATTATGGTTTGCACAAATCCATAGACATTGGAAAGATTTAGTGTAGGATCTCAAGAGCAAGCAGACACTGCACTTTTCACAGTTCAGGTCCCTAGAAAAGGGAGACAGCAATGAAGGTGACAACATTCACACAGGAGCTATTTGTGAGCTAGTAGCAGTCCTCTTTTAAATTACATTTTTGAACATAAAATCATTAATCTGTACTTTCCAAATGAGAATTTAAACTATATTTTCTAGTATTATAAATCAAACAGCTTTGAAATGAATGAAACAATTTTTTTAATTATTTAAAATACCATATTATGGACAGTATCAAGTAATGCAAAGGATTAACTGACAAGTTCAATTTTCTTTCATTTCTTTGAAACTTGTCTTGGGGTAGCATTTTATGCTACATATAGGGTGGCTTTCCATTTTTGTGGATCCTCTTGCAATGTCATCAATTTTGGTCTAAACAAAGGTTGGGAATACATATTTTTGCTGAAGATATACACATAGCTTCATTTTAAATTTCCCAGTTATTTTGTTGCATATTTTTATGAGTAATAAAGAGTTTTTTTTGACTTGTTTTCCACACACAAGTCTAGGGAAAAATAATGGTTTAATCATCTTAGAAAAATGCAAGAGTAGTAACAATATTTATAAATATATTAAAGGAGGAAAATGTTTGGAAAAGATCTATTAAAATATATTTCCTTTGGGAAATATAATATCAGCTTGCATGATTAATTTAAAGTGTTTCAAAGATTCACTGAAACCCATCTTAATCTTCTTTGTGTGATCAATTCTATTTTACTGCTCTGAGATTTATGCAATAAAGCAAATAAATGGTTGATTTATTTCACTGTTCCACTTGTGTGACAAAGCATGAGAGATGCAATGAAGAGAGATGAAATCAACTGATGTACAGAAAAGAATTTGTTATATGCTAATGTTGTTTAGATTTGTGAAGATAGTTTAGATTTTTTTTTTAGTTTTTTCTTACCATATCAGGAACACCAAAAAACGTTATCAAATAAAATAATTATTTTTGCATTCAAATTTGATGATGTAAGCATATAGTTCCAATGCTTTAGAAAGTTCAAAAATTCTGCCTTTTGAATGGAAATGGAAGTTTTCTTTTTAGGCCATGAGTACATAGTGGAATGGAAATACATTATAATCTTCACAAATGTTGCCCAAAGTGCCTGAAAATGTCATGTTAATACCATCACTAAGAATGTCAGAGTTATCTACTTTGTCCAGAAATATAATTCACAAAAGGTTTTTTAATTCTGCCAGAAAAAGTACCCAAGAATGAAGGGGCATGATCTTTGTCTGAGATAGAAACCAAAATGAAATCCAGATAACATGAAAGTCTTGGAAAGATACTATATAAGAAGAACATTTGGAAAGCTTATTTTATAGAATCAATGCATTTTTTCAAATAAATTTATTTTAAAAAGGAATGTTTGGAATAGATTTTCCCTGGATTTTCACTCAACACTAGTGGTAATAGGCACTGTAGTCACTGTGGATACTAAAAAAACTTAATATTGATGTATGCTTAGGTAACAGTCATGAATTTTACTGATGTCAAAATTGGATATATTTTGTCAGTAGAAGGTTTTGTATATCTGGATCCTACAGTGTATAGCACACATCAACATGTTTTTAGAGAACCTTTCCCCATTTACAGCCAAAGTCAGGATCAACAAAACTTCAGACATGATTAGAAAGTTCAACACACAGCTCCCCACCAGTACAAGAATCAAAGGACAGCCACATCTTCTCTCAATGCCTTCTTGGCATCTCATTTACCTTCACCTGCAACTGAAGGTTGCTAATTTTTTATTAGGACTTAAGGAAGTTTGGCCCAAGTTATTCTTTTGATCATCAGGGGTCATAGAAACATAGAATCATTTAAGCTGAAAAAGATCTTTGGGTCCAACTGTAAGCCAGAACAGCCAGGTCCACCACTAAACCATGTATTTAAGTGCTACATCTACACATTGTTTAAATGCCTCCAGGACTGGTGACTGAACAATTTCCCTGACCAGCCTCTTCCAATGCCTGAAAACCCATCTGGTGAAGAAATTTACCCCAAATTCCAATATAAACTTCCCCCAGTGCAACTTAAAGCCATTTCGTCTCATCCTGTCAGTTGTTATTTGGGAGAAGAGACTGACCACCCCACCAAATTCAAAACCACTAAGAAGTTTTTTGTGCATCTGCTGCCCTTGATAGCTATTCACCCACAAAAAAAAAAGCCTTAAATTTCGCCTTTCTTCTTTCCAAAAGGAAAATAAATGGATAAGTGTGCCTCTGAAACTAAGATAATAGGTTTTTAAAGCATAAGAGAAGGTTTTAAATTTGGGCTTTCTTTCCTTTTTAAGATTTTTGAAGCTTGTCTTACTGGTCAGTCAGTCATGCACCTTTTATGACTTTAATTTTTCATAAGGAGTTATATGATTTCCATTTGCTTGCCTGCAACCAGCTATAGACTGATGCAGTGGCTGGAGTAAAGGTATTTTTCAGGGTCATGGGCTGCTTCTCAGTCATTTCCTATCTCTCCTGTTGAGTGGGGATATTTGATACACTTCATGGGCATTAAACTGGGCAGTACTGGACTCAAATCAGCTTTAGAAGTAAATTGGGAATTGACTGTGTCATAACACGAGATAGGCCTCAGTGAGAAGGAAAGCTGTGTGAAGCTGGAAGGTGCTGTAAGAAGAGCTGTGCTTGAACCCCTTCTTGTGTCCCTGGGGGGGACAACAGACAATACTTTACTTCAGGCAGCTGTATGAGACAGAGCAATACTCACCTCCTTTTCTGCAGTATCACCCACTGTTGGTTGATGTTACATTGCAAAATAAGATTTGAGATGCTGCACCCGGTCCAGTGGAAAGAAGTGGATGTTAGGGAATTTCAAAATATATTTGTTTGAAAAGACAGAACAACAAAGTGCCAGCACTTCTTTTTATTGTCCCTTTCCTTTGTATTGTCAAGTACTCATTTTTCATGAGTACAGGTAATACACAAAAAGTACTACAAATATATATTATGTTTAGATTAGATCTAAAAAATATCAGGTTCATACTAGCAATATTACGGAGTATGCATTAGTGCAGTGCTCAGACAGTTTGAGACATTTATGAAAGTTTCTATCGTTTCTGTTGTCACATCTCAGTGTTTCAGAACATCTTATAGATGTTGAGATGCATCTGTCTGAGCTCTAAGGAAAGGTCTGACCTTAGGCATTCCAGTTATTCCAGCATGCCTACAGTGCGACTTTGTCACAAAAAACATTTGCAATGTGGATTTACTGATTTCTGCTCTGTGTTCTGCAGCAATTCCAAAGCAACATACCTTTGTTAAGAAAAGAAAACTAGGTCTCCTTCAGAATTAATTCTTTGTGAGAAATATCTTTGGTGGAGATGTCCTTCAAACACAACATGGAGAGTAAGACTGGTGAATGGTGAGAATGAAGACATCTGCAGTAGGATGTCTGCTCCCTCATGTGAAAAGCCTGTCAGCATTCCTTGTCCCTGGAGTAGACATTCATTCATCTTGAATCTTGTGATACTGTAGTTATCATATTTCCACTGGAAGGCAACTGAGTGATTTTTACTGAATAAATGTTCTGTTGTGCCAAAGCATTCAAAATGTCCAGGCTCATTTTCAAAAGCAATTTAAAGCCCGTAGGGGCTAGAACCCATTCATCTTTATCCACTCTGACTTCTTTTTGATAATTCCTAGGAAATATTGGCCATGGCTGGAACTGAGGTGAATGTTTTCTAACAGTGAGGTCAAAAGGTGAGCTCAAAAATGGTTGTCAATACATTTGGTGTGGTGATTAAGGCACAAATGTAAACTGTAACAGATTACCAGAGACAGCGTACAGGGAAATAGGCTTTCTAGAGTGGAACTATGTTCTACTTGAATACTCTAGTGCAATATATTTGTGTTTATGCTGTTCCAGTTTTATTGATGAGCCTTAAATCCAAGATGGTCTGTCTAGTATCTTTGTCCTTGTAATTTTATAAACAACATATTTTTCTCCCAGGAAAGTTGCTCAGAGGCATATAATTTCACTTCTGCATGCACCCCAAGGTCTGGCTACTCTGGCAAAATGGAGAAATTTAGTGCTGCTTTGAGGTTAAGAGTGTTCAATATCCACTAAAGTGCAAGTTCCCTCAATTCTGAACTGATTCTGGGCATATTGGTACTCTGGGCTTCTGCACAATGCACTGGATCCAAAAGTCTTTCTCTCAAAAACTAGAAGAGAAGAATTCACCAGCCATGTTTTTGTAACAATACCACAGAGGACTCAAAGTGAAAACCAGGACCCAATCTGTTGGAGGTTTCATGGAGTTTGAGTGTTGTTTTGCAAGTTAGCAGCCTGGGGACTAGTATTTCTAGAAACCTCTGAGTTTTGGGGCTGTCCAAACTTCTGCTGAGTCAATTTATCAGAAGTCAGGTATTCTGCTGTACTTCTCCCTGTGCAGACTTTTGTCACATAATACCTGTAAGGCAGAAGATTGTAGAAAATTGATTTTTTTTCAAGGAAATGGCTCATCTGCTGCAATTTATTCCTATGTGAGGTAGTTCCCACAGCTGCCAACCTGCTTCCCTACTAGGAGATACAGTACTTGGTGATGAAATTTAGGCAGGTATCCATGATCACTGGAGTCTGACCAGGTCCATCAGCACTCAATACACTGAGGCATCTAAACATGTCATTCTGGGGTTAATGAATTGACCCATAGACATAGTGGTTAGACCTAATGGAAAGTAATTACAGATGAGGCAAGAAACTCGTGTTCTGTTCTCTTTTCAGTATAGGAATTGAAATCTACCTTGTCTCTAGTCTAGAGATAAAGTAAGGGAGAAAATGAACACTTAATCTTTTTCTGTGTAGATGTACCAAACCACAGCCAGGAACATTGGAAGGAGCAGGCGAGAATTTGGAACTGCAACCTAGCAAAGAAGACAGGCTTTTGAATAGTTCCTTAGGGGGGGAAAAAAAAAAGTAGAAAGAAAAAAACCAAAATAACTACTTGAGTAGTTCTTTACTCAACATCTGATTAAAAATAGACTTGAATCTGTAATCAGGTTGACATTGTGCTTTGAGACAATAACCAGAACCTGCAGATTCATACAATTCAGCTAAGTGCTTCTCTGATGTTATAAAATTTAATAACTCTGGTGTGCTAACAGCCATACTGCTTTCAGATACTGATATACAAATTATATCCTTAGTCCCCTTATCTCTTTCTGTGACAGAAAGTGTTATAGATATGTACACCTTATCCTGCCTTCAGCATCTCACGGAATAACTTTCTTAGTTTCTGGGTGGTAGTTGTGAGCACTGTTTAAGATAAAGTGTGGCCATTAGCCAGTGCTTAAGATATTACATCAGACTCTGTGCCTTATTTGCAGTAGGAAATGAATTGTGAAAACTATGGTCTTTGTTTTTACAGTTGACCAGTCATAAATTATGTTTTAGAAAATAAAAAGCAGGGATTTAATCAAAAATAAATAATTATATTAATTTGGCAAAAGGACCAAAGAGCTTTGCTTTTACTTGTCTTTTTTAAAGCTATAAGGACTTAGCCAAGAGTTCATTTTACCTTTCCTATCTTGAAATTGGAATCCTTCTTTCCCTGAACTCACAAACTTGACAGACAGAAGTGTTCTGCCACACTTTTCACTTCAGGACGCTATATGTTATATTTTCTATGAGCCAAATATCCTTTACAGAGATGTCTGGGAAATAAGCCAGTTATAATGGTCTCAGGAGAACCAGCAGGATTGCTGAAAAACAAAGAAGTGTACTTATATTTAAGTACATGAATATCTCAAATTAGTACAGCAAATGGCAATTGACAGCTTTTGATGAATCTTGACGCTACTTTCTGATCAAACAATGTATGATATTTTAAATTAAAATGTATTTCTCTCTTCATTGACATTAATAAAGGTCTGAATCTGTAGCTTCTGAATCATGTCTAGTTATAATTCATATAAATTTAGTCCAAATACTGTTTATATACTGTGTACTGTACAGTCACCTCTCACGTGACTGTATATCTCAAAAGTCAGCAAAGCAGTGTCATTGCTTGGAATGATAGCGCCATTAATTCACAAGTCACTCTATTAATTTTGATGGCAAGATGCCATCAAAACATTATATGTTTTGGCCAAGGTTGGTTGTCCCATCTTTGAGAAAGATGGCCTCTGGCAAATTGGTTTGTTGGGTTGTTTTTTTCCATTTGGAGATAGCCCAAAGTGTTCCAGATGTCAAAGCTCTGACTTACACTCATGCCAGATTTTGAACAAAAATTCCCATGAGCAGAGTTTATTGGGGGAATATGCAGATTTATACTCTGCTATTTATAGAAGAACACTAGTGTAATCAAATATCAACACAAGTGCACCTTTAAATAGAAAATCATGGTGAAAATGTCTTCTATTACACATTGATATAGCTGTTCTGCAATTTGGAAGTCTGTATGAAGAAGAAGTACCATTGGTTAATTAAGCATACTTTATCTGAGTAAGTTTATATAATTATATATATATATATATATATATATATATAATATAATAACATATATTGTAAAAAAGAAAACCTTTCTGATCCCTACCGTTTAATTAGATGGAGTGCTTGTATGGAGTTTTAAAAAGGAAAGGGAGGAGATTCAGGAATAATTTCAAATTTTTCTGTCCCAAGTGTTAAATCAACAAATAGCCAGATGAACAGCTAATCATATTTGTTAAAACTTAGAATTGTTATTTATTTTTTGATATTTAAATTTATTTCTTTATATTTTTTAATATTTTTTCTTTCAAAACTGAAAAGAAACTTCAGTTCTATCACAGTGTTTCTCATTTGCATTACACTTGTGGCACTGGTTTATGGCATATCCATAGCAATTACATGCTCAGTTCCTACTGATGTAAGAGAATGTATTGATCTGATCAACTTTTAGGTGTACATTAAAAATACATTTACATATATATGTATATATGTATGAATGTATATAAATATATGTATATATGTATATATATATATTTTTATATATATACATATATATGTATATATATTATAATTTTTAAATTATTGGGGCCTGATGCTACTTAAAACTGATTAAAACATTTAGATCAAAGTGTTCCCTGTCTGTGCTGTAATGAAAAGAAGCTAAGCATCAAATGTACTAATTAGAAAGGCACCTGTTTTCTTGTTAATATCTTAGCTTGAAATAATTTTTGCCAGGAAGATGAAAATGTCATCTTATCTTTAGAAGTTACATAGCATGCAGTTGGTTTTTTTGTTTTGTTTTTTTTTAAATAAACCAACAAAAACATAATAAAACCAAGGAACATGATTTTCAAAATATCAAAGAAATAATTTGTGACATCCAGATTAATTTTTCTTTATGAGGCATTTACCAGCTACATGACTTCAGAAAAGAGTTGCTGTTAGCCTTCCCCATCATCAGTAGAAAGACATAGGTCCTTCCAAAGAAGAGATTTAATTTCATTTACATGATTAAGACAATTGTATCTTTATCAGGTTATACATTTTTAGAGGATTTGACATGAAGGCACCTAAAAAAGCTAGTTGCAGTATGTATGAAAAAACTGTACTGCCATCTCAAAACATGTTTTCTAGGAAGTCTTGTTGGCCAACAAAATTGAAAGTTAGGCTTTTAAATGTCCAAAGGTCAATAAGATAATATTTGCAAATTAAGTTTTCATTTTTCTATTTGAAGTTTTGTCTACTTTTCAGCACAAGTTAGTAACACTGTAACACTCAAAGTCAGACATCCCAGTTAATTCTGACTAACTAATGATGCTAATAATTTAAGTAATAAAATTAATATTATATAATCGCATGGTCATAATAGCATATCTTATTGCATTTTACTACTTCTGGAATGAAAAATTAAAAATTAATTATTTAACTTTCAAATGGAAGTTCAACTTTTTGAAGTACCTTTTTTTCTCTTAAGAAAAAATATTCAAAATAATTTTTAACTGTTCTTATGCCTATTGAGTCTAGGAGTTATAAAAGATTTTGTGATCAGAGATAATTGTATATAGAAAATAATTTCAGCTAAGCTTTCCAAACAGATGTGACTTCTGGGACAAACTTTGTACTTTTACCTTGCAAGGTTGTCTTTCAATAGTACTTTCCTGCCTATATTGTCATTCCACAGTGGTCCCTGTGAATCTTGCAGAATCTGTAGAACGCACCCACATTGTCTCCTACACAGACCAGATTTCTGCTCCTACTTGGGGGAAAAAAAAGTTCCTCCCCCCTCTCCCACCCCCCATTTCTGATTAATTAGTGAAAAATGGCCAGTGTTAGAGAAACACAAACTATTCCTTCCTAATTAACCCTGATACACTAGCATCCAAGAAACTCTTAGCCCAAGCCAATACGTATTATGAGGAGAATATACAAGTATCTTTCTGACAGCAGAAACTCAAAACATACAGTATCATTTGTGCACCAGTCCTGTTCTATATGGCATGTAATTCCTGACCTCAAGGGAAAGATTGATCATGACTTCTTCCATCTGATATTTATGAAATGTTGCCTAGCATGTCTGGCAGAGTCAGTAATACATTTTCCTCTTTTTCTGTTTTGTCTCTTGTTTCTATAGCATCTGAGTTTTGTGTGATTTCTCATTAAACATTCTCAAGTTTCACCCACACGGGCCATCTGGACTATAGTTAATATTTTAGGACCTATCCCCTTAACTTTGATGTACTTTCTTGTAACTGCTAAAACATGGTGATATCTCTTCCTTCTGTCTTGAGAACCTCCTCCTCACAAACCCAGACATACCAGAGGAACCAAGGGCTTGATACTGCCAGCAGCTGAACTCTTTCAGATCTCTTCTATATTTTTCTGAAATCTGAGAAAATCTATGATGAGAAAAAGAAATCTGTGAAGTCTCAGCAGCAAGAATCTTACCAAAATGAAAGGCCTAACATCCTAAAGCATAAAATATTATATTAAAAATAAGTTTCATGTCAGTGGTTCCTGAAGTTGGTTTGTTGCATTAGATTATGAACACCAAAATGGTGCTGTGATGACCAGCACAGGACCCACTAAAATGGATTCACTAATGACACTGTCAATACTATAGCTTGATCCTGTCTTTTCCTGAAGCTTATTTCCCTCTCAGGTTCATTGCATTTCATCTGAGTAACTGTTTTATGAACCAACAAGTTCCATTCCACACCTATGATTGGAACAAGCATTTTACTCTGATTTAATCCAGAAGTATCTCTCAAATAGCTCAGTCACTTTTGAAATAGTCTTAGGGTTTGATGTTACAATTTGTCATTCTTATAAAGTGAAAACAAGCCTGGAAGATAAAAAGGTCAGATAAATGTTTTTAAGAAAGAAACTGACAGCTCTCATAATGCTTGTGCTTAGTGTAATAAGACACTTATCTGTGTGATTCCATCCTCTTGATCCTGTGGGATCACTGTAATGACATTTCTTTCTCAAGGATGGACCCACAGAAATGCTTCATGATCTGTCTCATGATGTTGACTAACTGAACCATGATCACTTTTCTTAAGCACAGCGACTAATCATGATTGTTATCTTATTCTTCTTCCCTGTCATCTGCATCATTCGACCCAGATGAAATGCTCAGTCACAAGGACGTGGTTTGGGCACTGGTGCAGGTGCAGTGGGTCACTCATGACTAAAGGAAGCCCACTGAGCCACAAGCAGGAGCTGCTTGGAACTTTCCAGCTTGAGTAGACAGTGAGGGCAGAATTCAGTTCCCTTTACTCAAATGTCCAGGGCAGCCTATATGTTCCAGGAGTCTAAGATATATTCAAGAGTAAATGCTTTTTAAGTAGCATCTGTAGATAAGGAGAGATACCCAAGCACGTCCAACAGACACTAAGCATCTATCCTTATGTAGAATTGCATAATAGCTCTAGATTTTGTTGATCCTGACTGAGATCACAATCATCACATATAATACCTACATTTAGGTTTCATGACCTCTGAATTTGACCCAAAGAGACTGTAATAACAGGGTGTTAAGGCCTGTCATAGAAGAGACACTGCATTAGGCATCTCTAAAATCTGGTTGGGAAAAGCTTTAGAAGGTAGGGGATTCATCCCACTGCTAGGAGAGGCACATGAGACTGATAGCTTTGAAAGAAAATAAGATTTATTTCCTTTCCTGCTCCCCAAAAGTTATATAATTTTATCTTTAGACAGAACATTTATAGTTTTGTCTTTTGTCTGTATAAATTTATTGCAAATTACAGAAAATTCCTTGAAGTTTGCCACAGTTTATTTTTCCTCTTTTGTTGTTTGTTTTCAGACTACTGCAGAAATCTGATCACCACAGAACCACTTGCCAAAACAGCACACAAACAGGGTAGAGAGAGTAATGGTGATCTTGCCAAAGAATTTCGATCCAATATGCTGCACAGTGCACACAGCGCTCTGCCTCAGTAGTCATTGAAACACTGGTTGTTTCTGTGACACTTCATCCATAACCAGTATTAAGTTCAAATATATTTGTACTGTTAATCAGAATGCTGCACATTATAATGCATTTAGGTGTCTGCTATGCCTAAATGCATTATTCTAGGGGATTCAATTTGTTTTAATTGGCTAGTTTGGGATAATGGTCCTTAAATTCCCTGTCTCATCCTTCTTCCCACTTCTTTGCCATAGTCATGCACAACTTTAAACTGGAGGATGAGCATAGGTGTGCAAAAGGATATTTTACCAGGGATTATAAGAATATATCACAAAACAAACATAAATATTTCCTGAAGTGAAGAACACTAAGATTTGAATATTCGTGAGGTCTATGGATATATTGCCGTTAAACAGAAAATCAACATGTGCTGCTGTAGGCACAATCCCTTATATCTGTAAATTTTCCCCTTATGCTGTCAAGAGATATTCTCTTCCTCCTCAAATTTTTAGGAAAAACTGTGTTAAATCACTACATTTCCCACCGTCCTTTCAGAATGTCTATGGTAGAATGATGGATTGAAGGATCTCTAGAAAACCTTGGCTTTAATTTGATACAAAATGATAGTTGACTTTTTTAAGAACATCCATTTCATTTTTCTGAAGAACCTCACTCTTTCTGTGGTGAGGTGTTTTAGGGAAAGATTTTTCTTATTTTGGAAATTGACTTTAGGGCCAGGAACTAAATCTTATAAACCTGTTAACAAGGATGTAACAATCTGTTAGTCTGGGATTTTTTGGGTTTGCACTGTAAGTGAATAGGATCGAGGTTTAAAAAACTGAATTATTTATGCTATTATATGCTTATTTTATTTTCCATGTGCATAATAGAGAACTGTATAACAATTGTGTTTTAGAAAATTTTACCTTCAGGGGATTTTCCCTTTGCAGAGGACGTAAAAGCAGTAATAGACTTTCTTCTGTTTACATATCTACCTACCTGTGAGCTGTGTTGAAGACCACACGTGCTTTTCTGCTTTCAGTAGATCTCTGTGTGTTATTTCTACAGAAAAATGTTGTCTATGTTCTTTCTTTTGTTTTGAAGCATGTCTCTGAGACAATAAAAACTCTCCTGCATTCTTCTTACCTGACAAATATATATATTCCTCCTCTACTCTGATTCCCCAAACTTGGGCACTTACTACTTTCTTCTCAAGTCCTAGTCAAAGGCTAAGCAGAGTAGTTCCAAAGACAAAAATTTATTTCCCATACACAAAGTATTTATAAAGATTGCTTGTCAGAAGTCATTTACAGTGCTGCATTGCTTTCTAGAATGATGTGAAACATGACTGCTTTCTTAAACAGTAATTTGTCAAATGGAGTACATAAAGCAGACAAAGTATCTCACTGGTGAACATTGACTATGCAGTTCTTTCACTAGCAGTTCAAGTTCCACTTTAAAGCTTGTGCTTTTAAAGTCAGAATTAACTCTTTTAATGGGTGAAATATCCTAAATATTCCCTCTAAAAGCATGTTGTATTTTTGATGCATTATTCAACTATTTTCACAATCAATCTTAGTAAACCAGTTCAGTTTTTACTGAGTAGGAGACTAACCTTGAGTATCAGCCCAACCTCCTGTCAATCAGAAAGTAACCCCAGATGTCCTTGAACAATCTTCTCCTTTTAATTAGAAAAGAAAAAATAATTCTTATATTGGTGTGTGGACTTCATTGCTGGCTGATACCATTTTTTGGATTTTTTTCCTTTTTTTTCACAATGTAGACTGTATTGACAAGATTATTTTTTGAACTTTGTAATTAAAAGTCACATCATTCTCATAACAAAATGTTTTTCTATTGTTTGAATAAAAGCATTTTTTATAGAAGATAATTGTATTTATTAGCTTTTTTAAGCACACAGAAATACTTAAATCACTTTTTTTTCACAAGAAGATTTAATTTAATTAAGCTTGTAAATTTGTTAAGATTTGTTAGTCTATAGAGTATGCTTTGAATGTAGGTATATAGACATGAACATTCAGAATTCAATAAAATATTAAGTTATTGCATATAAACAAAAAATAAATTCATACATACATTGGTGATTTAATCTGAATCTGTCTCCTACCTTAGAGAAAAGTGTCAGAAATGGTTATAAATATACATATAAGTATAAATAAATATATAAATATAAAATAACTCAGGTTATTTTTTCAGTATCGTGAGGAAAGCCCATGGCTATTCTGAGACACTTTCAATCTGCTAATATTGCAGTTGCTTTTTATTTGAAGAGTAAAAGGGTGACAGAGAAGTAGTAATTTTTCAAGTTTACAATTCCACACCAGTTACAAATCTTCCTTAGTTTTACCTGCTGTTAGCTTTCATATATGTGCACACTTCTAACCAATATAAAACAGCAGAGAGAAATCAGATAAAATCAAGTTACTTACTCAAGGTCTTTAGCTGGAGTTATTTTAAAGGTTTTTAGTATTTTAGCCAGCATGTGAGAGATGAAAACACATTGCTTTGCATTGTTGTGCCTCATAAGATGTGTGATTCTCTTCATCCTTCCCTCTTTCAACCCATGTTGCTTGAAGGAGCTGATTTTGGATTTCACAGGGGGCAAAATGAGACCTGATTTGCTCTTTTGTTATCCACAACAGTTTTAAGAGCTACTTTGAGAAAAAAATACCCCTTGATCACCTTTGTATCCAAGGGCTTTGAATGTACTGAGGACAGATATTCTTGCTGCTGTCTTTCTCTTCTGGACCAATGTTGACCTGGGGTGTGAGTCCACAGCTGGCTGAACATGAGGCAGCAGTGAGCCCAGGTGGCCAAGAAGGCCAATATCATCCTGGTCTGGATCAATATAATCAGCAGCACCAGGGCAGTGATTGGCTCCTCTACTTGGCACTGGTGAAGCCATACCTTGAATCCTGTGTTCAGTTCTGGGCCCTTCACTGCAAGAAAGACAATGATGTGCTGGAGTGTGTCCAGAGAAAGGCACAGAGCTGGTGAAGGGTCTGGAGCACAAGGAGCTCCTTGTAAGGAGCAGCTGAGGCAGATGTTTGGCCTCGAGAAAAGGAGGCTCAGGGGTGACCTTATTGCTCTCTACAAGTACCTGAAAGGAGGCTGTAGAAAGGTGGGGATCACCCTCTCAACCAACTAGTCACAGGAGAGGACACAGCATCAAGCTGCACCAGGTGAGGCTCAGGTTGGGGTCAGGAGGAATTTTTCACAGAAGGGTTGTCAAGCACTGGAACAGCTTGAGTGGGGAGGTCGTGTAGTTGCCATTCCTGGAGGTGTTCGCAAAAAACTTGCATGTGGTACTTAGTGTCATAGTCTAGTTGACAAGGTGATGCTCAAATATTGGAGCCAATTACCTTAGAGGCCTTTTTCCAACCTAAATGAGTCTACGATTCTGCCACCTCCATTGCTTTTCCTTAGCATATGCTCAGATACCCCAAGGCAAGCTTGAGTTATTACACATGCTTAAGGCCAAGCTCTGAAACAAGGGTCACCTATGTGACCCAGGTTCAAATGTACTTCAGTTGGGTTACAATGTGTGGTTCTAGCATTTTCAGTCATTGTATGGATTATCTAATTGTAACAACAGCCCCACTTCCTTCACTGTTATTGCTTATGAGGCACTTATTGCATATGAGGCAATTCAGAAGAAGAGTGTATCATCTGACCCAGAGTATTCCAAAATCTTGTAAGTTAAAAAAAGGTAATATGAGACAAAAAGGGTTTTAATAGAAGAGGAAATTAATGATCATGATGATAGTCCTGACAGATGGTCAGGGGAAGTTGAGAAGATAGGGCTAGAAGTGTTATTTAAGGGGAAATGAGACTTTTTGGGTTTTTTTTCAGACAGACTGATATTAAAATAGTTATTGGGAAAGAAAAATCTTTTACAAAGGGTCTCAGATTTGGAATAAACACTTCTTTCTGTGTCAGATTTGAATAGTGGAAGAGAAAAGAAACAAACAATGGGTGTTAAAAGAAAAGGCATGTTCTTTTTGAGGTGGCTGATAATGGGACTCTGCTATCTGTAAATCAGGAACGCTACTTTGTTGAAGTGCAGTGCAGGAAAATACACCAACATATACACTACCTAATACATTAGATTTCTTTTTCAATAAATATTCACCCAGAATCACAGACACAAAATTTGTTCAGTCTTATAACTTCTAGTTCTGCAGGTACTGTGGTTTGAACTCTGAAATTGTTCTTCCGGTGGCTGTGTCAGTGAGACAGAATACAGCATTAAGTAGGGTAGCTTTCGTGCTCTTTTTCTTATTCCTAATAGCTGCAGATACTTTAGAGTTAGATTAACTTGTCCTTTTTTTTCTGAAGACTAAGCAATTCAGTTTGCATATATGAACAGCATGGAGAAAAGGGGAGGAAGGAAGGGAAACAAAATTAATTTTCAGGAGGGACTATGGGAGTTCTCATGAATGAAACAGGTCATTGCTACTCCTTGGATCATCACCAGGAATTTACATTTTTATTCCCATAAAGCAGGAGGTATCTTGCAAGGCAGTGTAAGGTTTTCCTAGGGCATTTTAATGCTTTTACATCTTTCTCTCTGCATCATATGTGCTTAGTTGTTTAGGGACCCAGAACTGAGAGCCACAGAAGCAGAGGGGAAAGACATGCTGTTTATCTGACTTGCAGTCAGTTGGTAAAAGGTTTGGAACTGTTTCTATTAGGAATAGATTTGTGAGTCAGAGACTGGCTCAACCTGCATCCATCTCTGTGAATTTTCTTGGTGTAAAAAGAACCCAAATAAAAAGAAAACTATTTGCACTGATGGATGCTCTACAGAATCCTAAGACTCACAGAGGCATAAGACTGTAGTTGGAAGTGTAAAATAGACAATTTAGTGCAGCTTTTAGGCAACACTGAAACATCTTTAAAATGACCAGTTACTTTGTAGGTGTCCAGAAAATTTCCAGAAATAAGCTCTGGAAACATGATAGGTAGAATTGTCATCAGAGTGCCAATGTGGCTGCAATAGGTAGTCGTGTAAGAGCACTTGGCTACTGTAGCAAAAACCACAACTTTGCTGAACTCTTTATTCTAAAAACATTAAGTGAAAAACAGATGAAACTGCTAAAGTTTTATCAGGCTTGATCTGGAATTGTTGGTATTTATGTGGATTCCATGTAAAGTAAAAGGTCAAGACATACTTGAAACTTGATCCTAACTGAAAATATTTGGCACTTGCAGTAAGCCTGTCTCAGCTTTCTGGTTGTGATGAGAAATTCAAACGTTTTTGTCACTCAGTTAAATCCTAGATACTGCACTGAAAGAGGGGTTTTTGTGGGGATTTATTTTGGTGTAAAGCCTGTGTTAAGTCAGCAAAGCATCATATATATTCTCAAGGTGACTTGCATAACTTTTTTCCCTTTGTTTTGACCATAAAAATGAAGAAATAACATGTTTTATGTGCCATTAGGGCACAGTTGGGGCTAGACTGACCCTTATCCTACTCCCTGCAGAGTAAGACAAATTAAGTGGACTGTGTTATAATTGCTCTAATAAGCCAAACACTCTCAGGACATATTGACGCCACCCAAGAACAACAGTAAGATGTGTGTTTTCATGTGAACTGTATTGTTTCTTCTGTTTTGGGTTATGAGCAGGAAAATTTGTTTTCCTCTTGAGCAGATTCCTGTGGAACGCAGGGGCTTGGACTTCCACTATGTAAACAATGAGAAAACATACAGTACTATTTTAACCTCAGGTACTAGATGCCTGCTCAGTACCTCAAATTTGAGGAAACTCAAACTTACAGCCCAAATATTTGCCTCCTTCCAAAGGAAGCAGAACCTGCTGTCTGAAGTGCTGGGAAGATATTCTGACTTCACTGAAGTCAGTGACAAACACACATGTGCATGGGTACCTAGAAATTATATGAGATCTGTGTATGAACAGAAAAAAATGTTCTATGTGATAGTTATGCAGCCTTTCTTTAATTTTATGCTGCTACAAATTTCCTATGTGAAGGGAAAAAAGAACCAAAACAATGCTAAAACACATTTCCCAGGATTTGAAGCAGTTTTATGTTAGTAGTTATTTAATTTACAGTTATGACTGCAATCTGATGAGCTAATTAATATTCTAAAAATTGCTGCCAAACAGCCATCAAGAGCACTGTTTTACTTTAAACTTGCCTGTTAGGCAAGCAGTAATTGTCATGTGGTTCAATTAATGTTTTCAATTCTTAGAGAAGTAAAGAGGGAGATGAGCAGAGCTGCCACCCTGGGCTTCCATGGGGTAGATTACAGGCCTTTCAGTCTGGTCGTGGAGCAGACCATCTTGAGTGTCATCCTGTGGCACATGCACAGGGGATCAGACCCAGCCAGCATGGGTATATGAAAGGCATTGACCTGCTGGACCAACCTTGTCTAATGCCAAGGCTGCCTACTCAGTAAATGAGGGAAAGGCAGCAGATGTTGTCTACCTGAACTTTAGTAAAGCCTTTGACACTGTTTTCCACAGCAAAACTGGCTGCTTTGATAGGTGCACCCTTCACTGGATAAAAAAAATACTGGATGGCCGATCCCAGAAAGTGGTGGAGAATAGAATTAAATCTGGCTAGCAGACAGCCACTAGTGGTGTTCCCCAGGGCTCAGTACTGCGGCCAGTTCTGGTTAATGTCTTAATCCAGGATCTGGACAAGAGCATTGAGTGCACCCTCAGTCAGTTCATAAATGACACCAAGTTGGATGGAAATGTTTATCTGCTGGAGGGTAGAATGACTCTGCAGAGGGCTCTGGACAGGCTGGATTGGTGGGCTGAGGACAAGTATAGGAGGTTCTACAAGGTGTAGTAGTGAGTCCTGCACTTGGGTCACAACAACCCCAGGCAGTGCTACAGGGCTGGGGAAGAATGGATGGAAAATGACCCAGCAGAAAAGGACCTGAGAGTGCTGGTCAACAGTAGATGAACATGAGCCAGCTATGCCCAGGCAGCCAGAAAAGCTGGTGGAATCCTGACTTGTATCCACATTAGTATGTTCAGTGATTTTCCCCCTGTACTCAGTACAGGTGAGTCCACACCTCAAATCCTGTATTCAGTTTTGGGCCTCTCACATACAAGAAAGACATTCAAGTAAAGGAGCGTGTCCAGAGAAGGGCAACAGGGTTGGAAAGGGTCTGGAGCACAAAATTTTTGAGGAGTGGCTGAGGGAGCTTAGTTGTTTAGCCTAGAGTAAAGGAGGGTCAGGAGACACCTTATCACCTTATCACTCTGAGAGGAGGTTGTAGCCAGAAGGGGGTCAGTCTGTTTTCCCAAGAAACAGGTGACAGAATGACTAATATCACCCTCAAGTTATATCAGGGGAGGTTTATGTTGGATATTAGTCAAATTTTTTTCACTTAAAAGGGTTGTCAAGCCTTGGAAGAGGCTACTCAGAGAAGTGATTGAATCACCATCCCTGGAAGTATTTAAAAGATGTACATATGTGGTCCTCATGGACATGGTTCAGTGGTGGACTTGACAGTGCTGGGATGGACTTGATGGTCTTAAAAGTATATTTCAACCTAACTGATTATATGATTCTATTATATGGATTGAACTATAAATAGTAAACGAGTCCTTTTTATTTTTTTTAGGAGTCCCTCTTTTCTCTTATTTGATCTCTGTTTTTCTGGGGAGTGATTAATTTACCTGTAATGAGGAACGAAAGGGAAAAAACAGGAGGTGGGAGGGTAGGTGTGCATTCTCTTCCTCTTCTCTGGACTCATCGTGCTCTCCCTTATTTTCTCTCTCCTTTATATCTGTTATTCTTATTACCTATCTTACTTCTTTTTCATGACTTCATGAATAAGAGATGTTTATACATCACTGGCTAACCTATGGGGTTTTCCCCCTTTCATTTAATTTCATTTTCTCCTGTCATTGTCCAAAGTTGTAAATTCACCTCCATTCTCTAATATGTTTCTCTTCCTGACATGACTTTATTTCCAGCCTGCTCTATGCCCTTCCTCAACATTTTTAAACTGCATAATTTTCTCCCCTCTTCTTGTCTTCTTTTAAAGTGTTAATACCATATTCATGCAGCAGGGGTGTTCAGGGTGGAGACAGGGATAGCAAGGAAGGACAGGAGCTTTTATCCCCACAAAATGACAAAGCAGCAGGTTATCTCTGAATATATGTACCTGAATTCTCTCTTCTTCCTGGGACCAATATGGTAGAGAAGTACACTATGAAAACACTGAACATGCAGTCCATCAGCAGTTTACGCTGTTGCTTTTAGCTGAGGGCCATTATGGCATAATAAAGGAAAGATGGAGCTATGTCAAGCTAATTCTTAACACATAATAGTTTACTTTCAGGCCTAATAAACCATAAATTGTTTGCTTTGTGTCTTGCAACCTAAAAAATATTACTACCTTAAAAGTTGTGTTCTTTTCTAAAGGGAAGAAAAAATAGGGGGCAGAGCAGGAAGGTCAAGAAAGGGTTTAAAGGGGAAAGAGGGCAATTAATAGAAGCAAAACATTATTTCTCTTGCTGAAAGTATATTTAAGAAGGGGAATATATCACAATAATCAACGAGGTTTTTTGCCTTCAGCCTGTCTGAGGCCATGTGGTTTGGAGATCTGATCACTAGTCCGAAAAGGAAAGGCTGTTTGCAAGATTTCTGGGGTGTTTTTTCCTGGAAAAGGTGAGAGGACAAAAGCAGAAATCTATGACATACACTTTATGCCTTGTAAGGAAAGTATTCATCTGTCTATCTGCCTCTCTCTCTCTCTTTTTCTTTCTTTCTACATGCATATATATAGAGATCCATATGTTTCAAGCTGTCACTAAATTGATTTGGAGGCAGATTTTTCTTTCATATACTGCTCTGAAGATTAGGTTAAAATGCAATATTTAATATATGGCTTAAACCAATTGAATTGGATTTTCTTATTTGTTTTGCTCTTTTACATTCGCTCTTCAGTATTTTATGGAGTTTTGCATGGTATTTCCATCAGTAATAACAGTTCTGACTACTTGGAGACAGAACAATGCCAAAGCAGGAGATGGTGTTTGAAAATTCAAACAGCAATTTGTAACAATCATGCTTGCTTAATACACCCCACAACATTTTGTTGTATACAGAATCTGTGGAATTTTTAAACCATTTATAAACTCATATTTTGCGTAAGCATGAATAGCTGGCTCTTTGTTGTATAAATAAGTCATTATTTTCTCATTTGTGTTTGTGCTGTCTTTCAGTACTTTTGATTTCTTTAACAGTGTGAACTTTGGTTCAGCTTCTCTTTCAAAATACTGCTTCCATTCAATTTTCTTTGCAACAGGTTCATTGGGCAGTACTTTGCCCATTTTTGCTATCTTGTGTTTTTTTAGGTTTTTTTGTTGTTTTTTGTCTCATTGGTTTTTTTTCTGGTGCGTAACTAAAACAATTTTCTGATTAAATTGACTATTAATAGCCATTATTTACATTAATTTGAACTTGTAATAGCATCACTAGAGGGCAGTATTGATTAAATTAGGCACACTCTAGTGCTCTTTGGAAATTTAACTTCAGAAAAGCCTCCAGTACAAATGTCTTTGCATTTTTAATATATGGTCATGGCTTTCAAGTCCATTTTTCATTACATTCTAAACATAAAAAGTAAAAGTAATCTTAATCACCATATATATTTGACATTGTTATTTGTAATTTTAATGTGTGTAAAAGAACATTTTGTGATTTTTATGAGAATGTGCATGAAGCTTAGTAGAAATTAGATAGCATTGAAGTTATTGTAAGCTATCATTTATTAGAAATAATTATTAAAGTGTAACATCTTTGTTACAAAAATAAGCTTTTTCATGTTTTTTCTCAGGGAAAATGCTGTGGAAAATAAATATCTTCTAATTCATTAACTGTCTCCTTGAAAGATCTCAATATTGTGCATTTTATGATAACGGACATCAAGAATAAGCAGAATTGTAAATTAAAACACTGACTCATTTGTTCTTATTGATTTACAGGTCTCCTGACAAATGCAGCAACACAGAATCCTCGTAGGAGTGGTTTAGGCTCTCTGTGAGCTACTTAACTTAGTCAAGTTTCACTGCTGTTGATCATCATCTGTTATATGTCATCAACTCAACTGTCTGTTTCTCTGTATCTCATGAATGACAGCATAATTCCTCTGCATTATGAGCTAAAGTTTGTTCTACCATTCTAAGGATCACTGGACTAAGGAATATAGAAAAGAGATATGCTTGGGCATTAGCAATACAAAAAAGTTCATGGTTAACGTTTCATCTGCGTTATACACCACTGCTGGACTTGCTGTTACCTACATGTTTCAATCCGAAGAGTCTGCTACAATGAAGAGTATCATCCCAATCAGCCTTAGAGAAGACTGTTTTGCCTATGGGAGGACACTGAGGTGCAAAAGAGAAACTCTTCTTGTGCCCTAAACTGTCTGAATTGCTTTTATTTTCTTATACTTTCAGTATTTACAATAGACCAAAGAGCAAAATCTATTTTAAAGTGGACACAATCTTACTCTTAAGAGAGTTATGTCATTAAATTGAAGGAGGTCTCTACAAAGACATGATTCCAGCTTTCACAAAGCTGAAATGTTGTCCAGCAGAAGTCTTTATGGAAAGCTGAAGTAAAAACTAACTCAGAGACCTGCTCTTGAAATGCCATGTTCAAGAGAACATAATGGAGCACTGAGAGAAAATGACCTGTTTGAAAAACTTGGACAAAAAGAACACAAACTGTCTACGCGGCACCTTTATTCCTCTGTACTTAGATTGACTTTCTCGTACTAAAATCATTTTCCGTTTTAACCAGTTAAACATGCCTCTTCTACAGTTCCATTTTTGATAGTTAAAGTTGGATAATACAGTATTTGCAAAGAGCATGTTTGGTCATCTGTGGCCTATGTCTCATCTGATACACCATTTAGCACCAGAAAGCAAATTAAAGAGAAAACAAAAGTAACACTTGTTTGAAAGAGATCATTAAATGTATTTTGAAAAGCCTAAAGTTATATATTTAACAGTTTTTATATGTTGTATATTTGTAGAAAATCCTATTTAACAATTAACGTGATAACTCTGACAGTCATGAAAAGTGGTTCAGAGTTAAGTTGTGTTTTATTACTTCAGTTGTCTCTGAAGTGACCAGTGTCGTTTGCTTTCTTCCATTGGGACATTCTGGATGTAAAGCATGACCAGAGAGGACTGTGTAGAAAAAGCAAAGAATAATGTTGTTTATATTACATAAATGCATTCAACCATTGCACTGTTGGAAGGCATTTTTTATTTTTATTTTATTTTTATTTTTTTGTCTTTATGTACTGATAAAAATAGAGTGTAAAATATTTTACTCATTGCTCTTCATAGCAAGGTTTCCCTTCCTTCCTTCCTTCCTTCCTTCCTTCCTTCCTTCCTTCCTTCCTTCCTTCCTTCCTTCCTTCCTTCCTTCCTTCCTTCCTTCCT